>NW_022280043.1:1553929-1640218 GCF_004355925.1 Anarrhichthys ocellatus
AGAGAGAGAGAGAGAGAGAGAGAGAGAGAGAGAGAGAGAGAGAGAGACAACATCACAAAGCCGACAGGCAATTAGACAAAGAAGGGGCAGAAAGAGTTAATTTAAAGAACAGCTTGTTCGCTGTCGGTTTTTTTTTTGCTCTGAGTGCATGTCTAGTAAATTGAATAGAGAGTGTTTTGTTGTTGTCCACACATGCTATTACATTCGTACAAATAATCATCCTGACTGGGCTTATTGGGTCACATGGTTTGCAGATGTGATGGATGGCCGGGACACACCTTCCTCCTCACTTCTGCAGTTTAACTGCAGTGGTCAAGAATGATAGTGTGGGGAGAGAGGAATGGGCTCGGGCTGCTCGAGAGGGATGATGGAATGAATGAGAGATAAGAGGAGCGGGGCCAGCATGAGCGAGCGAGGAAAAAATTAGATACCAGCCTGGCTCATTTGCTAACATATCATTCTTCTTATTGTAGGATTTGTTAGGCTGCCAGACACTACTCTAGCACAACAAGTGATGCGCCTATGTTGGATCATGCGGGCCTTAGTAGATTGAGAGTGCAGGGGCTGTCAATAGATGCATGGCCCAGTCATCTTCTCAGGGAAGAGGGGGGGGGGAAACAAACAAATGCATCTCATTATTGCAGCGTGCGCCTCTGCAGTGCTCTGGGTAACCCATCACAGTCCACACAGATTCAATTGCTTCTTTTAAATCAGTTTGAAGCTGCAGCCACATCTCATCTGTCTCAATAGCAGACTGGAGCCAATGGGCAACTCTGCACACAGCAACAGCTCCTCCTAGTGGCCAGGGATTGATTGTATGTCCCACAGAGATGGAGAGGAGCTGAATGGCTGACTGGTTTGGTTGTGGTCCAGCCGTTTACACGCACATTAGCCTGTGGATTTGCCTCTGAATTCAGCAGCAGCTATCCTTCTGCCTCTGCTCTCTTCTGCAGCTTGTCTTACACTCACTTTTTTATTCTTGCCATATCTCTTTACTTCTCTGCAGGAGTCTTTCATGTCTCTCTCACACACACACCACATGTATCCATCCTGTACCAATTCCCCGTTCTGTCTCTGAACTCAGGCAGCCTTTGCACTTGATCTCTGATGAAAGAAAACAACCTTAACAGTAACCTTAGTTTGTAATTCTACTGGCTCACCCACTCGCTAAAAGCTGGCACAGTAGGTTTCTGTAGCGTCTGCATGATTGAACCGATAGTCTTGGTGAAGAGCGACTCGCAAAAGTGCAGAAATCTCTTTGATAGTTAGTTGGTGACAGATTTCCCAATTTTACTGCCAAACAATTTCCGGTCCCTTGTGTTAAAAGCTGTGTTATTTTTTTCCTATTTATGGTCAGATAAAAGGATTGTAGAGTAGAACAGTGGAGAAGTGAAAACTGCTTTGATCAGTCCAAAAAGCACAAATTTAGCTTGGGGGTGATCTGAGAAGAGAAGTGTTTGGTGTTTGCTATGATACATTAGCACTAGATCGGTTTCATCACTATTTCATCTCTTCTTGTCCACATTTTGTATTCTAACTCAACAGCACATCTAACTTTGCTGTAGTAAATCGCTCAAAAGCTGACAGCGTGACATTCCAGTCACTCCCAAATGTTGCAAGCGCTTATTATCATATCATTGCATGAGCTAATATCCATCTGTGATAGCGCTTGCTTCCCCTAGCCAAAGATTAGTGTGACAAATATTAGGTTCATTATGTGATACATATTATACCGGAGCTGTTGTTTCTCTCATTCAGTTCCTCCATCCGAGCCATACTTTGAGGTGGACATGGAAACACCTTGGGTGGCCGGGGAGAAGTACGCCGTCACCTGTATCGCCCCTGACGCAAAGCCAGTGGCTGAAATCACACTATACAAAGGTGAGTCACCCCGTTCAACAGCACTAAATGTGACAGAGAGGGTCAACTTGACAGCTTAGAACAAAGGGCAACAGCCTTTCTGATACCCTACATTCTGGGATCTCTATAGGTTACAACCTGAATATTTAAACATAAAAGCATTGTCCACTAAAGATCTCTTGTTTCATAGTCTTCGAATAGCAGAGTTGAAGGGGGAGCAAACTCTTGTGTGGGAGGAAATAGCCTGAACATTTGAATTTCCACTGACTTTCAAATTGCACATACAGAGAATGTATTCAAGTTCGTAGTTGTTTTCGAAAACAGCTGCAATATTTCCATTTTTTGCCTTTTGCTCCCCCGTCACACCTAAAGTAAATTACTGTATAGTACAGAGAGGGAGAGTTGTTGTATTGTTTTGTCTTGGTGGGAATTTGTTCTGTACATCTTTATTGTGTTCAGTTAGTTTTGTTTTTCTCATTTGTAATCTCAGCACTGATTTGATTTCAGTACAAAGACAGGTTAAGACAGTGGCATATACTGTTACTGTACCGCAAACAGATGCACACTATACACACAGAACAGAACACATGTTCATCATATTTCAGTATTTACATTTCCACACAAGAATAATACTGATGTCTTTGTTTCACATGAACAAATTTACACTTAGTATTCCCCTTTTTTGTGCCCCCCCCCCTCCATTGTGTCTTTAGATGGAGTCGAGCTGACAGGTGCAGAGTCTTTCACCATGTCTGGCTCAAAGGATAAGCTCCTGAACACGCATGCTGAAGTAACGTATGTGTTCGCCGCCTGCCAGACTCATTCTCCTCACCAACTTGCTCAATCTCTCCAAGTCTGTCTTTGTCTTCTGTTTCCCTTGTTTTCAGCCCGCTCTTATATTCTCCCTCTGTCTTAGTGAGTACAATGAATTTCTGCACACAGCGAGCTGTTACTTGGCACTGTGGGATTGAATTAGCTTCCGTCAAATGCACAAAATTACATTCCGGCAGCAAGACGGATCCGATCCTTGCCGGTTCGCCAGGTGTCTATACATTAAACAGGGCCATAGATTACTTTAATCCTGCTTGTCTCCTCTGTGTCAAAGATAATAACCTCTTGTCATATCCTGAGATAACATTGGTACTGAGGAGCTGCAACATTGTTCAGCTCTATTGCAGAACAGCCAAGGTCTTCAGCAATATTGATGCGCCTTCCTCATATTCACACTGAGCGTACACAGCGGTGGGCCATGTGTGATTATTACGGTTGACATTGTGGTGTAATTTGATATAGAAGACATGAACTGAGAAAGTAAACTAGGCTCAGAATAAATCCACTCCATAGTGGATCTTTCAATGTACATCACAAAGTGCATTTGTGAGCTGCTTGTACTTTACTTCAATATTTCCATTTTATGCTACTTAGTACTTCTACTTAACTTAATTTCAGAAGTAAATATTACACTACACTCTTCAGTCTCGACTATCTGACGCCTATTGTTTCAAATTAAGAAACTTAAGGGGGGAAAAAACACATGATAATCCAATAAATTACAACACATATTTGCACAAGTGGTTGACAATGTTTTTCTGGTTGTAACACCTTAAAAAGCGACCTTAAAAATCATGTCTTTGATTCCAGCCCTGGCCCTTTCCTGCATGTCTTCTCTTTGCCCTCTGCCTTTCTTGTTTCTCTCCAAGCTATCGCTATCCAATAAAGCACAAACCCCAGAAAAAAATCTTTTAAAAAAGAAAAGAAAAATGACTACATTTGTGTACCAGAACTCAGTTTGTTCTTCTTTTCTACCCCATTAATCATCTCATGACACCTGGGACGTATCTTGTGACTCCTAGATTGGGAACCACTAAACTACTAAACTACCAAACTGTATAGAAAGTAGTGAAAATGAGCTGCACCTCTACCAGCTACAACATTTTCATGCATCACCATTTGCAATTTAACAAGTACTTTTGATGCAGAAGCACATTTTACTGATAGGACTTCTATACTTTTACTTAAGTGGGAAACATTCTGAGCTTTAGCACTTTATATGGCTCAATATAAACTTCCTGTCTTTTATCCTTCTCATTTTGTTTGTCTTTCTGTTACCTCCCAAAGGGTCACCGCTCTGAGCTCTGATAACGGGAGGCAGCTGGCATGTTGTGCCAAGAACCCCGCCCTTTTCCGGCCTGCGGAGACCACAATGACCATGAGCGTGTACTGTGAGTGTCTCAACCTGTCTGTAACCTGACAGTCAACACCCCCTCTCTTAAAAAAGAAACACAGAGTACAAACACACACAACCACACAGGAACCCAACCTCAGGGAGACCCAAGGGTATCCGGCCTTTTGCACTCAGTCTGTGTTAGTGGTCCAAGGAGAAACATTCAACCTGAAGGCAAACTCACACCTACTTCAAGACAGCATCACTTTGACTGCCTCCAGTTCACAAGACTGCCCCTGGTGGGCTGAGATTGATATCACCAAGCAGGAGGTCGAAGGCGTTTCGTACTGTAAAACCATGTAAGCGTTTCTTACAGTGGTGGCTAGCAGCATAGAATCAAACACCAACCCTGCAATTAAATTTGAATGAGTTTACTTTAGATTTAATGATTTTTTTCTGTAATCTTTAAATGATCTATCCTTAGTCTTATTTCCCCAATGTTAACCAAAACAGATAAACCAATTATTAGACAAACTGAGATGGATAGTTTCAGTGAGGCTTCAAGTACTGAATTGTTAAACTTTTTAATAAGTAATAAGGAAAGCTAAAGCCACAGCAGTTAATAATAATGAATCCTACAGAACTAACCCAGCAACTTTTGTGCTCATCAGCTCAAATTAAATTTAGAATCCACCGAGGCAGAAGGGGAGGCAGTTTCTGTGGCTTTTTCTTTTATGTTATTATCACAAACCGTGCAACATTATATAATAAAATTGTTACTGCAGCACACAAAAGTGAGTTGACACTCTGGGTCTCATTACATTTGGCATTTTTTTCCCCTCTCATTTGGCGAGGCAACAATGAAAGCCATTGTTGCTGCATGCACATACAGTGTGACACCGCAGCTACTGTTCTCTACAGTTGGTTTAGTATTTTCTTCTCTGTTGATCAGTTAAGGTAATTGATTGTTTAGGCCTAAGAGTCTACCCACCTGCTTCTCCCAAGCCTAAATCATGTTGTTGATTAAAGTGGAGCAGGGCTGCTGACACCTTCAGCAGTGTAAGCGCTCCCTCCACCTCAGCTGCCGTATTATCCACAGGCTGACTACACACCTTAACGTTGTCTCTATCTATACTTCTCCACATTAGACGCCGCTGCTGCTGTTTTAACAACCACCAATAACTGTGCGCACTCCTCCCTTCCTCTTTGTCTGTCTGCTCTGTATTAAACAACATGGGCTCTGTGCTAAGTGCTAATGTTGCAGAACTTGGGACCACCGCTGCAGTCTTACTCAGCATGCCAGCCCATCAAAGCCAGCGCGGTGGCCATTTTCCGCCAGCCAGATTGTTAGCAAGGTGGCAATTTGTCACGCTGGCTCAGGGTCTGCAGCCTGCTCTCTGAAACTGATTGCAGCAATAACAAAGGCCTGTCCTCTATTTACTGCATATATTTCATTCAAGGGGGCTGTAATTTATTCATATTTCACATTGCCTTATTACTGTTTGAACATCTGTTATTTTTGCTTTATGGACGTGATCCAGCTCACTGCTCCCTTAATACTTAATACTTTCATCAGATCTGGACCTCTTATCCCACAGTCATGTTGAATGTGCCCAATTTATTGGCCCCGTCTCAACAAATACGGATGCTCCCTACTCAATTGCCAAGAGTGTTCTCATTGCACTGCAGTTTCTTTTTTATGTTATACTATCACGCTGCATCCCTGTTACCCTGAGTTACTACATCCTTTCTTTTCCCTCACCCTTTTCTCCTCCGTTTTCTCTCGCCCTCTATGCCATTCCCCTTTGTCAAGTCCATTTTCATTTTTGTCTCTTTTTTCCTGGCAGTCCCACCTCAGCCTCCAGTTATCGTAGGTCTGGAGAGAGAGGAAGTCAAAGAGGGGAGAACGCTCGTGTTGGAGTGTGTGTCTCATGGTGGAAACCCTCTAGCGTCTCTCCACTGGACCAAGGTAAATCTTCAGCACCATCTGTTAAGGAGGCTTTGTAACACACTGTCACACTGACAAAATGAGCTATTTTACTGTAGTTTAACAACTTGCAGTGAAAGTATCACAATATGTGTCGCCTCTGTACTTCCTTCACTGCACCATATGGGACAGTGCAATTAACCAAACATTCTTGATGTTGCCTTTTCCAATTGCATGCTTTCATCTGTGTGTCAGAATGGAGAAGTTCTGTCCATGACTTGGGAAGCAGATGTTGTAGCGCAGAGGTCCAGAAGCGTCCTCAACCTGAAGATCACCCCAGCAGACAACCAGGCAGTGGTGTGCTGTGAGAGCAGCAATCTGGTGTCCCTGTCCCCTCTGTCTGCCAGCCGCAAAATCACTGTGCTCTGTGAGTAAAAATAGTGCTCAATATAGTGCACAGCGCTGAAGCCTTGGCAGGACTTGCAGCAATGGATAATTTAGGATATGGACATGAGGCAAAGGAATATAATAAGAGTCTTGCCTCCAAAACCAACTCTTTTGCTGTCCCAGCAAAATTTTTAGTACTAATATCATTAATGAAACTAATGGTTGTTATGGCTACAGCCCATATTTCTGTCTGCCTCCAGATTAGTATCAATGCATGCTCTTTCATAGCTGCTGCATTAATTCAGCTGAATTGCTTCAATGCACAATCCTGAGGCGGTAAAGCCTACACTTTGTGCGATAGTAACGCCCATGGTTAATAGATTATAATTTTCTCTCTGAATATAAAATGTTTGTTTCAGCAACAATAAAACAAATACAGAATTAAAATTTAGCAGCCTTGGCGCATTGAGTCTAACGATAGCCTGATTTCCACTACAGAGCCAGACAATGCCAAGTCAGAGCTTTAAATGTTGTGTGATTGATGCGCCTATTTTATGTAAATATGCTTTAAATTAGGCAGAAATATTTTACTCATGCTATGTAAAGGTGGCTGAAGTTACTCCAGTGCCCCTCCTTTCCTCACAAGGCCCCCAACAGACCCCGTGTGCCATGCCTCATAGTCATCCATTCAGGGATGTTGAAAATGAGCTGCTGACTGCCTGACTGCGCTCCAGGCACTGGCAAAAGCTGGAGGGCACAGAAAAAACGTCACTGGTGAAATATGAATATGCCTCTTTTACCTCATGGCACCTGCTTAATTTCAACAGTCTGTGTGTGTGTGTGTGTGTGTGTGTGTGTGTGTGTGTGTGTGGCATGCACAAATGCATCCCATTCTGTGTTTCATGTGGGATAGACACAAATGAGTGTGAAGATGTACATACATGACCCCTCCTTCCCCATGTCTGCCAGCACAGTCCCCATTCTTTGTATTCCCCTGAAGGCTTTATGCAGCTGCATAACTTTGCCCGCAGCTATTGTACCCCGTCTCCCCCTGTGGTTAAAACGAAGCAGACTTTAGAAACCACACTGAAAACCTCCTGAGAAAACAAGTTGCCACTCAAAGTGATTTTTCCGTCTCACCCCTTGATACATCTCTATGTTTCACATCCAAAAATAGTTGCACTGCCACTGTGATCAGAATAGGTGTTGAATGTATTAATCATGGGCGATATTTGTACTGACTTGTCTTTGTATGTTTGCCTATGTGTGTGCGTGTACAACAGTTGAGCCCGCAGAGGTGACTCTGTTGGGTTCGTTCACAGCTGTTGAGGGGCAGGACTTGAGTCTGAGCTGCTATGCCACCTCCAGTAATCCGCCTGTCCAGATTCGCTGGTGGCTCGGCTACAAGGAGCTCAACTCCACTGTTGCAACTATGGAAGAGGTGGGACTACACGTCACACAATAAGTCAAGGTTGAAGTCTATCTGTCTAAGCCGGTAGACTGCAGGGGGGAAAAAAGAGCCAGTGTAGACATTGAGATGTAATGGTGATCATGCTGGTCGGTTTAAAGAGAAAAACGAAAAAGGTACATTTTTGTTTATTTTTTGTGAACACAAGGCAAAAGCATTGCCCCTCAGTCAAGCTTGTCTTTGGGGTACCAACATCCTAGTAAACTAAAATAACATTTTCTAAATGAAATGTGACCTCGTCAACCTTAATAGATGAAAGAAAATGGTATGACCATGAGCAGTGCGTCAGAATAGACCTGCTGCAGCTTTGCAAATTAATCGGTAGCCAATTCTAAACAGAGTATTCTGCAACTCCTCTCCTCTTTTGTGTATGTTAATAAGATCAAAGTGAATAAAAGCTGACACAGAAGATGAGCGTTATTAACCAAGCTCTTTATTCATCTGGCAGCAGCATTTTCATTTGATCTTACACAAGGCATTCAGTGGGCTGTGTGTGAGCTTTAATGCATCTGAAACAGTGTGAGGTTAATGAAGACTGACGCTCCTGTCCAGTGTCTTTGTTAGTCTTTCTGAATGTGGCTTTTACAGTAATCACCACAATAATGGCTTTAATAACCAGATGTGCTGCACAGGCATGACCACTATCAGGCAGGTGCAAAGTGGTGCTTTGCTCAATTTATAACAGTATGCAAAGCAGGAGAGTCAGATGAATATGCTTATTTATCAGAGGCCATGCACAACATCAGTCATTACAGCAGCTAATTTGCCATCTGTATTCGCCAAGACAAGCCAGTGCGGGTTGTTTTTCTTCCAGATCTTTCCCCCTCTCTCCTAAGACTGAGAATGCCAGAGACAAAGGGTGTCTGTCCCCTGACTGAACTGTCATATGTGCGTTGTGTCTGTAGGGAGACAATGGTGGGATGACAACCATGTCCAACATGACCCACACGGTCTCCCGGAAAGAGGATGGACTGAAACTCACCTGTGAGGCTTTCAACAAGGGCACACACTTCTCCAAGTCCCAGATCACCACACTTGATGTCTATTGTGAGTCAGCATAAGTGTAGTTTATTTAAATGTTCTTTTTTGGTAGACATAACCAGCATAAGAAATCACCAAGGAAAAGGACATTTTGATTTGGTACCACTTTTTTTCTACATCTTATCATAAAACATATCCATCATGGTTCAAGAGGAGTCCAATTCATTTTATATATTTTTTATTACAATTAATTCAATAGCTGAATGTCAAGAAACGCAAAAGGGGCAATTGGAATTATTGAAACAGGAAGTGCAACTATTTTCATGGGTGTGCTTTGTCATATTTGTGTTAGAGGAAATGTTTTCTGTACAGATTTTTTAATTGAAAATATTCTGTATGACTGTTTGAAAAACTAAACTACTCACTAAATACAGTATAAACAGCTGGTCTGTAAAACATGTATGGTAACCAAATGGGACTAACATTTAGAAAATATTGAATATATTTCAAACTCTTGTTGATCTTTTTACAACAGATCCCCCTCAAAAGGTGTGGCTCGATACTCCTCCTCAAGATGTCCCCCTTCGTTCAGGGACCACGGTCCGTCTCATCTGCTTCTCAACTGGCGGGAATCCCACTGGGACTCTGACTTGGTTCAAGGTTAGTGTGCTCTGTCAGTGCATGTCTGTCTGTATGTGTGTGTTGCTCAGTATGTCTAGAGTGCATACACTTCTCTGTGTAAAACCTTTCCTTCCTGTTTCAGAACAGAAAGGCTGTGACTGATGCACCGAAGCAGGTGTGCTTTGATCGGGGTGTGGCTCGAGAACTGGTCCTGGTCCTGACGGCAAGTGACAACATGGCCATCTACCGCTGCGATGCCACAAATAAGGCAAAGAAGACTATCTCTGCCCGCACGAAGCTCATGGTTCACTGTGAGTTGGAAGGGAGATGGAACACATACACACAGACAGAGCTTTACTCCACTCTAACTCAGCTGAGAGAAAAGCACAATATAAGATAAATGCATTTGATATAAACCCATTCACACAGATTTTTTGTTACATCATTTTGCACTCTTCATCTTGATATTGTCAGTGAGTAAGGATTGTGTTTTCTTGTTTTCTCCATGGTTCTCCAGTTACAGCAGTAAGTATGAAGATTTCAACCAAACAGGAGGAGCTGCGTCGGGGCCAGGTGTTAACTCTGGAGTGCCAGGCTGGAAGCAGTAACCCCAAGGCCAACATATCCTGGAGCATGGGCAGACACACGTATATAATAACACACGTTGATAAGGACATGATATGGCTAACTTTGTGTCATAATGAGTCTGATTGAGGTGAACTTGAACTCTCCCGTTGATTGGTTTTGCTGAATGCAATTTGTGTACTAGGTTCCAGGGAGTGGAGCAGCCACCCAGGAGTGCTCAGTTTGGTGGCGTATCACTGCACAGTTCTCTATCCCTGAATCTGAGCTCACAGTATCACAACCAGAGGGTCATTTGCCAGGCCTACAGCCCTGTGCTGGCAGAGGGGGCTAACACATTCTTCAAACTCAATGTGCTTTGTAAGTATAAGGTGAATCGTTTGTGTGTTTCTTTCTTTCCTGGTTCGTTTCCTTCTTTCATCTTGGCGATTGACCAGGAGATGTGGTTTGCATAAATCTTAAAGGATGCATAATGATGATCCATGATGATGCCGACGTAAGCTGCTTTACCGGTGTACTTTTGCACAGAAATGTCAGCTTATAGTATGTGTGTGTTTTTTGTTTACTAAAAGCCTTTTGTTGCGATTTGTGGGTCTGTTGAGCTCTGTGGCAGTGTGTCCTAATTGTGCATTTGCTTTGCTGCATGGCCATGTTTGTCTTTGATGCCATTTCACAGGCAGCAGCAGCCAGCCGCTGCTTCAAAGCTTGGTACTGTGTATGAGCATGAAGGAATGTCACTGTGTGTTTGTGCCGAGCTGCAGTTGGACAACAGTACTGTCACTCGTTGTTTTAATGCCTGTCCCTCTCAGTCGCGCGTTGCCTTACTCCCCTGTTGTCTAAGTATGTGAAGTTGGTTAGATCTGGAATTATTGGTGGGATGTCGACTTTCTACTGGTTTGACTCTCATTAGTGTCTCTTTCGGCTTTCATGCTCAACATGTTTTGTGTGTCTTTGTATTCTCTCTCGCTGGTTCTTGTCATTGTGTGCTGGAGTTTGTATTCATGCATCTGCAACATGTATTTTTGGAGTAAATCCAACTTACTGTAGCTGACTTTGCTTGCTGTTTCTGTGTCAGACCCACCAGAGTTCAGCCCAGAGCAGCCAGTGCAGGTCCAGGTGGTGGAGGATGACATGGCAGCCATCCCACTGCTGGTCTCAGCTAACCCAGAGGAGGTCTTCTGTATTTGGCTGCACCACAGGGAGAAGCTGGTCAAAGGTGATCCAGGGCTGTGTGATGGCTTTATAAACCAGGTCCTAGTTGAGCTGAGCCAGCAAGTAAGCACTCAGCTCTGCCATTCAGGGTCTGAATAAAACATGGCAGGTTAGCCAGCATGGGACCCTGCCAAATGTGATTCTCATTATGGGTCTAATGTATGCAGTCTAAATGAGATTTGCTGTCTCCCTGAATACAACACAACAGTTCTAAACCTGGCTACTCCTCCAGGCCAGTGTCATCAGGGCCCTACTGCACCCACGCTCTTTCTCTGTTCCCTCTGTTTGCTCCATCATACGCAGCCCCCACCATAATTTGACTGTATCGGGAATGTGGAAACCTACCTATTACATTTTGACTGCTGTGGTACAGGAGGTGTCTCTCACGTAGCCTATTGTTGGCTTGATGTGGGAATCCAGCCA
The DNA here is from genome assembly GCF_004355925.1 of Anarrhichthys ocellatus. Taxonomy (NCBI): domain Eukaryota; kingdom Metazoa; phylum Chordata; class Actinopteri; order Perciformes; family Anarhichadidae; genus Anarrhichthys; species Anarrhichthys ocellatus. The sequence goes on from NW_022280043.1 coordinate 1,565,555, forward strand.
GGCCAATCAATAATGCAGGATTAGATGTCACTTAGAGACCAGTGGCCAGAGGACACACATCTGATGAGCATGTAATGAATACTTAATTTACTGTTGTTTTGCATCTGTGTGTGTGTGTGTCTTTCCATGTTTTTGGAAAGAGGGGTATCTGCGCTACCACTGGTCAGACGAGAACTCACTGGAGATCAAGAATGTGACGAGGAAAGATGCCGGAGTTTACAAGGTCAAGTGTACAAATGATGAGGGTGTCAACCAAATCTCCATTATGCTGGACGTTCAGTGTAAGGACCTACATGCATCCTTGTGGCTGCACACATGTTTTTTGTATTTAATGTTGAAGGCAAATAAATTTAAACATTCACAGTTTTTACTGCAAGTATTAACAATGAGATGGGTGGCAGCTGCACCATGACTGCATTTCCTCCCATGTGTTTTGATAATTTTTGTAGAGTTACCTCTGAAAGCAAGTTTAATTATTTACAATAATTCCTATGGATTCATTAAAGTACCCCAATGCACATACAAGAGGAAAAATAATACAATAGAAAATGAGATGAAAATGAGAGGAAGGATGTAAGAGAAAATATAGAACCAGTACTTTATTTTTTAACATTATTTTACTTCCATCCATTCATGATTTATCACACTTTTTTTTTCATTTCGTACCTTTGGGCGCTGTCGGTCACAAAGTCATCCACATCATGTTGAATAGCCTTCTACCTTTACAGAGAATGAGCAGACTTTTTACTGCATAGCATTATCCATTTTGTGCTTTAGATTTTAATTTGTTGGCTTCTTACATGTTTTTTGAAATTGTCTAAAGCTGCCAAGTATCAGAACTTTCAGTGCATCCACACACACGGACACATATCAGCATTGACTTTCAGCCCCTACCCAGCAAACATGCCACATTCATTAGGCCTCCATGCAAGGCTGTGCTTCTCTGCTGCCCCAGGCCCAGCCTTGAGCTCCAGGCCCTCTGCCCCGATACTGATGATTTAATAATGGTAGTGTTGGAAATGTAGGTCTGCCTGCTTCACTAAAGCCCATGGTACAAGCCTAATGGATTCTGCCGTCCTGATCCGACTGGGCTTGACAGTTGTAGATATTCATTATGTATGGAGGATTGTACTAGCTTTTATGGGTGGCGGTGTAGCCCACTTAACAATGTCGGTCTCGGTTAGCAGGCCAACATGGGTGGATCTCACCAACCCAGAGGTCTGCGTCTCTCTAGTGTTTCCCACTGTTCTTCAAGTGTGAACATAAGTTTCGACAAGTAGGCACTAATGGCCTTATTGTACACGGCACCCATGGGAAGTATAAAAAGCTTGTGAGTTAGGGGCGGATATTGACAAGAAGAGGAACCATGGAATCAGGAATGAGAGAAGACTTAATGAAGAATGTGCTTTCAGTCGAGGGCCTTCTGGTTCAAATGACTAATTCTCAGTTTGGTTGCGGAAGCATTAATGGCATTGTATGTGAAACACAGAGGCCAAATAAGACAGGGTTATGAACAAGTTCAAAGGCGAAAAAGTGTAAGAGTAATTATAGCAAAGCAGCATACCTGTTTAATGGGTTGGCAAATGATTTGTCCCAAGTTGGCATGTTAACCTTTGGTCCTGCCTTAGCCTTGTCCCTTTTTCTTACTCTCAGATGCTCCCAGTGTCAAGGCAAAGAAAGACCCTGTGGTAGTGAACCTGGGGGAAACGGCAGACCTGATATGTGAGGCAGATGCCAACCCCATTATATCCGACATGTTCACCTGGAAATGGCTGGTGAGAGCTTGGATACATATACAGAGAAACACAGTCATCCCCTGAATTATCTTTCATTTATCTGGCTTGCTTTCTATTATTTTGTCTGTTCCTACCGTTTATCACTGGCCTTTCTAAATGCACAGATGCACCATATTTCACTGGCTCTTACTATCCTTCCACCCCACCTCTTCCTGCTCCACACACAGAGTAAATCCAGAAAAATAGCTTTCATTACTGCTGCATGACTAAAGGGCACATTCGTCAATGTGACGTGGTCTCTGTATCTACTGATGCCCTCTCCGGTCTAACCCACCCCTCTGGCAGTACTGTGTGTCCCGCTTTTAACCTGCACAGCTCCTCCTTTTCTCTTTCCCTGAAGCTCTCCAACCCTTGGCATTATCTTTCTCTGTTCTCTGTCCCCCGACACCCATCCCATCCCCACCTCAAGCCCTGATAGTTTCCTGCTCAACTCTCCCTCACTGTCTACCTGTCTGCCTTGCTTTTCGCACAGCCCCCCCCCTACTCGAGCCCTCACCCAGGAGGACGGGAGTGTGCGTTGAGGGAGAGCTGCTGTCTGCCGTTTATCCCCCCTCACTTTGTCTTCCACAGGGAGAAGGGGAGGTGGAGTTGGGACAGGAGACCCAGGAAGATGAATCTGGCCTTCTGACCATCCATGATGTTACTCGGGCGCATGCTGGTTTTTACCAGTGCACAGCCAATAATGGCATAGCATCCCCCGCCACTGTAAATGTGCAGCTGGTAGTGCAATGTGAGTTTGTAGCATTTATTGTCAATATCAAAAGGGAACAAAAGACACACGGAGAGTTCCATGCACATGTTTTTGTGCTTGTCAACAAATCCTGAACATTTAGCTCTGTATTGTGTCTGCTTTCTGCATGAATAACCTCCATGCCCATTTTGTCTTGTGAAGTCGAACCAGAGCTTCAGAAAGGATCCCAGTGGAGGAAGGTAGCAAGTAGAGGGGATGGAACTTCTACCGCTGAGGTAGTGTGTCGGGCAGAAGGCATTCCTCGTGTAGACTTCTCTTGGGAAAGAAATGGTGTACGCATGGACTTTGCAAACCCCAGGTCAAAGAATATGCATTATGTTATTTCAAATGATTTTATTAATGATTTTTTTTCACTATATAGTGCTGAAGGAATCTGTCCTAAAACCCCAAGATAAGTCGGCATCATTGCACTTCCGGTTCCCTCGTCTCGAAGTCAATGTTTTTTTTTGTTGTTTTTTTCATGGGTTTTTGGTTAGATGCCTGAAATAAGGTCTGTGGTTAACGTAAGTTATAGAGATTTTAATGTTTTGTTCTACCAAATAAAATCCGTCGAGAAATGTGTTTCTCGTGAATGTTGAAGCTTTTACATATCATCAAAAAGGCAGTTAATAACAAGCGGCTAAATGAGACTACAGAGCGTCATGCCGACTATAGTCCGCCTTCACAGCCTTGTTGTGGCGTAATGTAATAGCCTAACATTAGCTTTTTACTTTTGCAGATCGCATTCACGCTTCATTTGTGAAGATTATCTTGCTGAACAAAACGTATAAAAAACATAAACTTGTGTTTTCTGTAGAGATTATTTTCTGTAATTATCCAAAATCCAATGTAAAAATCTGTCTTGTTTTTCGAGGGAAACAAGACAGAGTTTAGCAGTGAGATGCTAACTTCCAGGGTTGGCCTTCAAAAATACATCCCTCCAGCACTCACACTAACTTCAGTGCTACTGTCAGCATTTGGTTACATATTAATGAATCCTAACAATTAGATAAGGTTTTCCACTAATATAATATATTCTTTTGCTATTTCTTGGTATTTCACCACTGAATCCAGATTTAGTGCATTTTATACCTTGCTTTTCACTATGCAAATACCTGTTTAATGCTTCTTTGATGTGTGAAATTGGGGGACTTAGTGCAATCCGCAGGACATCACAATCCCTGCTGTCTGCCTGCTCAGGATTTATCTCTCTTGCTGTGGGTGTGTGTGTTTGTGTACGTGCGTGCTGCAGGTATGAGGAGCGGACCGTGAGGGAGGTCTCCTTCCACACCAGCACAGTTAGAGTTGTAAATGTGAGTGCTGCTCTGGACTACGTTATCTTCAGCTGCACTGCTCGCAACTCACTTGGGGAGGACACGCTAGACATCCAGCTCGTCAGCACAAGTATTTCATCTTCGTACATTTGTGGTTTTTGTGTGTGTGTGTCTCTGGGTGACTGAGGTTGTCTAGAAACCATGTACCTCTGATGCGTCAACTTTTTATGTGCTAAGAAAAAGAAACCTGTCTCATTTCAGGTGAGGACCACTTGATACTTCAGTATAGTTTCAAAATCACTAAATTCACGGACACATAGTTTTAGACAGCAATGAAATGTTAAAAATGCATCAAGCATTTTTTTTAAATTCCAATTGACTCAAATGACTCTGTTGTGTAGAGGGGTCACTTGTAATACCAAGCCACTGAGAAAAGACACAGATATAGTTAGCGGAGTAAACCAGAGCTACAAGATGAGTGTATGTTGGATAGTGTAGATGTGTAAGGAATAGTTTGCTGCTCAACCTACATTATTGTGTGCCAGGCCTCTCTTTCTGCTCCTTAGTGGTCAAAAATCACCTAATGCATCTTTAAATGAACGGCAAATGATCAGTCAGTGGTTAGAGCACACAGCATGTAGGGATTATGCACATCACGGACTTGGCAGTGGAGCACAAACTATTCCTTTGGTTCTAATTTGGCAGCATCTCAAAATAATAGTGTCTGTGCTGCTTTGTCCAAGGTTTATCAGCCTTTTCCAGCAACATTACAATAGTGTGGGAGGGCCACTGAAAAAGCAAACTGGAGAGAGCTGTTGCTCCTTAGTGTCCGCCCTTTAAAGGACTTACTTCATTCCTCTATCGCTGCCTTATCATTTCGCCTATAGCAGTACTTCACTCCTCAGATAATGCCGCAGTGATAGGCTTTGCTCTCCCGGCATGCTTAGACTTTTCTGCCTTCAAGCTACCAGTGTATCCTTGCACCACCGCCATTATCAACACAGTCCTGCTCTCAGCGAAGGCCCACAGCCACCATTGGACACATTTAATGTTTACTATAAAAACCATGAAATACAATCCAATATTGGCCCTGTTTTTCCCCAGTCACTTTGTTAGTGCTGTGAATATTCATAATTAATCTGACGCAGTGATAATAGATTTTATATGCTTCCTTATCATTCTAGAGCTCGAGAGGAAGAGAGCGGCTTTCTTTTCTCAGTATGGTGCTTTATGGACAAAATCCAAATAAGGCTGACCTCTTTGCCCGGGAATCTTATGAGTAGAGCTGATAGTGGGAATTATTTACTCGGCAAACTGGGCTGCAGCCTGAAGCCAGAGACGAGTAGAGCATCCCCTTCTTACGTTGCTGCTCAACTATCTCTCCTTGATTATCTCTCCCTCTGCCCTCAAAACCACCCTTCTTTTTTACATGCTCCAAATGCAAAATAATCCACTTTCCCCTCACTACCCTGACTGAAGCAGTGCCTGACTGAAGGCCTGTTTAGCCTCCTTTGATCTTTATTCACAATATTGATAATAATCAAGAGGCTTCATCCTTCATTGCATGACTTCGGTCAAATAAATTGGACAAATCCAGCACTTTGTTCGGAGATGGATCAGCCATCTGCCCATGTCTCCTGATCATTCATACGACATAGCACAACCTTAAGAAAAAGCAGATGAGGAGTGGCGCGCTGTTAAAAGATGCAAAGCTGGTGCTGTCAAAAATATGTTCTTTGAAATAAACTGTGATTAAGAAGAGATATACTGTTAAAAAACAAGTTTTTACCATGGTGATCATCTCTCCTCCTTGATTGAATTTTATTTAGTCTTTGGTGTTATTTATCAATAGCCGTTATTATCAATTTTCTTCACTCAATTTTCAAATTTAAAATGCTGAAGTACTTAAACATATGTCACAGACAGATTGCGCTAAGTCTACCAACAAATCAAACGTTTTGTTCTGAGGTAAACCGTTATCACCGGTCCTTCTGATACACAGATCTAATACGAATCATTTCTGTTTTCAAACACAAACGCTACCAATAGGAAATGTGAGAATATCTTAAATCATGTGTTTTCCTCTTCTATTTCAATCAAGAAGAACATCAGCTCTGCACTCTCTTAGTAATATCAATTTGTCTATTTATAACCGCTCTAAAGCAGAGAGGCCGTAAGAGAGGCACGCTCGTATGGGCCAGCAGGGCCTCAGGTGTTATTTCAGAGTCTGCAGATATAATCACTTGACTATCTCATGGCACACATCTCCATTTCTCAGCACCTAAAGCCTTTCCAAATAGCCACCTGTCGAGTGAAGGTGTTCCGCTCTTCAGTATTCTCACAAAATTGAGAGCACGTTTGCTTTTTTTATCATTTCCTATCCCCCTCAGATCGACCAGATCCTCCTTCTTTGTTTCGCCAAGTCGGCGTCTCCCACGACTCAGTCACTCTGGACTGGATCCCCGGCTTCAATGGTGGTTTGTGGCAAAGATTTCGTGTAAGGTAAGATGTCTAGGAAGGATTGTAAATGGACTTGCATTTATATAGCACCTTTATAGTCTTACGAACTCTCAAAGTGCTTTACATTATATGCCAACATTCAGCCCATTCACACATACATTCATATACTGAAGTTGCCAAAATGCTCATCTGGATCCAATCTAATGCTTATCACCATTTGGGAGCTATTTGGGGTTCACTATCATGCTGAAGGACACTTCGATATGCAGACTGGAGGAGCCAGAGATCGAACCGCAGATCTTCTGATTAGTGGATGAACCGATCCATATCCCGAGCCACAGCCGGCATCAGAATGATGGTGTTAGAATGACATTCTTGCATGATAATATAATTGTACTTGACAGTGCCTTTTGGTTGACAGATACCATTGGGATACGTCAGCCGGTTTCCTGTACATGGACGTCTTTCCTCCCAGAGCAACAACTTTCACTGTCACTGGGCTGCAGCCCGTCACCACCTACAACTTCTCAGTCAATGCCCGCAATGTAATGGGAGAGAGCGACTACGCTGACAACAATGCAGTACTGACCATCACCACCAAGGGTCAGTTTAGAGTAACCCCAGCTTGACACCGAAAGGCCTGTACTGTAAAGCCATCTGATAATCTGTAATACATGAATATAAGTGTATTTTGCAGAAGTGTGGCATGTAAGTTTCTGTTATTCATTCTCTTTCTCTACAGAGAGGCCAGACCTGGGAGAAGTCCCAACAGATGATGACTCAGTCTCACAGAGTAAGTCCTTTATCACAACTCCCAGCACAAGCACTTACGGGCAGTTGGAAATTGCTGTTTGCACAGCAGCTAGCTTCATTTGGCTAAATCATGTTAATGTATGCACCTCCAAGGCTGGTAATGTTTGCTCTACTAGAGTAGCAGTTGTCATGGTGCCTACCCATACTTTCCCCCCCTCTGATAATCTTTAATCAATAAAGACAATTGACAGAGGGGTTGGGCCTGTTTTTTATCCACCCAAAATGTCCATATTACTATTGTTTTAACGTTGATTGTTAGGCATTGAGATAAACTGTTTCTAATGTTTTGTCAAACTAGGTGCAAGTGGACTGCCAGCCTATTTGACAGTGGTGTTCACAGTGACGTTTGGAGTCCTGCTGGTATTTAATTCACTGGGTTGCTTCTTTGGATTGAGGTGGAAAAAGAGGCGAGGCCAGACAGGTAACCATAATGATCTTTTTATCCACCGATGTGAAAGTGTTTCCTCCATCACTTTCTGGCATTATAATGTCCCTATTCCTCAACAGAGCTCTAAGGAGATTACTCCAGTGCCATGATGCAATTGTCAGCTCAGCCTCTCACTCTCTTCTCATCTCTCCATGTCCCCCCTTTTCTATCTGTCTATCCTGTCTCCTCTCCTTCTGCCTGTTGTCTGAGCTTCTACCTCCTGCCACATTCATCCTTCAAAGCTGTCACTTCTGTGTTTTGTCCATATCTTTTATCTCATTTGCTGGCGTTATGTCCTCTCTCCATCTCTCCTTCTGTCTCTTTCTATTTGTTCTTCAGTCTAACTATCAGGTTGTCCCTCTCTATCTTTTATTTTTCATTCCTCACCGTCCTCTGCCCTCTGGTTTTTACATATATTTTATACAGCGTACTTGTCTTTCACTCTTACTCTCTGGCCCTTTTTTTTTCTCCTATCAATTTCAGTGCTTATGAGATGATGCTCTTCTCTTCAAGTTCTAATTTCCTATCACTAAGCCTCTTTCCCTTCTGTTTCTGTTCTCACTGCAGGGGAGAGAGGAGGCAGTGTGTTAGATTGGACGAAGAGTGAAAAGGGGGGGTAAGTTAAGGCCCTTCAGTAGAAGTAATAAAGAGACACACATCCAATCCACTTTAAGAAGTCAAAGACCTTCTCTATTGGCTGACCCAGCAACTAAAACCGCCAGGCACGCAAAACAACAAGCCTCTGTCAATATCTACTCATATTAGTGTCATCAAACTTGCACCACAATCCGTCAATAAACCTGTACATGCGCCACATGAAGCACTGATATTAAGAATTGAATGTATGCAGTAAAAAAGTTGCTGTGTGCTGAGTGTTTTGCATCTCTGGTATAGTCAGGAAATGAGAAATATATCAAGAAAGTACAAGTAATGACACAATCTGATGTTTCCATGCAGGTCCAGTCAGTCAACTGTAAGCAACTCCAACAAGTATGAGAGCAGAGATAAGATCAACGCCACAGCCCAGCGCACCCTCCTCATCGACTCTGGATCGGAAACAGACAGCAATGTCTACGAGAGCTATGCAGCGGTACGAGCGAGAGAGAGGAGGAAGACAGGAAAGAGCGGGATGAGACAAAGAGAAAAGAGCCATTGAGAAAATATGCAGCGACACAGAGGGGCCAAGTAAACAGATGAGGGGAGGAAAGAGGTTAGACAGGGGGTGAAGGGATCTGACAGAGGAGGAAGTGGAGAATTCAGCCATAACGGGGAAAATGGCTAGATAAACTAATGGAACCTTTAGCTGTGCATAGAGATGGAACACAGATCAATACCTCACAATTAGCATTCAAAATGCACATCGATCTCAGCGAAATTATCATTTTGTACTTTAAAAAGGCCAGCAAGGATTTGAACCTTGAAGAAAACTGTTGAGCGAGGTAGAAGAAAACAGATAGCGCTGCTGTCAGGATGGGGTACAATGAAACCTAAATCCCCACGGAGGCAGGCTTTATCTTTCCCCTAATTTAATACAGTACATACCGGTATGCGTTGGTTTGGTCAAATTACCAAAAAACATAATTTCCTAGTTTTCACATATTTGACCCTGAGATTTCTGCCTGCACCTCAATGCAAGATGGTCATCACAGTATTAAAAACAACAACATCTCCGTCTATCAATACCAAATGTTCCACTTCACTGTCAGCTGTTTTCATAGTTTATTCACCTGTGTTGTATGGGAGAAGCCTACTCTCTCTTTCTCCTTTTCTCTCTTTCTTTCTTTCTTTCTGTGAACGGGCCCTCCAAGAATTCACTTCAACCCCCTCTGCACTGATGCAACACATGTGGCTTTGTCATTTACCTGATGTGACTAAAGGTCAATGCTAATCTTATACTCTCTCTTTTGTTTTGCTAATTTCAGGAAAGTTCCCATCATTATTACCCCACCGGTGACTACAATCCGCCTCTCAGTCCACTCCCTGAGGAAACACGTAGGCTCGGTGAGACACAAATATACCTCAGAGTAAACAAGGCTCATTTCCAAAATATTCATGATTTGCGTATGCATTTCCATATGCTCTTCAAGGTGTCACCGACCTCCCTGTGGACTCTCACAGCCATCTGTATGAAGACATGAGAGACGGGGCTCTATACCAGGACATCCTGGCCTCCCCTCTTCCTTCCTCTTCGTCCTTGTTTGACCACAGATTGCACAGATTGCCTCATCAAAAGAACGAGTGGAGACTACCAGCCTACCCTCAGGTCTGTAAACAAAACCCCAACCTATGATGATAGCTCCTCTTTGATATATTATTTACATTTGATGATATCACAATTGGGTTGCAAAATCAATCTATTGTAAAGGTAGATGATGTACTGTAGCCTTATCACGTAAGTAATGGTAACTGAGATGCAATCTGTCTCTCAGCAGGCAGCTGAGAGAGTGAGGGATGTTCGACAACCGCGGCGAGAGTCTGATCTTCCCTTTGAACTACGAGGCGAATTAGTCTAGAATGAGAAGGTCAGAGCAGACAAATAGGCTATGACAGGGCTTGTGATTCAACAGTAGTCATTGAGTACAGTGTTGTATAGCAGATAATATTATTATTATTATGATAATAATAATGACAAATCCTTTTGAATTGTATCTCACAAGTCACATTGAATATACCTGTCACAATTGTAGAATGGCGCTAGAAGAATGCTTGATGTAAGATGTTATATAATACAATATTTCACTCTCAGTTTTTCTGTGTATATTCTTTACATTCCTCAGATGTAAGTTGACCTACAGTAGAATATGGAAATCCGAAGATGCTAAACAGAAGCAAATCACAATGCAAGAAATATTTCAAAAAAATATATATTTAAGTCTCAAGCCATGCACTTAAGCCAGCCACCAGTTTTTTTTATTCTCCCTCTGTAATCTTCCTCTCTTTGTTCTTTCACCTTTACCCTTGTTCTAGTTTCCTTTGGCCTGCAGGTAGACGTGAATCAGTCAGTTAGAGACAAAAATGGACTGACAAAGCTGTTTTTCGCCCGGAGAAGGGCAGCCCCTCACCGTGGCACTGGGTCAGAAGCAGCACAGACTCACAGTGCCAATCAGACATCATCCTTTTTGACCCATACAATGTGAACGCTTTCAAACATGTATCCAGATGAGGACTTGACAACAGTGGGCCGTCCGCCCCCCTCTCTGATACAAAGAGTTTCACAGTTAGTCCATGGGAATCCCTGCAATGGGATTGTACTGAGTGGTATTTAGCATGGTTATGTCTTCAGGAGGTAAAGCCATATCTAAGGCCAGACTCTAATCCTATTTTCTCTTGGATTGAAGTTCAGCTCACAGTATCAGTGAGAGAGAGGGTGAGACCGTGCAGGGAATTTGTCTCACTGAGAGTGGACAGTTAAAAAAAAAGAAAAAAAGAAGAGAATCGGGAAGAGAGGGTTAAGCTAAGCTGCTACTCTGGCTACTGCTACAAAAAGGATCTACTCTCCTCTTCATTTGATTTCCATTATTGTTCAAATTGTGTTTAAAAGAAAAGCAGTCCATTGTATAGTGTCACACCACAGCCTACAGTTTACAATAGTTATAATCTGTATTTATAGAAAGCTTTACAAAACCAAAGTTGCTTTACACAAGAAAAAAACGTTTTGACCTGATAATGGTGCAAGGTAAAAAAGTCAAGGGGAGACATGACCGTTTGGAACAACTTTCTTATCTATCTAATGGTTGTTGAGATATTTCACTCCGGACAAAAGTGGCACCATTGCCATCAATGGAACCATGCTGCTAGTGTGGCTGAAATAAAATCTTGTTTTGAGAAGAGAAAAATATGTTATTGGCACAGTCATCCTCATGTCTTATATGTGCATATATAGCTTAAAAGTATATCATCAAGAAATACAATATGTATTGGTCAATGAATATTTCTTGATATATCTTTCTTGCTGATGTACGTTTTAAGCTGTAGACTGATGCTGCCACACCTGTCAGAAAACCTACAGAACACAAGAAAAAATAGATGGTGTCTTCCTGTATGACAATAACGAGGCTTAAGTGCTCTGTGTATTTCTGTAACTTTGTCTTTTAATGTTCCCTGTGCAGAGATCAGTAACTTCCTCAAAGTTTCCATGGCTCTTTTAGGTTCTCGCTGCCTCGTAAATTACGTAAATAGCGACTGGGCTTACATCTGTACACAGAGCCGTTATGCATGCATCCTAGTTCTGCTTCCAGCTTCTGCTTTTCCCCTGAGTACGATTCGTCACATCACGTCTCATGAGTACACACACAAAACACAGAAACACAGCACAGGCAACACATATAGTCCAATGAGACACATATATATATATTTAAAAAAAGGGTATAATCTTCATTCATTTTTCCCCAACAGAAATGTCCACTTTTTCATTTTTGATGAAGATGGATGTGGTCTGCCTAATGACTTGTTCTTTAGCTGGAGCAACCTTCACACGTCACTCTTTTTTGCGTTGTTACTGTCAAATACAGAGGAAATATTTACTAAAAGAGGTGATATTCCAATTCCTGGTGAGGTTGTTGTTGTCCTCATATTTGTACAACCTGCAATATTCTGCTTCCTCAATGGCCTGACTGCCTGGAGATAAATCTCAATGTTTCACAGAGCCGTGTTCCCTCAATTAGGCTCGCTATTCTCCATCATGAGCTGTCAAGGTATGTTTGTCTCATTACTGAACAATTGTTTAAGTTCCTGTCAAGATGACTGCTGTGTTCAAACCAAAGCCTGTTCATGATGCATCATTTCGGCTCAGGCAAGAACAGTAATCTGCTAAACTGCAGGCTTGACAGCTCAATGCTGTACATCAACTTCTATTTTTCCTCACTTGCCTCATGAATGTTTTGATATGATGCGTTCAGAAGAATCTCGAGGGGGCTCGATCATTCAGGCTGCAGGAGTGCACAATTAAGTCAAAAGAGAAACAAATAAGAGACTTTAATTACCTCAGCTCTCAGAGTGTTTTCACGTCCTTTTTACCCCTCTCCTGAACGTTTTTTATTTGGAAAACAAATAAGAAATTGAATAATGCTCCTTTATCAGGTTGTGCTACCAGTGGGGAGCTGACTCAAATTTAACTCACATTTCTGCAAACCCTGTCTTTGCTCTCATTACTTGGATTCTAATCACTTGAACTAAATAGAAATCAAATCAAAAGCAACCACAGGTTTTACAAATTAGAACATGATTTTACTGGCAGTTATTATGACTCACATTGTCGGTGTTCTCTCATGTTGTCAGTAATGAGGATGTAATTTACCCTCCAATGTGGATGAAAGAATACAACTGAATAAATATAACAATGGTTCATGAAAGTCAGCTAGGAAGTGAAAACAACAATGAATTATTAATTCTGATAAGGGCAGATCTGAGAGCACATTGAAACTAAAAGAGCATCTTAAATTAAAGATGAGTTTGATGACTGGCCATCGGCATCAGACCCCATGGAAATGTAGGAGTAAAAATAAAACCACAGAAAAAATAGATTATGCTAGTAGAGCCCAAGGATATTGCAAGAAAAAAGGTTGAGTTATGGATTTTTATTATTATTAAAAAAAATGCACACATACAGTCCACATTATTCTCTATTTGAAATAGTGCAGGCGTTATTAAACAAAATTCAAATCCAGACAATCATTACTCTCCTGGTATCCTTTTCACAAAGGTGCACAGTATATTCATCATAACAAAAATGTCTTTCTTTTTCAAGCCACATTTGAACCTGGGTGAATTTCTTTCCCCATATGTAAGCATGTTTTAAACGTCCATCTCTGCATCTCACTCATTTAAATGCGCACACACTCCCACTCCAACACTAGGATATAAAGATGACAGAAAGAGAAAAACAAGCTGTTATTATTAAAAACATGATGTCTGATCTGACATAGTGTACAAATGCATTTTGCACAATGTTTTTGCATTCATAAATCACTGTCTGAAATGTATTTTCAAATAATCCACACATTTATGTTAAGTTGTAAACCTACATCCACACATAAATCAATATCGTCTCATGATTTGTAATCAACAAAAATGCTCAGTGTTTACAGATTGATGTTCTTCTAATCATATTTGTGTACGAGCATATGTGATTGGTTATCTATCACTTGCCAGGTTGAATCTTATAATATGATTGGCTGGAAGCATAAAATGGGCAAGTCAACAGTCCTATATTTTGCGACTGACGCCCACCTTCGGTTGATAAATTTGTTTTTCCTAGAATGGCGAAGGCATGACCCGCCCTACTCTGTCACTGATGTGGTGTACTCTGCCTTGATTGACTTACCATGATATTCTTATATTATCCAATCCAACTATCGAAGGCAGTGAATACTAGCCAATCAGAGGCGAGTAGGGCCAATCATTTCCTCGTCATCCTACAGGAAAAACAAAATTGCCTCTGGTTCCCCCCTCTTAGCTCTCTTAGCACTGTTGCTGTTGTTTGCACTTTAGTGTTGTTTGCACCGTTAGCCGCCGGCTCAGCTATCGCCATGTTGAGAGCCACGTGGAGGCAATCCCTCAATCATAGACATGCTCTGAATTTGGAATTTAGCACCTTTAAAGATGCTTGTAAAAAAGAGTTAACAATTGCTTTATTGAAATGTGACAAGCTGTGAGTATAAGCTGATCCAAAAGCATCCACAGCACTCTGGACGAAGACTGTCCTCTGCTATTGTGGATGAATTGCATGCTTTGTCTGCTGTAACAACTAGATTTGTCCTCTTCAGTTGGTTAATGCTGTTGAGTTAAAATCACACACGCCAATCTTGCAGTCTTGAAGCAATAGTTGAAGACTGTGACTTAAAAACCCTTCAGTGCAATTTAATGTGAAAGACATTGGTTGATGTTTTCTGTGGTCATATTTAAGTGAGTAAGATGTGTTCATTTTTTTATGTTTTAAGTTTAAAGATGTACTCAAGAAATATAATTGCTTCTTCTATGGCTGCATGCTAGCCTAGTTGGTAATCAAAGTAAAGAATATTGTTCTTCAAAGCCACACGCATTTCAGAACATCCTCAATGTTAACGTTTTAAAGGGAGGATATTTTATTAAACTGTTCACCATTCACAGGAAGCAAAAATGCTTCCAATTTGTACTGCATTTGTCAGTATATCAACATTTTCTCACTACAACAAGGTCATTCATTTCTTGTTTGTGACACAGCAACACACAACACACAGCAAAGATGACGCATATATACTTATGGTCATAAATGATTGTATGAGCCTGGAGAAATAGACAGGCAAAGACACACAATAAAAGATAGTGTACTATAAAGAAACAGAAATAAATTAGGAAGAGAAGCTGCCGGGCTGAGAGACTGTGAACAGCGAGGGAGGGTGAAAGACTGGAAGCCACAGAAGGAAAAGGCCATGTCACGAGAAAGAGTGGGTGAGCGAGAGACTGAAAGACTGAAACGGAGTTCGACAATTGAATGGGGAAGTACTGATGGTGAGCACATGGGTGTGGTTGGTTAGCAGCGTTTCAGAAGTGGCATACACAGGAAGGAACCGTGGATGATGAGGATGTGGAACAATCTCTGGACTCGAGCCCCTCACAGAATGGATACCAAGGTAAGCATAATAGCCTGGATGGATCATTAAATATCAGAGGGCTAAGGGGTGTTTTTGGTGAGGCATACTAAAGAGAGATTGATGGAGGACGACAGACAAACGGACGAACAGACAGACAGAGAGTGAGTTAGAGTGCTAGATGTGACAAACAGGCAGGCAGGTCAGGCTAGGGGAAGGGAAAGACGCCTGTACAGCCCAGGGGAAACAGGCCTCATCTTGACATATGCTCTGGAGTGAAATGAAGATTGGCATGACCTGCTAATCTGAGCTGTCGCAGCTCATGACGGCCACAGACGTTCACCTGTCATACTGTTCCACGCCCGGAGGATGACCTGCCACCAGGATAGGTCAAAGATCGAGATTCATTTTCTGCTGGGGGTGGATTCAAACTGAGCCACTGGCCCAGACTTCTATCCGTCACTCTACCTGCCTCTGCTGTATGTAGCTGCTTGGCAGCTGTTGTTCTCTGTGTTGCTATAAAATCATGCAATATCGGACAGCTTTTTGCTTACTTCTGTTTGTCTATAGTGTTTTGTTTCAAGCTAGGGGCAACATGTTGTGAGGGGGAGGAAAGAGTACGTCGCTCACCAGTAGGCCTACAGGATTTCCATTACGGTAAAAGGAGTTGTTTTGACATGTCCTCCAATACCAGTTTTTAATTGGTGACAGTAGCAAACTTTTTGTTATTGAAGTTTGATCAATAGTGCCACAAAGTTCAACACAGACATGTGTGGGAGGATAGCAAACGCAATGTGCGGCCTCAATCACTCACTTTTGACAAATGAATAAATAAAAAATAAATAAATATGTGTGTCTTCTAAAGTTTGACATTCAAAGTAGGAATCAGTTTTTGTCATGCTGCGTGAGGAGTGTGGGAGACGTTGCCCGTGTGCTTGAGGAGGAAGTAGAGGTTGCCATGTGGTGCCAAACCGCAATGAGTGCAACCTTCTGTCTGGTAGATTTACACTGCAAAACATGTTCCAAAGTGAATGCTCTCTCGCTTCAATTGTAACATCACAACTGTGGCTAAAGATATGGGAATAAACTGTGTCTGTCTGTCTGCTCATGAGCACATGTTTTGTCTGTATGTTGTGTATCTGCTCCAATCCTCTGCAACAGATCCAATGTCTGCATTTCTAGTATTATGACCTTTCCTCATTTATGGAGTCACTTATAATATTTGAGGGGCTCCGAATTACTTTTGCAGATCTTAGTTGTGATAAAAGTTGAAATTCAACTTGTTAAAACACCAGTTGAGATACAACTTGGTTTATACTTGTCTGCATCATTGTGTCATCTCCTCTACTCATAATGTTGTTGTTTTTTGTCTTTTAGATTTATTTTACCCACTTGGCCTTCTTCCTGCTTGTCACGTTTAAAGGTGAGTGCGTTGAGTTTAGCGCGAGGCCATGTAACTATGTAACTATGCAACAGAAGCCACTTTGATCACAAGTCACAACAAGATAATGCTATGCTAAAACATAAATGCTAAAATTAAGTATTACAAGTTACAAGTGTCATGAAGTTTGAAGACCTGCAGAGCCCACAGTATGGGTAAATTCCCATATGTATGTTGTCATCAGGGGGTTTTTTTGTAAAAAAAAAAAAAAGAAAAAAGGTAGGATAATGTAATAACTTCTAAGAATACTGAGTATACATTATAATGTGGGTTTAGAAGACTGAAGGCTTATCCCTCATCTCAGTCCAGATGAGGGATAAATAAGCTCACACTAAACATCTTAGAACTGTAGATGACAGTAATATAAAAGGTTTACTACTATCCAAATTAAGGTTTTCATCCACACAATATATCTGACACATCTACTGCAGACCTTTAGTCACGGTCCAGGCACATGGGTTCATCAAAATAGTTGGAATCACAGCATTAGCCTAAGAAAGTAGAGGTTTTGTAGAGCTCCAGCATTAATTGGAAGGTGCTGAGAGAGTAAACAGACAACAGCCTCTCTGTCCCGCAGTCTCACACAACAATCCACCTCTGTTGTAGCCAGAGGTTTTGTAAAGAGCCACTTCTTTGTGTGTGCGGCACTCACAGGACTTTAACTGTGACATACTCTCAGTACATCTGCGGGGCCTCTCTCGCCGGCATGGCCAGACATTCTCAAGTCTGGCCTCTGTCAGGAATACATCACAGCATTGTTTGAGAAAATCACAGTGGTAAACAACACTGCTCTTTGTTCTTCCTGTAAAGTTTACTGTATCAAGGCCTCGCTGTGAGGCTTCATCTGACTTGTGTTTTTGGTGATTGAAATGTGTCTTTTTTTCCCTCGCATGCAGTGTCAAGGGCTCAGACTTCCACACCCGCAGTTCAAATGGAGTCTGTGAGCAACAGTATGGCGAACTTAACAACAATGCCTGCCGCTCCAACTCTTACTGGTACGGCATTCGTGGCTATCCGGAGAAATGCCACTTTGCAGCATCTTCGGTATTGAGGCTATCTCCTTTTCAGTATCGTTTTCATGTGAATCAGTTGCTTTCTTGATGTAACAGGAAGAAGAGTGGAAAGCAGAGTCACCAGAGATGCTGACTCCTCCTCAACCACAAACAAGAACATTAGCACCAACAACCCAGTCAGTGTCCACACCACCTCATCAGAGATGAACACTTCAACAGGTAGGCTGGTGGTGTGCTGTATATGTGAAACCCATAATAATTCAATTCAACTTGATGTAATTGTTAAGTTTCTGTCCCTTTTAGCTCCAACAACAAAACCAAAAACAAAGTTCACACCCACTCCAGGTAACAATCTGCACCATGTCCCTCACATATTTGAACACCCAGTCGGTGGAAGCCATTGAGTTTGGCTATAACATCCCCTCACATCAATAGCAAAGGCTTTCCCTAAGTTTTCTCCCTTTAAAACTAATTATGAGGTAATTAGAAAATGTTAAACTCCCTGTACTTATTAAGATATAAAGAGGAGTTTTTTTGTTGCATTTTACCGGACCGGGGAAAAGGAGAGCGCAAGAGTGAGAGCGACAGAGAGCGCACCGATACGCATTAAAGGTTTCCTAAGAGAGCCATTCCACTGAAATATTTAAAAAGTCAATTAAAATAATGAGTTAAACATAGGAATGCACCTGAATGGAATTATGTAGAGACTCGTATGGCAAAGATAAGATAAGTCAATAGGTCCCAAAACAAATATATCGATATATATGAAATTATGCTTTTGCATTACGAACCATATGACTTCTATTAGGGAAAAGGGGAAAAAAGTCAAAGGAAACTAATGTTTTCACTGTCTATATTTTTCAGCATCCTCCGTGACATCCTCCCCATCCATAACTGTGAAAACCACCAAAAAAGGAGTTGCCTGGGGTACCAAAAATTTTTACTACTCCATAGTTACCTTAAATGCCACAGGCATTGCAGTTTTATTGTTATCTCATGGCAGACTGACAGTATCATAATTCCCTGTCTTCCAAACAAAGCCCATGGCAGAGTGGTAGAACAGAGCACCTCACTTCCTCTCTTGCCAACAGATTAATGCTTGATTGTACCTTACGCAAGAAGAGATACGATATTTGTGTCCTCATGCTGTGCTGGCTTGCCATAGATAGGGTTTTGATACACCATCAGCAGCATGTCAGCGGGGCCAGTAGATCTGTCAGGCTATCTCTGACTGTTGTTCCCCGGTGATCCTCTCTCTCTTTTTTCTTGTAGCTTCCTGTGTTCAACAGTCGAACTTAATTCAATACTTTCCATTCCACTTTTACTTCTTATAGATCCGAAGTGGGATGAAGATTTCACCTATGGTGAGAAGCGCCATTTGACTGTTTATATTTTTGTTTTCTTTCATTTTGCGTCTATGGTTGAGTGTTTGATTCATGTTTTATGTGTCCAGATTATAAATCCCTGCGCATCGCTGGACTGACTATTGCAGCAGTGCTTTTCATGTTGGGCATCATGGTCATTGGCTGTAAGTGTGACTCTGAAAGACATTTTTGTGAAGCACCGTAATTATATATTCAACTGCCTTTCTCACTATTTTGCTTATCTCTAACTGTAGGTGGCAGGGCCTGTCGGCTTTTCAGATGTCAGAAAAGTTCACCAAAGTAAGTACTTACCGCTTTTTTATTTCATTCATGCTAGTGAATGTTCAAATTCTGTATTTTTGCACTGTTTGAGGGGTGCATGATTAGCACAAGTGCTGAATAATTTAAGACAATGAAAGCTGACAGACAGTCTAAATTACAGTCCATGTGCATGAAGGGTATCCGTGCTTATATCACGCTCTCGGGGAAACTGCAGTTGAATGATTTAAGTAATTTATATCACAGGCTACTGGATGATATATTGCAAACAATCATTCATTTCAGACATATAATAGCTCAACAGAATGCTGACTAAAATCTCTGATGATTAATAGATCAAAAAGATTACGATTAAGCTATTTGTTGGGCGAAACCGTAACAGAAAAACTGCAAAGCGCATTGTTTATTTTCCTTACTGTGGTGTGTTTGTGTTGGATAAATAAAATTGATTGCTTGAATACTGTTTGATTCCTTAACGGGTCTGTGTGTTTATTTTCCAGATCATATCGAGTGGCCCAAGAATAAGGAGAGAGAGAGAGAGAGAGAGCATATGTTCATTGATAAAAGTACAGAGCTGTAAGAAACCAACCAGGAGTCCATCAAGAGAAAATCTGGCATCATATGTGTGAATGTAGACTGTATGCTGCTTGCTAACAGTGTCATATGAAAACACTCAATAAACATAGAAAACATGAATCAGGCTGACAAGTGAAAAAAAGGAACCCTCACCTGCTTAATCTTTGTCTAACATCATTTCTATACTGTGCAAAACTGCACTGAAAAGGGCTTATTTCTCTTTGCAAATAATGAGGAGATGATTCATATTTTAATCACACCTTCAGCCAAGAAGCAGGCTCGTTTCCAATGACCTTTTATCTTACAACTGATAACACAGCCATAGGCTGTGTCTCACAGCCAGGATTATTATTAAAGGTTGTGAAGAATAAACCCATAACATCCCATACTTGACAATCTGGCACAACACTAAGACTGAAGCTGGGTCACTTCCTCCTTCTGATAGATACTACACGCTCTTTACACTTTCAATCTGAACAAAAACGTGATGTTTAGTCAGGGGTGTCTAAGCCTCTTAGTGGCTCTATGCTTGTAAGTGAGTAAAGCCCTAGATTAAACAGGATCCACTGGTGCATTATCATTGCATCCATATGGCATCAAATGATGCAGACAATAAACTGGGAAAAAACGAACACACTGTATCACAGATTTAATGTCAAAAGCAACACAGAGTTTATACTTACTGTATATGATGTACAATAGTATTAACTGTTCTAATTGCTATCATAACAAAATTAAGGAGCGTAGAAGTGAAAACAGAATCGATTCATGATATATGGTAATTGTTTTTTGTGAGCTAGATGGTTATGTATTATATACTTTGTAAATAATTCTATAATGAAAAACTAATGGGAATGCCACCGGCACAAATAATACATACAGTATGGGTTCATCTGGACACACAAGTGCATACAAACATGTATTCAACATTAAGTCCAACATTTGCTGCAATATGACACAAATACAAATATTTTACATAAGAAAGCTTTTGGAAAATAACTGACTCCCACCCGCCACAACATGTTTTACACAGAATTTATAAATGAACAGCGGAGAGAAAACATCACCAGTTAACACATGTATAAAAAGACCATTTGGTCAAATATAATATTTTTCTATTAAGAGACACAATACAAATATTTAGGTCTGTAAATACATAAAATATATTAAAAACTAGAATAACTGCGTAAGGTCTGATAAGAGCTTTAGTGCGGTGGTTCTGAAAGCTGTATGCAGTGCAACCTCAGAAAACACATGCTACTAGACAAGACACAAGCAATGGAGAAAACAGTTTATACATGCGCATTCAGAAAACAAATGCAAAGCTAGAAAACGACCAAATACAGAAACAAGCTACAGAGAACGAAATACAAGAGTGTTGCAAGTCGTAGAGAGTTTTGTGAGTTTAATTTTGTTTTTGGAAAGATTATACGACATGTTTTATATGACCACTTCGAGCCGATTGCTTGGATATATTGCAGCTTGTTTTTGAGTTTCATTGAAATGTGTTTTACAACACCTTAGTGGTGTCTACACTGGGGGATTAGCCAATTGTGGGTTGTATTCATTCAATCACACAATACAGCGGTGGTCATTGCAGACACACCTAGTGGCGTTCTGCACCCTATAGTGCACCTGTGTAGTTAGTATTCGGTTGTGTTTTCTGTATTTGTTGCATTTTTTTAAAATGCTATTCACATTGATGAAGATGTTTTCTTCATTTGCTTGAGTTTTGTCAGTTTGTCAGGGACGCTGTACTCCTGCTGTAGCCTGCATGCACCGAAAAAGCCAGTTTAAAAAAAGGGGAGAAAAGAAAAAGCGTAACCTCAATCTAAGCATACATCGCGTTGAGAAAAAAAAAAAAAACTCAGCATTGACATTTGTTACATTATTAACATGAGTAGTGTCACAGCAGAGAAGCTTTACAGAAAAGAATAATTGAGTAGAGTTTGGTCACATATGCTGGAGCCGGCTGGACCAAATACTGCATTTATCTGCAGTGTGTTTGCTTTCTTCAATTTGTCAAAATAAGGCCTTGAAAGAGAAATCTCTGCTCTAATGTTCAATTGTGGTTTGTTTGTCCAACAGAAAAAAGTGAATATGACTAAAAACATAAAAACATGATATGAAAAACTGAAATGTTTTGTGCTGAAATTTTTGTTCAATTGTACTCCCTTTGAAATGCTGAAGATATTGAAGGCTTATCGGGCAATGCTACGCTTTTTACATACACATACTGTACACACATTGCTCAAATACGAACAGTAAAACAAATGCACAAACAATAATCACATCTACCAATTTCTTTATGTTTAATAAACTGGGATGCATCATTTTTAAGACAAAGCCCCAGCACAAATCTATAGCTACTGTACAACCTGAAGAGGACGTGACTACACAATTGTTTTTGCTCTCAAGTCTGGCTGGACTGGAGCCAAAACCTGTCCCCAGTGCCGAGATTAGCTGCAAGATTTAGTGGAAGCAAAGTGAGATCCTGCTTTGACAAATCTAGTGTTTGACCCCATGTAGCCATTCCCTGTGTTGCTTATTCCATTATAAGTGTCCTCATGAAGCCATCAATGAAATACTGTCCTGTTGAACAGGAGCAGGTCCCATTCCCCTTTAACATTTGCTGCAGAAAGTTCCCTTCTCTGATTTGGAACAAATAAGGCAACCAGTGCCTCAGGTTCCTGGACAGAAAGCTTTCTTTCACAGGGCATGATTGATTTCCATTTAAATGAAAACAGAGAAGCCATCATGCTCTAAGAATGAAACAAAAGGCATTGTTGGTATTTTCCCCAATCATCTCCGTCTTTAATTGATTTGTGGGATTTTATCCCTCACTCACACACAGCTTCTTTCTACCAGTAGAAAACTTCTGTATTTACAATCTGCGGGACTAAAGTGAACGCCTTTCAAAATGAAACAGAGAGGGGGAAAAGAATACATCATCATTCATTGCGGCCAATTAATTTGCTAGCCTGCAATAATGTTCACACTGGCCATTTCCACCCGTTTCTTTTTTACTGAGGTTGAGAAGAGGGGGAACAAGTTTTTATCTTGCTTTTGCACTGCCTCCTGTCATTGCTAATGGGCCAGGAACAGAAGGTGTCAGACAAGTGAATCTGAAGAATGAAGTGAGCACTAACCTGCCTTAGCATGGATTAGCATGGTTTGTCTCAGTCATCGACCATTTTCACACAGACAGGTCTTTTCCATATGCACCAAATCAAACGCAAATGTAGTTTCACTGCATAGCTGGTGGGAATAATTTCTTGTTTCAGGTAGTAAAAGATGGGGAGCTCTGGCTGTGCTAAATTATCCCTTTTAACAAAAGAAGCTTTAAGCCATATTCACTGGCTTTGATTTGGATTCCTCAAATAGAATCCAATTAGAAGGTTTGAATGCATTCCAAATGTCCCCCGATAAATTGTGTATATGTGGAGCATAAACGGCTGGGACAAAGACAAGCATATACAACGGTTAAAAACAATATTGCATCTGTATTGATTAGAGCGAGCAATGAACTGAAAGGTGAGAAGCAGGCTGTTGTGCAAATAAGTCTAACTGTCTGAGTCAGGAGAGTTGGAGATGGCATAGCCCTGTGCATGGCTCCTCTCTTGTCTGTTATTGAGACTGCTACTCCACCAAGAACTAGACGGCCCCTTTCTGGTCCTGCTCTGCAGGCACGAAGTAGTTCCTGTAGAGAGACAGAGGTAGGACAGGCCACAGGAAGGGAATGCAGGGAGAGGGGGTGGGGTGGGTTGTGGGGGGGGGGGGGCAGGGGGGCAGGGCAGAAGTATGTCATCTTCAAGATATTTTTAGGCTCTTTTTCAGTTTGTTAGCAGAAAGACACAAGAAACACCTCTGCGTGTCAGAATTCAGGAAACGACATGTCTGCCTCATTTGCAGGGCTCTGACAGGTGCGTGGCGACTGCACCACCTCAAAACACAGCTCATCCCCAGGTGGGACTTATAAATCTGGCAAGGCGCTGTTGATCCAACAAGCCAGAGGTTGCTGTGTGATTAAGCCTCTTTTCAGCAGAGCGATCAGTCAGCACCAAACACTGCCAGAGCTGACTGCAGCCCCAGGAGGCAGCCAGTAATCCTGCAGAGGAATTTAACCCTTGCAGATTGTCTTGGGCATCTGCTCCACAATGGCTGTTCTTCTGCTGTTTGGAGATCTCGGGGGACTAACTTGAAATTCGTAACCTCTCTAAACTCGACCTGCAGGTTATGTATTACTACTGCACCCCAGCACAAAATAATTGATGATTGGTCTGCAGAAAGCCTTCCTAGCTAGCAAACTGTGGTTAAATACACAAGGTATAGAATGGTTGCTAAAAGCAAAGAGAGGGCGTGTCTCTGTATAACTGGTTTTGGCTGTTCTGATGTCTGAGTGCTGTTGGCAGATTGTTGTCATAACGCCAGCGTCATGTTTACAGGATTGTTTTTTTAATTTCTGAGCAGAGTCATCTACTCAGGCCTCAGTTCATGAGGTAAGCTTTGGGACAAGTAAGGTCCTGTCCCATTCGTTCATACAGACCCAGTGGCACTGTCTCAAGGCTATTGTTTGATGGCTAACATGGGAGGGGTTAGAGGCGGGGAGTGTTCAGTGGTGGTGGTGGAGGGCCTCAGGCTGTGACACTGATTACTGTACAAGTTCAGACAGGCTCAGATGGGTGGATGCCAGTTAAGTTTTTCCACCCAAGTGTTTTTCTCTGATTTTGATGCTGTAGGACGAGTTAGGGTTCATTGGCAAGGCAGCAGAAAGGCTGTTACCCACCAGACTGGTTCTGTCACCTGCAGGCTGACTTAGCATAAAGTGGAACGTGCATCTCTCAAATATAAACTTTAAAGTGGAGAAATTTGACCTTACCCTTGCTGTCGATTGTGCATGTGGCGTCTTACCAGCAGTACAGCTGCAAGAAAGAAAAATGAAAAAAGGTCACGGCTACACAAGAGAAAAGTTCATATTTGCTTAGGTATTAACAGCTTTACAAGGCACACAGGGACTACAGAGATTCCAGTCATGCACCGAGGGGCTTTACAGCGGTGCATTTGTCAACTGTGGAAATGAAACAGAAATGAGTTCACATTAAACAACTTTATGTCAAAGCAAAACACAGAATACTTACTGATTATCGCAGCACCGGAAAGAGTCAACAGCGCCACAGCTACAACGATGATAATCAGGGTTAAATGTTCTAAAAGAAGGAGATAAGTAAGGCGAGTTGATATCAGTTGATATTACAAATCCTTGTTGATATGTATTCTACATTTTTATACATGTACTGTATATTGCTAATTCTAATTGAAATACGTCTCTCACCTGGTGTGTCTTTTCCACCTGCAGATTCACTTGAGCCAAGTTTCTGATCTACAGCTAGGTGGCAAAAAGAAGAAGGAATGGAATTAAGTATATGGGCATGAGCTTGCGTCTCCAAAGAGGCTTCAGAAAAACCGTAGCTCTTGCTCAAAGGATGCTTCTCCAGGAGCCGACATGCCCTGTTCTAAACAGATCTGTAATTCTATCAAGTGTCCATCAAAACCAAGATGAGGAGCGACGGAGAGAGGCGTGGAGAGAGAATGAGAATGCCAATGTTGATTAGCTGACCAGCAGGATGGTGGAGATGTCGACTTGTTCATTGGCCTTTCAGCAGAATCCACAGAACCCCTCCAGGGAGCTAATTGATTCCATTCAGGGCTTAATGGTTGGAAGGAGGGAAAGCCAACAGGGGCCACAGACCCACACATTTCACTGGACTGGAGCAACCTATACACAATGCTGACTTATTGGCGATAATTACAAACTAGAAAATCCTACTGCCCTTCAATCCACTCTTGGGAACAGAGGTAATAAACTCACCTTTTGACTCATAGTCCTCATCATCATCATTCGGATCTGTGAGGTAAGGAGAAATCAGCTGCTTGAACACACAGTACAGAAATACATGTTCTTCAATGTGAGCTCTTTCAAATAATAATAATAATAGAGTTCTTCTACTGTACAATAGTCAGGATATAGACAACACCTTTCATCTTTTAGCAACACTATTGATTGAGGTTTTTATGAAGTTAGTTTAGGACCAAAAGCTCTCACAGCAAAAAAAATGAAAACTACAAACAAGAATCAATATTGCACACAGAAAACAATAACCCATCTGAAAGGCAATAACAAAATTGAAAACAAAAAAAAAACACCCACAAACAAACTGTAAGTAACAAACAAAACTGAAAATCAGGAAGAAAAACCATGAAGTATAAAAGTTTCAAGTGAGAGGCTTCACACAAAACCATGCAACCATGTTGTGCACTTGTGTAACGTGAGTAGAAATGTGGAGATGGTTGAGAATCCAACATCTACGAAAGGTGTGTTTTTTAGGCTATTCCGTTTGACATGAAATCACATGACATCTGTAAATGACTTAATCCATGGCCTAAAGGACCCACTCAACTAACCTGAAGTAACAAACAACAACAAGGACAAGGTACACATGTCGAAACAAGCTAAGGACAAGGACAAAAAAATTCCTTTCAAAATAAAAGGAACAAAACTTGTTCTTTGTTGTTGCATATGGGTGTAATCTCTAAGTTGAATGTTTAATTGAATCTCAGTTTAAATAAAACCTTTCTATTCGTTTCACTAAATTGACTTTGAGGAAGAACCATTTACTTGATGACTTGTTAAAAAGCACCATGAAAACTGTGTCCAGCTTCATTCAGTGCTCCTGTTTTTCTTTATTTTAACAGATAAAGATGCATTACATACCTCCATCAGCGGATCCTTCATTGTCTTCTGAAACAGCTGCAAAAAAAAGGTAGGGAGTTAGAATTAATTAAAAGCTTAATATTATTCGCAATCCAGATTACTGCTACATTCAAAGGACTGTACAGCACAAAAACTATTTGGGCTACACTTGCATTGTGTATATTTGGGTCTATCTGGTGTTCTTGTCGGGTATCTTATCTTTTATGTCAGGAGAGTACAGCATTAAGAATATTGTTGCTAATTTCACATGCATGTTTTTCTTAATGATATTCTTATACGTACAAACCTTTTGTTTCACTTTTGCACCGTCTCTTTTTGGCAGTTCTAAAATTGAAAAGTGGGTGCATATATTTATCTGTACAGACTCGCACATACAGAGGTAGGCGAGGAAAAGCATGCCGGCACAGGGATGCACAGACCCTGATTAGATGTTTATCACCTGCAAGCGTCACACAGAGATGAGAACATACCAGTAGCAGCTGGCAGCATCAGCAGCAGACACAGGAACAGCAATCGCATCATCTTCAAATGCTGCAGGGGGAAAAGAAACCAAGATAAAAATATCTGCTATTAATATTCAGCCATTGATGTGTGCGGAAACTTGGTGTTTTGGTTTTGAGATAGGGTGAGATGGAAAGCAGCAATGCTGTCTATTACTGGGACTTGTGAGGCACTTTGAGTTTCAGGATCACATAATGCTAGTCCGTGGAAAACTACAATTTCCGAACCAAGTCCATGTACAGTTTTAACCGGTTTGAAGTATGCATGCAAATCAAGATTGTAATCTGAGATGAGTGGTGATGAGGGGGTCAGTGACTGACAACCTTATTTCCCATAGTGCTCAGCAGAAACACCGTTCTGAGAATTCAGTCACAGTCAGCAAGTGTCTATTCAACATTTTCCCCTCCCTTAAGCAAAACCCGGGTGCTATGTCCAATGTATCATTGGACGCTTTTTTTTTTTTGTTGACCAATACATTTTTGTTGTTTGTTTATTGTATCCTGCTAAGTACTATTATTATCATGTTAATTGGGAAAGAAAAAGTGTGAGCTTGATTACCCTTGAACACATATTTGTCCGTCAACTCTACCAAGTGATACTCTTCCTTTGGCTGTGATTTCTATTTTGATGTATTGTTGTTCTTCAGGAGAAATGTCACTTCCTCATGGAACAGAGCCCAAAACAAACCCTACCTCTGCTACCCATCACCACCACCACATAGATGTGAAACGCAGATGTTCTTGACGTGCCAAACAAAGCCCCAGCTGTATCAAACACAATATGAATGCAGATATTTTTGAAATGGGAAAACATTGGAATGACCTCTCTTCCAGTCTAGGCCCCGGATGAAGCCTCATCGGCCAGATTTAGCTATTGAGGTTGGCATGGGATCAGGAACCAATAGTCATGCAATGATTGAAACTGCACACAGAGGGAACTCTCCCCATTGACCTTTGTGCCAAATGTTATACGTGTAGGCACCTCTTCATTGTTAGTTGTGCCCATTGTGTCCTTGATTTCCTTAATAGTTAATGACTATGTGGAAAGAACTGAGGTGACCCGCATTGTTAAGGTGCAGGGCTGTGAGGAAACGCAGCAAAAACGCACCATGAACCCCCACAGAGCAGTTACCGACTTACCGTTTCCTACTTATTACTACAATTTAAGGAAGTGGATCACGCTCACTGTATGGCGAGTAAATTCAACTTTCCATATTTGGTCAAAGGAAGTGAAAAAGATAGAGGCATGGGCATTAAGACAGGAGACAAATCAGTTAATTCTTTCCATACCGTTTTTGACAGTTTCATTAAAACCTAGGAATCAGGAATCTGGCCATAAACTGTAATCATATCTATAAATGCTGCCATGGTAGTCAATGTCTAAAAACCTCCATGTGAGACAAATGTTCACCCTGTAGGGCCACACGAGAACGATTCCAGCCCAGTCCACAACAAGATTATCTTGATGCTAAATTAGCAGAACAGCATTAAGATCTATTTTTGTTGACGATATTAAATGATGCTAATCACACAAGTGAGGCTGATTGGATGGGGACTGTAGTGTGGGCTGTTCTGGCCTCTTGAATAGCTGCAGTAAATCTCCAAATGCAAACAACCTAAGAAGCTGCAAATAAAATCCCCTTCTGTATCCAATTTGCTTTTCAGAGTCGCTTTGGGTGAAATAATAAGCTGATCCAATTTGGAAATATTTATCAACCCAGTCCACTGCCTCTGTATCAAAATGGCTCCCGACGCCTGTATTATTTTTTAAATTGGGTAATATATTCTTGTACATTTGAATGCCTATTGAATTTGCTCTTTAATACCGGACCCAATTTGCAACATATAATAACCAGTGGCTTGGTTATAAAGCAGACATGCCAGCTGGCTGCTGGCTAAAGACACAAAGATCATAGAAAGTAAATGTGGAAATCATTAAACTGGAGTGCAGTGATGCAAGACAGGCATATACTGTATTGTTGCTGGAGGGTGAATTTGTCTTGTTTTTGTTCCAGTCTCCCCGACGCAGCTCTCCTCTGACAGGATTAACCCTGAACCTATACCTGTCTGGCCAGACCAGCTCACCTAAATCTTGTTTACCAGGTTTAATTTTGAATGACGAACACCTTCCACTCCTTCCAACCTACCCAGTACAATCTATATCAACAAAATACAGACACACAAACAGAGGCTGACTACATAGACATAAACAGAACTTCTTGCATCTCTTTCTTATCTGCTCGCACTGATAACAGCCCTCTGCTCAACCACTGTGCATCGCTGACAAGAATGACACTGAGTTCATAGGAAAACAAATACAAGTAAAAGAATGTGAAAAAGAAGAGGGACGATAGCCAAAAAAACGATGATTTTTGTGAAGATGTGTCAACACTAAAACAGACTTGCTCAAAAAATACAATGAGCCCAACAACAAGGGATTTGAGTGGGTGAGAAAGGGAAAAAAGCACCAAGATCATTTGTTATTCATTGCCATTCAATTTGATAAAAGTGGTAGCTTACTCTGGTTCAGTGAAGAGGGAAAATATTCTTATTGAAATGTTTACTCAACTCTGCCGAAGCTGTTTATCTAAGCAAGTTTGAGGCAAATTCCCTTTTTCCCCCCTCTAGAACATAATATACTCTGCTATGCCACTGGACCGCAGACTAAGCAAAAAGGCAAAAAAGTGAAACTCACAATACCTCAGTTGATGCCATGCAGACCAGTGAACAGACCACCATCGATAAACAATGAGTCTGACAACTCTGCAGTTATTTCCAATACAAGTGGTTTGTGCGTGACGTGTTGAGCATCAGGCCAATAAGGCCAACAGTAAAACAACTACGAGGATGTGAAAGTGTGTCTGACATTACAGCTGCCTTTGAGACGCATATCCTGTGTTTGCTTGCCCCCCCCTTTCTCTCTCGCTCTGAATGTGCGTGTGCAAAAATACAAACCCTGTGAACACAAGAATCACCAGATATGAGACTACGGTTACTTCAAAATAAACCCGATTCAGGGCATACAGAGCTCTGGGCATGTATACACCTCAGCTTTACTTTTTATCAGATTGAGACACAGAGGTTTTGTCTTTGTTTTGTTCACAACACTATCACAGGAACTTCTCCAGTCTCATTGAGGGTTTTTACAGTCCAATCTATCTAAAATGTAGCCTCACCACTCTCCCAAGAACCAAGCACCACAAAATGTGCAAAACAAAAACAAACTGCAAAGATGAGATTTAAAAGGGTTTCAACAAATATGTTGTGCATCTCCCAGAGCAAACAGCTTGATTAACAACTGCAGAACAACGCTTTTAAATTGACATCTGTGTGTGACCTTCTTCATCTCAATTTGACGCACTCACCCAAAGTCAGTCGATCAGTTGTGTGAACAGCGGAGGCGACTCGATAACAGGAATAAGCTGACTCCTGCTGCATGGGCCAAGTTCAGGGCAATGAATGTATCCTCACCTACAAGGGGATTCACAGCCACCTCATATTGTGCTGAACGACTCCGTAACCTTTGCCCCACAGTCAGCTTTTTGCTTCTGCGGGGAAAATACCTCTGTGTGTCTGTGTCAGAACTGCTGTCACGACAGTTTCCTGAAAACTATGAGGTTAATATACTGCTTCGATGCTGATAAAAGCTTTAGGGCACGAGTAACACTAATGTAACTTAAAGCAGTAGCCCAAAATAAGGTAACTTATAATATTATACTTATAATACTTATGTGGTAATGCCACAATTTCTGTAAAATTGAGTAATGATTGGTGATACTATTTACTTGAGCTGGACGAGAACATGCATTTAATTCAAATTCAGAAATGCGCAACACTGGTAGTGAATGGTAATGCGAATCACCTGACAGAATTAGTCCACAAATGATGACCTAATCACGTGTCGATTGGCAGGCACACCAAGCACAGCTGTGCTAATCTTCACCATCTTTCACTCGTCGCTTAGCTTATCATTAAGTTGCAATGTTCGATATCTTCCATGGCATGCAAATAGCCTAAAATACATCAGATGTAGGGAAAACCCAAACTGTTATAGTTCCATTTATGTGCATTGTTTGTTTTTGCAGTAATGCAGTTTTTGCTGCTGCTCCAAGTGTGTCTCCTGGGACTTAGTGTGTGGCATGGTTTACAGGCTATTGTTGTTAGTATGTTATTAAATTAGATTCAACGGTAATTTGCACAAAGAGCGGGCTATAACCTGACTAGTTTTGCAGCGTGTTTGTGCTTTCGTCACTCAGCTGTGTCAATATTTGCACTATGTTTGCATTAACTTATTACTCTTTCACCGGCAACGAGTCTCAACAGTTGTGGTGTCTACCTTCTGTTTGTCTAGTTTTGAGTGATGAGTGGGGTATGGCTATGCCTCAGCCCTTGGGGAAACAAAATATACTAATCTGTGCACTGCTAAAGGGAATTATGGTCAGTAATTGGTCTCTTGAGAAATCTTTAGTTGTCTTTTCTCCCCATTGTTATGAGATTAAAAGACGTCGTTTTATGTAAAAATGGATGACACACACACAACACCAATAATCAGTTTGGTTGTCACAATGCTTTTGCTATGAGTTACAAAATATACATCACCCAATCTCTCATTTAATTTTAACTTTTACTATTTGCAATGACAGCACATGCAGTATAAGCTCACGCTAAAATATTAAGTAGTTTTATGCAAGTAACTCCACATAACAACTGAAAGGTGAACTTACTTTTAAATGAGTGGTTGTCTCTGTTGGTATGTTGTTGCTCCTACGCCAAGGTCCTTGTTATCATGGAAACTGCCAGAGTGAGTGTGCACGTTATTAATACAGGTGTAACCAGTCAGGAACACGAACTGTGTTCTTCATTGGCTGCTGAGCTTGTTGAAATCCGACACCGCTGGTCTTATCTCTTACAAAAGTAAACTTACTGTGGAAACTTGCTCTCAGTAAATAGATGTATTCACTTTAGTGCAAGTGTGGTGTTTACTGTCATACAATCAACTGCTGTTAGAGCAGTCCATCTTTGTTAGTAAACCATGTTATTGTTCACTTCATATGCACGTATCCTGCTGTTGTTGATGTGGGAGCATATTGAAATGTTTTATATTGAGAAAAAAAAAAGTAACTTCATTTTGTATTCTCCTCTGCAGGCCTGTCCGTGGTCAGTCTTGGTCAGAAGTTTTTGATTATGTTTCCCCAAAATAATTACCCAACAGCAGATGTTAGCCATCAAGTAACTATTGCAGCCACTGGTGTTTGGACCTCAGTCACTTTGAAGGTTCTGGGAAGCAGCTTTGTGCAACACATCTACCTCTCTGCTGAGGTAGATGTGTTGCACCTTCTACCTCAAAGAAGATTCACCTGCCATTGTCCGTGGGAATGACCAGTGATCGCTCCTCCTTCCTGCTCAGTGTGGATCCTGTATGGCCTGTTACAGCCCTTGCCTCATTCTGCACCCAGGCTGGTTGTGACCACAGCCTTCTTCATGATGTGTCCTCCGGGGGAACCACTACTATCCCATTACTCCTAACTTCCCTAACCAGACTGCTGTCAGCCAGATGGTGATCACCAGCTCAGACCGGGGGACATCAGTGGATATCTTCCTCTCAGGGGATGTGCTTTTTGAAGGCAATGTGTACCCCAGAGTTAGTGTCCTTCAGTTATACAGTATATGGGTGCTGCAGAGTGTTTACCTCCAGAGCAACTCCAGCCTCTCTGTCTCAGAGTTGATCTCTAAAGAAGCTGTAGGTGTAGTGGTTGGTTTTACCTGCTCCAAACAGACATTTGGGGATTGCTTGTATTTGCTGAACTGAAACCAGTGACACACTGGAGTTTTGATTGCATTATCCCTCCCTTGGTAAACACAGAAATGAGTTCCAGTTTTTTGTTAGCAATGGCTCCTGTCAACTCTGACCTGGACGTCACCGCCAGTACTGGGCGAAAGAACGTGTCTCTTGTTGGTGGCATTATGAAGGTCATCCCAGTTGTGACCTCAGATAAAATCCACATTACTAGTGACAGTCCCCTTCAACTTGTTTACTTCAGATGTGGCAATGCACAACGTTATTAAACTCTAACCGTACT
Source organism: Anarrhichthys ocellatus (assembly GCF_004355925.1). Classification (NCBI taxonomy): domain Eukaryota; kingdom Metazoa; phylum Chordata; class Actinopteri; order Perciformes; family Anarhichadidae; genus Anarrhichthys; species Anarrhichthys ocellatus. The sequence goes on from NW_022280043.1 coordinate 1,598,648, forward strand.
GCCATCTGTTGATGATATCTGCCAGACTTTACCTATGTTTGATTCAGGCGATATGAGTGAGCAGCAAGATAACAGTTCTCACGCAGGGGATTTAAAGTCTAGTGTTATATTCTCAGAAGCCCAACTTTGCTCAGCTGCCCAAATATGCAGAGTCCAGTTCTCCTCCCACAGACAGAGATGTGGGACACTATCTGAGAAACATGAACAAGCAACGATATCCAGCAGTGTGTGAGAAATGTGTGTATTTATTTTTTTTTGATGACATGTTGAGCATTTAATGACTGTATTAAGCTGTGTAACATTAACATGCTACATATTTCTTTTTTTATTTCCGCTGCAGCTTCTTGTGAACAGCTGCACTGTGGTCACAAATGGAAGTTCTCTATCAAAGATGGAAAATCACTCAAAGTATGCTCTGAATGGGATGACTCTTATCACCGCACATTTGATGGAAGAGATTTTGTCCTGCAGGGAAACTGTAACTACACTTTAGACAACCTGTCCAGGCTTAAACGCTTCTGTTCCACTACAGATTGCTCCAGCGTTGTCTTAGACACGGCCTTCGGCCTAACTCTACAGTATGACTGGAAGCACCATCTCTAAATTGATGTTGGCCCAGAACTGTATGGAGTCCTGAGCGGTTTGTGTGGAAACGCTAATCGCAGCTCCTCAGATGGCATCATCAATAGCACAGATGAGACCCAGACTGTGAATTTTACTCTCCCTTGGGTGGTGAACAGTGATGCACGCTACTGTATTGAAGATTGTGTTGGTGGTCTCATGTCCAGTGTGCACTCAAGGCCAAACCAAATATTTTCCTGGCATTAAAGGCAACTTTCTCCGAATTGGGTGCACTCTACTGCAGAGGAGCGGTGGACCTTTTGCAGGTTGCCACTCATATGTTGATCCTGAGCCATTTGTTCGTCGTTGTGTGAACAGCCTGTGTGTCAGCAAAGCTGCCTCTTCTATGTGCAAGATTTTGACGGCCTATACCAACATCTGCCAGAGGCTCTCGGCCAGAGTCCAAAACTGGAGAACCATCTCCAAGTGCCGTGAGTTTTAATTTAATTATTATAATTATATATATATTTTTGATAAGTGATTAAAGTGGTTCGCTAAATGTATTTTGTTCTTTCACAGCTATGGTATGTCCTATGAACAGCCACTATGAGATCTGTGGTTCAGCCTGCCCTGCTACCTGCGGTAACCCAGAGGCCCATAGTAATTGCTCCCTGCCCTGTGTGGAATCATGCCACAGGGAGTATCTGCTGAGTGGTGGGGAGTGTCTACCACATAGAAAGTGTGGTTGTCTTTACCAAGGTTGCTACTATCACCCAAAGGAGAACTTCTGGATGGACAAACACTGCCGGGAGAAATGTGTCTGCCAGCCGAGCTCCAAGAGTGTTATGTGTGCTCAGTCTCATTGCCAGGATGGAAACGTGTGCAAAGTTAGGAATGGAGTCCTGGGCTGTTACAAGGAAGGGCCTGGGATGTGCATAGCCAAAGGAAATCTTCATTATACCACCTTTGACGGGCGTAACTTTGATGTGTATGGCAACTGTACTTACCTACTCGCTTCTCACTGTCCCACCTTGGGGGACCAGGGAAACTTTAGTGTCGTGGTCCAGAACCAGATGGAGGATGCTACAAATGTTTCCTTTCGTCGTGTTAAAATGATGGTCTCCAGTTATTCCATTGAGATGTCAAATGATCGGAGCAACAGCGTTATGGTAGGTTCATTTATTTTCCACTAGACAAAGTAACGTTTTCTCCACTTGCAATGTTAACATTACTCTACTCGTTTCAGGTAAATGGTCTGCTACCCCGTCTTCCATCTGTATTGAGCAAAGGCAAAATAAAGCTCTATGTGACTTGACTCTCAAAGTGTATAGAGACTGACTTTGGCGTTGTTGTAACATACAGCTCTGATGTCCTCACTGTTCAAGTGCCATGGATCTACTCAGGTAATCTCTGTGGCCTGTGTGGCAACTTGAATGCTGTTCCAGAAGATGATCTGTTGCCTGATGACGAATCTGATATTTCTCGGGCTGTTAGACACTGCCAAACCAGCAGTGAACATGAATGCGTGGATGTGCCTATGAACACAAAAGGGTGCATTTCACAAGATTTGGCTCTCTGTAAAGAAAAAGATTTCTGTGCAAGGTTACTGGATACAGAGGGAGCCTTCCAGAGCTGCCATGAAACGGTTGATCCAGAAGATTTCTACAATAACTGCGTTCATGATCTATGTTATAGTAACCAGACCCTGTGTCCGATTCTGTCTAGCTATGTTGCTGTGTGTCAAGAAATGTGAGCTATAGTGGATAAATGGAGGGCTTCCAGCTTTTGTAGTGAGTAACTATGGTTAAATGCATTTATTTATTTTCAATGTGTACAAAATAGGAATATTTCAATGAAATTGTTTTTTTTTTTTCTCCTTCGTAGATCTCTTCTGCCCACCCAATAGTGAATAGCGCCTGTGCTCCAGTCACATGACTGACTGTGTAGAAAACCCAAGTCCTTGAGCAGCGAAATGCAAAATGGGCTGTTTCTGCAAACCTGGGTTTTTCCACAGTGGTGGGGGATGTGTACCAAACTCTGAGTGTGGCTGCATTCACGATGATGATTACTATGAAATCCATGAGAACTTCTACCCCGATGAGCACTGTCAGCTGTGCTGTCTCTGTGTGGGCCGCAACAGAGTACAATGCACCAACCACACATGTCCAGTTGGAACAAAATGTGCCATCCAAGATGGCCAGAGGACATGTCATGCATCACAACCTGTTAAATGTTCAGTCATGGGTGGCAGACACTTCAGGAGCTACGATGGACATAGCTTTGACTTTAATATGGGAAGCTGCCGTTGTGTTCTATCCCAAGCTTGTGACGAGGAATAGTCTGACCCCGCTGTTAATATCCAGCAAGGACAGCTGCACCTCAGGGTCCATGGGGTGAACATGTCTTTGGAGAATGAGCATTTGGGAAAAGTAAAGGTAAGCAGTTGCACATTCAAAAAATGCAAACTGTTAAGTTTGCCTTGACTTTAACTTTAACATTCAAATTTTCTAGATTGATGGTATTTTGAGGGGTCTTCCTGTCAAGCTGGATCACATGGCAATACTGCATTCTGGCTTGCTGACTCGTGTTGTTATAAAAACAGGGGTTGTTGTCACTTATGGAGGGCCTGATCTGATACAAATAGTAATTCCTGCCTCCAAAATGTGTGGCTTGTGTGGAAACATCAGTGCTGGTGCTACAGATGACAAACTCGGCCTAAATATCAGCCTTGCAAGTGACGTTTCCACTTTTAGATCTTCCTGTTCACTTTCAGTAACTGGAACGAAGTGTTCTGAACAATGTGATCTCGGTTCAGGGTGCAACTCTACCTTGGCAGCTGAATTTGCATCTGATAACCTCTGTGGCATGCTGCTTGATCCTGCAGGATCATTTAGTGGATGTCACGCCACTGTAGACCCTGAGCCCTTCTTTCAGAACTGTGTGAATGACTTGTGTATGTCTAATGGGAATAAAGATTTGTTTTGCAGTAGTTTGAGAGTGAACACTTTTGCGTGCCAAGGCCAAACTATGGAGGGGTGAGAAGTGCTGTGAGTATTATCAATCTTGACTTTCTCTTTTGTACGTGTTTTATCAGTCTTTTGTGGTGTGCCAGTGCATGTAAATCATACAGGTCTGCACACATGCTTCTCTTGTACGTTTCGAACTCTGACAAGCTATATACAACGAAGTTGACTGATTGATGTACAGTAAGGAGAGCTGGACTATGAACCCATTTTTTTCCCTCCCACAGCACTCTCATGCCCTGAAAACTCTCACTGTAATATATGTGTCAGTGCGTGCCCCGAGTCCTGTGGTATTCTATCAGACATCCCCTGCCCGTGGGCCTGTTATGAAGGATGTCAATGTGAGTCTGGATGCATGCAGAGTGGAAATGATTGCATCAAAGCTGAGAAATGTGGTTGCATCTACCTTATGCACTGATATGAAGTGAGTAGCTACTCATTATTTAGCTTACACCAACTATCATATTCATTTTCAATTCATCCCGGCAATTCATTCATGATTTTTCTTAATCCAGTGAAACCATTTATTTAGAATGTGACCTGAATATTGTAGCATTGTTTGACTTCAGATAAACCCATTGGTTCATTGGGGGGTGTTTTACCAAATGGACATAAGCCTGAAAATTAATATCGCATGACTATTCACGTACACTGGGCATGGGGGTGCCGGTGTAAACAGGAAGTAGATATGACAAAGTATTATAGTAGTCTTTAATAATGAAAGGTAGTGCTTGCAACTTTCAATCTTCCTCAATAAACTCAAACAGACAAATTTGGTGATAAGTTTTTGAAGTTATATTTTTCAAACTTGGTTACAACGCTGCAGGTCTTTGTCTCTCTCTTTCTCTCACTCACTCTCACACACATGCATCAAATTTACTTCAAAAGGAACACTTACAAATCAAAGTTTACTAGATTATGGGTCAATAAATGTGGCCAACACACATCTATCACTTGTTTCCTCTGTTTCGTTGTCTACCTTTACACTCGTAGCTCTGCCTGGGGCTGAAGTCCCTGTCGTACTGCAGAGCATTTATGCTTTTGTTCCTTTACATTTTCTGTGTGGACTTCACAATAGTTGTGCAGAACAAAATAAACATTAATAAGAAATATTTTGTGTCCATCGCCTTCCTCAAAGCCGCAAACCGTGACTTCAAACGTCCGCTCCTTGGGGTGATCACACCGCTGGACACGCCTTCCGCTAATCGCTCCAATAACGGCTTGTTTCTTCTGCATGTCGACCGTAGTAGATTTCTAAAATTAAATTCAGCATTTGATAATAACTGCACAACAGCTGCTAATATAGACAAGGTCAGCAACACCTGTAATCCGTTATCCATGTTGAAACAACCACTGGTAGACGATCGATAATCGAGGCTTCCAGAAAAAGGTCACGTGATAGCGGCCTGACAAATCAGGGAAGGACACGTTGTAACTGCTAATCAAGTAGCAAACACGGGTGTCTACGTCATCGTTTTCAAACTTCTCCGGTTCCGCCGTCCACACTACGAGGTAACCCCGGAGTTTTCAAAGTTATCCGTCCTCGGTAGCAATTTTAATCCGTTTTCGGTGCTCTAACACTCCAGCCTAGTGTGGACGCTCAGTGTAAACGTAGCAAAAGATATGCGTTTTAAAATGGAAAACTTAGCGTGGACATGGCCTTAATATTATGACTCATTAATGTTTTGGCCAAACTTACACACCTTACCAGTGCATGTGACATGACTAATCACAAAATCCTAGGCCTTTGTGTTTTCCTGTGTTGTTTGTCTGTATTGGTGTGCGTGTGTGTTACTCAACTGTTCTCTAAAACAGTGACTCACTGTTCTCTGTAGATCGGGGAGATATCGGGGGCTGGGGGCTGCTCTGAGTGGTGTTACCGCTCTGCCGCTGTCACCATGTGCTGCGAGTCAGCATCTTGCCCCGAGGGAGAGAGCTCCACCCTTCTTAACAATACTTGGGGCTGTGCAAAGAAAGGTAAGCTCAGCTGGTTCTTCTGGGTTGGGTGACATTTCCTCAAAGGCTAACTGTCACTGAGCTGCACCATGCAACGTTCATAGGTTTTGCATTATCAAATCAAACTTAAATTTTCTGCCAGGGTTGTTTTGCAACTTCATGACACACAGGTGTTTTCTCAGTGTCCTGGAATTGGTCCAAAATGAAGTTAAACTGCTGCACCTTTTAAATAGTTAATGTTCTTGACTTGTTATTGCAATGCTTGTCAATCAGTGTAATGCGGCACTTATTATTTTACTTGTCCTCCACAGAAGCCTATATTATAATGTGATGCGTCACAAATAGTTTGTGTACTTAATTTGTTCCCATTTAAATTAACCAGTTTTATTTACTCTTATGAAGACAGAATATTTGCACTTCAACTTAAAACTCAACACATTTACTTATGAACCAAAACTGCAATTAATCTGATACTTACTCCCCTAATTCTTTCAGATATTGATGATAAAATCTGTGAAAATGGTGAGGCTTGTGGTGTCCAGAGCCAACCTCGGCAAGCTCAGTGTTGGATACTGGGAGGCGACCACTTCTACACATTTGATGGAAAGGTGTTTGAATTCCTAGGAAACTGTACCTACACTCTGATCCATTTATTGAAGGACACCAGGGAGAATATGACATTTTGGGTCGAGGTACAGAAAGACAGGACACCCAAAGAGGCTTCCTCTCTTAAAGCTATTCATGTTAACGTGGCTAAAGACAATATTACAATCCACAGAGGGGAACATGCTTGGGTAAGTTTGAATTAGGACATGCAAACAGTCACATCACCGTTCTAGCCTCACTGTCAATTTGTGATTTAACTGTTTACTTACACGACAGTTTATGGTTTTTCACAATGTAGATGCACCTGATAAACAACACATTTTCAACACAAAATTCCATGAAAAAATGCATTCTATACATCTCTCCCCAGATAAATGGCGAGAAAAGGCTACCTGTGACTCTACAGTTTGGACTTGTGAAGATTTATCAGAGTGGCAGGTTTGTTGTTGTGGATACTGGGCATCCAAATTAAGTATGACTGCTCTCATTTCGCCACTATCCTCCTCTCTCATAAAACTGAAGTCCTTGGTATGTGTGTGAATAATAATGGCATCAAAAAAGATGACCTCAGGACTCCACTCCACAGGGTGAGCCCATTGATGCCACCACCTTTGGCTGGAGCTGGAGAGTTCCCGATCAGGAAGCTCGCTGCACAGCAGATTGTGGAGATGCATGCCCATGCTGCTGTGCCGAGCAGCTACTAGACGAAGATGTAGCCAGTCAATGGATCTCGATGCACCAGTATATTTGGTCAACACAAAATCAATTCTACCTGTTAACTAGATGTTAACTACACTCAAATCGCCATAGCTGTGAGCATGTTTGACCTGTGCTCTAGTAATGACACTCAAGACGGTCCTCTGCCCGATCTTGGAGGCCTATGCTGCCGCCTGTCAAAAGGCCAATATCCAGATCAGAGAGTAGAGGAATAATACCTTCTGCCGTAAGCAAATTTACAATTTAAAATGTCTGTTGCAAACAACAACACAATTAACTGGTTACAAGTTTCTGTGTCTTCGTGTGTGCACTTTTTCCTCCATTGTTGGCTCAGCCTGCCCTGCCACCTGTGAGGACCCATTCAGTTCAAGACCCTGCACCCTAGCTTGTGTGGAGACCTGCCAGTGTGATCCAGGGTTCATCTTGGATGGTGACACCTGCATGCCCTTGTCCCAGTGTGGCTGCACTCAAAATAGCTACCATTACAACAGCTACAAGACATTCTGGGCTGATGAAGGATGCACTGTTAAGTGTGTTTGTGACCCCTACACCCATCAGACGCAGTGCCATTTGGATTCTTGTGGCCCTGATGAATACTGTGGTCTTCAATATGGAGTCAGAAGCTGTGTCCCCCATCATTGATGTCATCCAGGTTCATGTACAGACAGATGGACACCTAGAGTCAGCACATCATGTCCTGGTCAATGTGAGTGGTGTGCTTGTGGAGCTAAACAGCAAAAACACTGAGAGCATAGAGGTGAGTGCTTGTATCCTCTCGTTGATTTGCATTCTTTTAATTGTCATGTCACACAAAGTCGTTGTTTACACACTGCATTGGTCATAAATCATATTATAATTAAACCAGACTTCACAGAGATTACTTTTAATGTGTTGTCCTGTGCTGATTTTCAAATGCAATTTTGGCCCCCCCTACAGGTTGATGGTGTTAAGAGGAACATGCCCTATCACTTCAGCCCTACTGCACTGGCTTTCTCTCTGGTGCTGCACACTTACATCTACACAGACATGGGCTTTGAATTGAGTCTTAGCAAAGAGGGCATAGTCTCTCCAGTAAATATGCTAATGCCGCTTGTGGTCTGTGTGGTAAATTCAACTCTAATCCTGAGGATGACCTCACAGCAAATGGCCCAAAGGAGCGTCTCAGTCCCGAGCATTTTGGAAAAGCTTGGAGAAGTGGGCAGAATGCTTGGTGTGTGTGGAGGGCTGTCTAGGAGGAAGTTGTCAAAAATGTTCATCTGAGCGTCTGGCCCGCTTCTCTGACCCGGAGGATTGCGGGAAGATTTTGGAAGTAAATGGACCATTTAGACACTGTCATGGCAAAGTGGACCCCTCCAGCTTTTACAAGCGTTGCGTCGGTGACCTGTGTCTTCATGGAGGTCTCCAGCCTGCACTGTGTCACTCCCTGGCAGAGTATACTGCTGTCTGCCTTTCCCACAAGGCTACAGTTTATGCATGGAGGAGTCCTGGATTCTGCTGTAAGTGTTAATGTGCTCCCAGCTCTGTTGTGCCAGTGAATTAAATTAATATCCTCTACACTTGTAACTGTGCTGTTTGGAGTTCAGCATCATTGCACACCAAATGAAATATGGAGAGTTTGCAGATGCCTGTGCAAGCATACAACACTTCATCATGTTTAGATTGTTGATGTCGATCACGCAACATGAGGAAAAGAATATGGAGATTATGTGCATAAAATCAGGTGTATGCCTGTAAGTTCTTAATGTTAAGTTGTTTTCCCTTGTTTGTTTTTTTCGAAAGTGTTTGTATAAAGTATAAGATAGTGTGCTTTGACTCATAGTAGTATTGAGGCCACAACCTTCCAGGGGCTATTGGACCACTAGATGGTACTAATGCATCACTGGTCAACCCTAACCCTTTCCAACATTTCCATGTTTTCATGGCCTTAATGACTGATGTGTCTCTGTATCTCTACATACTCGTCCTGTCCCTCCAGTAGCAGTTACAACATGAGTTCTGCTTCTGTTCACCTCTGCCTCGGCTGGCAGAATAACACAGTAGAGATGCCTCGAAACATCGGGGAGAACTGCAAGTTTAGTTCACAGTGGCAGCCTCTGTGTCTACGCAGAAAGCTGCGGCTGCTTTCACCATGGAGAAAACCTCAAGGCAGGAGAGGAGGTGTCTATGTGTGAGAAAAGCTGTTTATGTCATGCTGGGGGACACATGACTTGCCGTAATGTCTCCTGTGGAGTAGAGGAGTGTAAGCTTACTAGGGGAGTTCAAGGTCGCCACCCCAAACCCAAAGTGGCACACTGCTCTGTTGACGGATCCCAATACACCACGTTTGATGGACAGGCATTTGAATTTCATGGTTCATGTAACTACACCTTGGTGCAGACGTGCCTCAATAAACTGGATTCGGTGTCACGGGGCATGATGGAGGACTCAAACGCAGACAGTCAGATGCAGTGAGAAAGGGTTTTAATGATGAGTCACGAACAAAACAGGAATCTTTACCGGAACACAGTGAGTGACTGACAGGTAGTGTGACAAGGGTGAAGTTATGCAAAGACACACAGAACACACAGAACACACAAGGCAAAGCCTGATCGTGACATGCGGAGCCTGTTTTGATAGCTGCACAGGGCAACCACAGTGAGGGCAGGCAGATCTACTTGCAAGTCAATAAAATGCATTTTAAGACGTCAACAGCTTTTCCTGGAAGACTTGAGGTAATGATTTCATAGCCTTCAACAAGATTTATTATTAATCTCCTAGCATGCACTGTAAAGGAATTTTTCACAGCATACACAAACTGATATTTTGTTTTTAAACATGAATTATTTCACCCAGGTAAATGGAGTTTACGAGAACCTGCCGATCTCCCAGAGTAACGTCACTGTAAATCAGAAAAATGGATGGCTAACCATCAAGACCCCACAGTCAGTTGAGCTTATATCAGACCTGCAAAACCACATTATGATCAAGATCCCTGACATCTACCACCAGACAATGTGTGGTCTTTGTGGAAACTCTAATGATAATCCCTCAGATGACCTGCAGCTACCCAATGGCACCATGCTCTCTGATCCTTACATTGTTGGGTAATCATGGAAGTTGTTTGATTATGAAACATCCTGCAGCGACACTTGTGACGGCACCTGTCAACTCTGCCTCTCCCCCATGCCCGAATACACTTCTGAGCAGTACTGTGGTTTTCTCATCAATCCTGTGGGACCGTTCTCCCCCTGTCACCATTTAGTGTTCCCACAGAAATACTACTTGAAAAGCCTTTATGTTGCAGAGGGCCAACGCTGGGCCCTGTGTGATGCACTGTGGGCCTCTGATGCAGCATGTAAGAAGGCGGGAGGGATAGTTGACCTCTGGACAACTATCCCCAGCAAACTGTAGTGGAGGTTGTGAGGAAGGCTGCCAGTGTGACCTTGGCTACTTCCTGAGTGATGGCCAGTGTGTGCTGGTCTCCGACTGTGGCTGCATGCATGAGGGACAGCATCACCCTGCTGGCCACTTCTACTCTGAGACAAGCTGCCAAAAGTGTAACTGCAATAAAGGAGAATTGACCTGCACACCCATGGAAAACTGTTCAGTAATGGATGGCCTTGCCTTGCAGTATGGGGTGTGCCAAGTGTTTGCTGGCTTTGGCTACATCACTTTTGATGGTGTCATTCTGCCTCACCATGGAGCTTGCACTTATGTAGTGTCAGCTTTATCCTCAAAAGCCTTGCATGACTATACTCTGCTACTTAGCTTTGAAAAAGACTCGAATGGCATGTTCAAGATCAGCAGACAAGTATTTCATTTGCACTCAATGGAAGTGTCGATTGACCCTGAAACTATATGGAAAATACAAGTAAGTTCTACAATCTGTATTCATTTGTGATAAAGATAAGTTTCATACAATTTTTGCATCCTTAAAATGTCCTTGTGCTTTCAGGTAAACGGAGAAGAATGCAGAGTGCCTTTTAACAATGGAGGACTTAAAGGGAACCAAGTCGGCAACAGACTAATTATCGTCACACCATCTGGGTTGGGGATTGACTTTTCCTCTACCCAATACCTCAGCTTAACTGTGCCACAGGTATACGACGCCACAGCTTTGGGCCTCTGTGGGAACTTCAATGGGGACAAGTATGATGACATGATGACATGGAACTGAGAAATGGCCACCTTGCAGAAAGCTTTGCAGAACTCCTGGGCAGTAGTAGCTCCTGGACAGAATTGCACTGAGGTCTGTGGGAGAGAAAGCAATGAGTGCAGGCCGTCCCAACAAGAACACATGGTCTGTGATATGCTGTTGATCAATAGTATAGAGTTTCACCACTGCTGGAACAGTGGTGTGGAGCGTGATATTTACACACTTATGTGCATCAGGGCAGTTTGTGCCGGGGCAGGAAAGATGGCCTCATGTCTGGCACTGGAAGCATATTCTGCAGCCTGGCAGGCTAAAGGAATACCAGTAGGATTGTGGAGAGGGAATACCCTTTGCGGTAAGTGAATAATTGTGATCGTTGTTTAAAGTATGTTATCCACTTTAAATGATTTTTATTTCATACCATCAGCCCTCCAGTGTCCTGACCGCAGCAGCCCAAAGGAGTGTGTTGACTCCAGCGCCAACTCATGCCCTGCTCTGCTCCAGCCCGCTTCTTCAGCAAGTGGCTGTTCAGAAGGCTGCGAGTGCCACAATGGAAACGTGTTTGATGGCAGCGAGTGTGTACCTTACGGTCGATGTGGGTGTGTTTATCGTGATATGTATATCAAGGTAAATATAAAAGCTTAATAGAGACAGTAAATCAGTAAATACTTAAAGGTCACATTGAGTATTTCAGTAGCTACATAATTGGTTTTGTCTCCTCTTCATCTTAGATGGATGAGCAATTGTACACTGAGGATTGCGCTAAGAGATGCTGGTGCCACCCTCTGGGTGGGGTGCTCTGTGAGGAGGCAGCCTGCAGTCTGGGGCAGCAGTGTGCTCTGAGGAATGGTTCCTGCGACTGTTTTGACAGACCTGAAGTTTGTGAGCTCAGGGGCAGCCTCCAAGTCTCCACACTTAGTGGGCAGCAGCTGAGCTTGGAACCTCGGTTAACTCATGGTCTGATGTCCCTCTGTGACGAGGCAAGTGTGCACCGGTTCAGCCTGGTCTCTTACCATGGACCTTGTGATGGCAGCTCTTCCAGGCTTGTCGCTGTGTTTTAAATCCTCCTGCATGGATCATCATTTACCATACAGGATGGCACAGTGAAGGTATTACTCCACCAAGGCTTTTCATTGCCAGAAACTAAAATGTATTTTATGAAAATTGTGCTGTCTCTGTGGAAACCTTCATGACCCCCGCTCACACAGTTCAGTCAGGTCATGGGTTTGTCACTGACTTTCCTGGCTGGTAAGTGATGTCCTCCACAACAGCACTGGCCATGAATTGACTATTTAATGTGCTTATTGAAAATTTAATTAAATGAGTATTTCCTCTTTTCACAGTGGTTTCACTGGATGATGACCGACTATTTTTATGTCCTGAGTAATGTATATTGTTGAATGTTTGAATACAGAAACAATTTTAAAAGTTTTGTATATATCTCTGTGTTTTAAACTCTAAAGGATAATATGCCCTTCTCATACATTTTACGTAATACTGACGGCACTCTTAGCAGTTCACCATACACCTTTTTTAAATAAGGTATAAGGTAATAATCTTTGGCCAGTGATGATTGGGTTCCAGGGGAAAAAGCAACGAAGGCACACCCTTTTATATAAATCTACAATGTGTACTAAACCAGGCTTACTGTTGCCCTGCCCAAGGGTTCTGACAAAATGAGCACTAATTCAATATTTGAGGTTTTGTTATCTTTTGTTTTGTTTTGTTTTTTTAATCTAATGCAAACTTATGAGGGCCAAGTAATATTTACTTTCTCTCAATCATGAATGATTGGAACACCCTCCACTATGTGCCGTTATTCTTAGGTGACACACAAAACCAACAGAAACCCAACTACTGCCACTCAGCAGAAATGTTAGTTTAATTAAGATTTGATTGATCAGGTCCATAGGATTATCCCCATCTTTCCAGCCTTACAAGGGCATGTCTGTTCACAAGCACGATCTGGTTTAAAGGACACAATATAAACATTGGCAGAACTTGTGATTTTTGCATTGAGTAGGCTTTATAAATTGTGTGGTTAAGGTTTTTCTCAAGCTGATAGATGACAAAAATGACAAAACACTAAGTGGCTTAAGAAATAAAGACACAAACATGTCACATTTTTACCAGATGTCAGTATTTTACTTTTATATTTAGCACTTGTTAGGATGCAATTGCGTCACAGCTCGGTGTTGTTAATAAAAATCAAAAAATTCTTACTAGAACAACCTAGCGTTTGATAAAGCATGTAACTTGTGATGTGAGACATCAATGATATTCTACATATTTTAGGTATTTTTCAAAACCTAGCCCGATTATCAAATTAGACTTGTGATTTTGGTCTTATCACATTCTTGCCTTGCCTACTCTAAAATGGATAATATTATTTGGTTACACCAGAATATACATTACAGATGAAGCTGAGCAAATGATCATATTGACCTGTTCACTGTATCCGCCTGACGTTAGATGTCAAATGGCATTGGAATTTCTGCTGAAAAAAGGTAAAAATGTTGAACAAACTTATCTATATAAACATATATATACATATATAAACTTATATATTATCCAAATGTATTTTGAAAATTGTCCACTTTAGAGAAGAGGATAAGAGTTTTTAAAGAAGCTTGTCCAGGTTGAGGGTCCCTCAAATACAGTATTTAATGTTACACATACCTACAAATATATATATGTTTATCTTCTACGGCTACAGATTATTTGGGAGGTCATGCGGGGGTTCTCACTCGATTCCTTAAAATAAATGACAGGATGTTCATGAGTCCTGTTATTCAGTTGTTAACTGAAGCAGAAAATGATTCATCCCATACTTAGTTGGTATTGTACCTCACACCTATGTCAACATAAAGCAGGACCTGCAAAACTGTGCCAAGTTCTGCCTTAATCTGCTTTAGAGGAAGCAAATAGTTTTTTTTCAAAGTCGTTGCTGTTGAGCTTCAAGGTTTTTGATTGGTTGTGTTTTTGTCTGTCTGGGTACATAAAAGGATGTAATGTAAAACATTATACATGCATCGCAGCAGGTAAGCACTGCTCAATCTGAGATTATTTATTTGGCTGGTTGGTGAAATTAATCAATTTATATAATTCAAATAATGTAACTAAAACAAAAATGTCTCTTTCAGCCATGGGCACCCTGTTGCTGTTTTGTGCTTTGGGGGCTTTACTCAGCTGTAAGTCATTTTACTTATTTGTTTTCTTTTGGCAGGATCCACTTGAATGCTGCTCATTTTTATTTCAATGTGATATAACTTTGCTTATCTTCTTTCCAATTTGTCACAGCTGATTTTAAGCTGTTTTAAACTGAACAAACACAGTAGTAGTGATGTCAATTTCAAAACTCAGGAAAACCTTTCTTTATCTAACAAAAGCCTGCCTACCATTAACAACTCTTAAATCCGACTGAACGTGGCTTAGCCCAATTAATCAATCACAGCAGCATTTCTCAAAACTTAGCCAAGTGATAGCTCAATTTGAAGCAATTTATCCAAGTTGTCAACCCCATCAGTTGAGAGCATTGTTGTGCGCCCAAACCAGGTGCTTGTGTGTATGAAGCAGAATGTTAAAAAGGTGAAGAATTCAAGAGAGCAGCACATAAAGGATAGCCATCTAAATTGAAATTTGCTTTTGTTGGGAATAGCATTTACCTTCAGCTGCTATTGAGTTGGAACTATTATACTGAATGGGTGAAACAGGAGTGTAATCTAAATCCCCCAGGCCCTGGCTGAGCCCAGAAAAAAATCTTTTCACAGCAAAGGCACAGATATTGATAATATTTCCATTATGCAATTATATTGTCTGTGCAAGTGACTTATTGAGTGCTGTTGAGAAGCAGTCAAGTGACTATTCCTCAGCCTAAATCTCTCACAATAGTTATCGAGGGAAAAGCAATCCGTCCTTCATAGAATAGCATTCATCCTCGCTTTTTAACTTTGAAATGAAGGTATTTTTAGTCACATTCAGTTTGATGTCATATTGTTTCTTTGTAATGTGTATGCGATCCAAGAAGTCTCAAGCCAAGTTTTGTATTTCCAGTATGTGAATCCCTTTGATTGCCTTGGCACAAATTGTCTCTTTCATTTCTTAATTTTTTGACATGTTTTCTTCACACACAAGATTTGTGAAGAGCAATTTTCTGGCAAACTTCTTCATTTTAAGTGACTTGAAAAGAAGTCTTCTTTTGACATGTGTTTTTCTGCATGTTTCCTTGCTCTTCCTCCCGTCTGTCAGGTCCATCTAACGCTGGATGGGCAGGGAGAGAGTTCGCCCTGTCATTCATGCAGAATTATGCTCCACACTACGCCACTCCTCGCTATCAGTTATACATCACCGCTGTTCAGGCCAATGCTAAAGTGACAGTGCATGTGCCTCCCTTAAACTTCAAGCAAGAGAAAATTCTTAACGCTGGAGAAAGGGTCACCATCAGTCTCCCTGCTGGTGTTGAGGTGTACGGCAGCCAGAAGTCTCCCAACACGGTGCGTATTGAAGCCTCAGCAGATGTGACTGTAACCTCTTTCAACTTCAAGCTGTACACAGCAGACACCTCTGTGGTGTATCCGGTCACTGAATGGGGTACAGAATATTTCATCTTCACACCTGCTGGGACCCCCTATGGCTCCTACAAAGAGTTCTCTGTCACAAATGGAAAAGAGAGCAACAAAGTGGAGGTTTTCCCGAGCGGCTCCATCAAGTTCCAGGGTCGTGTCTATGGGAGTGGCAGCAAAATGGTGATAGATCTCCAGCCGTATGAGAGTGTCCAGCTCCAGAGCATTTATGAACTCTCTGGCACCAGAGTTGCCTCCCAGCACCCTGTTGCTGTTGTCACGGGTCACACTTGCACCTGGCGGTTCGCCAAATGTAACCACGTATATGAGCAGCTGCTGCCAGTTAGCAGGTGGGGGTCCAGCTTCATCGTGCCTCCCCTGACCTTCCAGAAGAGATTTGACAGCGTCTTCCTCCAGGCCTCCCAGCCCACAAGGGTCACTGTCCAACACGGCAACCGTGAAGATGTTTTGACTTTGACCCGGGGGCAAATATCGGAGGTCCGCTACCACAATCCTGAAACACTGTCCATTCAGGCTGATCATGGCATCCAGGTTCTCATGCTCTTCAATGGTGTCACACAGAACTGGATTCAATTCTACGACCCTTTCTTGATGACCATCCTGCCCACAGATCGCTTCTGCCCCTCTTACTCACTGGAGGCTCTGGACGGCTTTGAAAACAAGGCCCTGATTGTGGTAGAGACCAGTGCGATGGCAGAGCTGCGTATTGATGGTACAAACCTGCCCCGTAATGTCCAGTGGCAAAAGGTGACCGGGACAGATTTCTCTTGGGCGGAGATGTCCTACAAACAAAACCCTGGCAACAATAGACACACTGTGTCCAGCTCTGGTTCCCGCTTTGCTCTCTACAGTATAGGAGTCAGCCAGATGAATGGTTATGGTTCCCTGGGACAATGTATACAGCCAGGTAAGGTGCACATACTATAGCTGTTTAGGGAAAAAAGACAATTAAACATTAAAAGAAAATTTTATAATATACAATATTCATTGGAGAGATAAATCTTTTACATTACACATCAATTAACAGTAATGATGTGGACATAAATTATATATTATCTATGGTTTTCCAGGAAGTGGATCTTTGTCCTGCAGCAGTACCACCTGCAGTGCCAATGAGGTGTGTGAAGTGAAGGGTGGGTATCCCTCCTGTGTCCCCAAGGTAGCGGAAAGTAAGCCAGGTACCTGCTGGGCCATGGGAGATCCCCACTACCGCACCTTTGACGGGCGAAACTTTAACTTCATGGGTACCTGCACATACGTTATTGCTAAAAACTGTGGGAAGGATGATCATCTTCCAGCCTTTGAAGTCCTCGCCCAAAATGAGAACAGAGGCAGCCTCAGCGTCTCGTAT
This sequence comes from Anarrhichthys ocellatus, assembly GCF_004355925.1. Lineage (NCBI taxonomy): Eukaryota > Metazoa > Chordata > Actinopteri > Perciformes > Anarhichadidae > Anarrhichthys > Anarrhichthys ocellatus. The sequence continues at coordinate 1,615,577 of NW_022280043.1, forward strand.
GTTGCTGTGGTCACAGTGAAGGTGTATGGCACCACTATCACAGTAGTTCGGTCTGAGACAGGTCGTGTAAGGGTAAGGCTTCCTATTTGTTCATACGATATTAGATTGGTATTCTTTCAAAGATGCATATTTTATATATCTTGAATTCAATCTATGATTATTAGCTTTAATTATTTCTTAATAATAATAATAATAATAATTCTTAGAATCTATTCATTTAAATTGATGCATTTTAATTCCTAACACTGACTGTAATAGCTTAATATATTTTTCATTGTCTTATGTGCAGATTGACAACAGTCTCTGGAGTTTGCCTGTAACCTTGAACAACGACAAACTGACTATGTTTCAGAGCGGTCGCTCTGTGGTCATTGAGACTGATTTTGGCCTGACTGTCCGTTATGACTGGGAACACTATCTTGTGGTCACTTTGTCCGCGAGTTACGCTGGTAAGACTTGTGGTCTCTGTGGCAACTTCAATGATGATCCCAATGATGATTTCGCCACACCCTCCGGCACTCAGACAGAGGGGGCTGTGGCCTTTGGGAGCAGCTGGAAGGTGCCAGGGCTGGTGGGAGATGCTCTGTGCAGAGATGAGTGTGTGGGTGGGTGTGAGCGCTGTGAACACAGCCAGATGAAGATGTGGGAGGGTGACTTGTTTTGTGGGCTCATCACACTTGTAATAAATGGGCCATTTAGAAAATGTCATGCCGTCATTGACCCGCAAGCATACCTGGAGAACTGTAAATACGATGTATGCATGGGAGATGGCCTCCGACATTTCCTCTGCAGGGCGCTAGAGGCTTATACTGAAGCCTGCCAGATTGCTGGGATCCAGGTTCAAGATTGGAGGAAGGTGGCAAGATGTCGTAAGTAATATCTAAAATAATCCTTAAATGAACATACTGGGTTTTTTTTTGCTTGTTGTACCTGGCATTCATCACGTTTCATACTCTGTCTTCTCGCTAAAGCTGCTAAATGTCCAGCCAATAGCCACTATGAGCTCTGTGGCAATGCCTGTCCTGCCACCTGTTCTGACCCTAATGCTCCCTCCAAATGCAAACGCCCCTGTGTGCAGACCTGCACCTGTAATGCAGGTTTTGTTTTGAGCGGAGGTCAGTGTGTGCCTGCTGCTAAGTGTGGTTGTACCTACGAGGGTCGAAACATTCCTGCTGGGGAGTCATTCTGGGCTGACCAGGGCTGTCGGCGAAGGTGTACATGTGTTGCTGGAAGCAGACGCGTGGAGTGCCAGGATAAAGGCTGCGGGGCAGGGCAGCAGTGCCAGGTGGTTGAGGGTATTAGAAAGTGCCAGGCAGTCTCCCACAGCACCTGTCAGGCCACAGGTGACCCCCATTACGTGACCTTTGACAAGAAGAAGTTTAACTTCCAGGGCACGTGTGTGTACCAACTGGTTGCACTCTGCTCAAAGGACCCAGAGTTGGTGCCCTTTGAAGTGCTGGTGCAGAATGATCACCGGGGCAGCAAGGTGGTCTCCTACACCAAGTTAGTGGAGATCAAGGTGCACACCCTCAGCATTGTCATTACAAAGACACACAAGGGCCTGATTATGGTAAGAACTATACTATAATGTAACCTTTCCTGTGAGGCACTTTAATATTCAGTCTCTGTATGTAAATACAATTGTGTGTTCTTTTCCAGGTGAATAATGAGCTGGTCAACTTGCCCATCAAACTGGATGGAGGACGGGTGTCTGTGTATAAGAGTGGCTGGTCCGCTGTGGTCGACACAGACTTCGGCCTCAAAGTATCCTTCAACTGGGAAAGCGCGGTGTACGTAACATTGCCAAGCAACTACATGGGAGCCGTTTGTGGCCTCTGTGGCAACTACAACGGCAAACCCCAGGATGACCTGATTCCAAAAAAAGGTGAAAAATCCATCTCACCAGTAGATTTTGGTGCGAGCTGGCGAGTGGCAGAGATCCCAGGGTGTGTCGAAGGCTGTAAAGGGGTGTGTCCTGATTGTGACATTACCCAGAAGGTTAAATATGAAAAAGAAGATTTCTGCGGCATGTTGAAAGACCCCAAAGGGCCGTTCCGTGACTGCCATGCCAAGGTGGACCCAGCTGGCTACTTTGAAGACTGTGTTTATGATGTATGCTTGTATAAAGGCAGAAAGGATGTTCTGTGTCAGGCTATTACATCATACACATCTGCCTGCCAAACTGTGGGGGCCAAGGTGTACAGCTGGAGGACCAGTCAGTTTTGTGGTGAGACATGCATTCATTTCAATGAAATCATTTACAAAAGAAAATCATTTACAGAGAAGTTTCTCTACTGCTCCTGTTTCTGTGTATACATCAATGTGCGTTGGTTTTGAATCAGTGCCTTTGTAATCTGTACTCATTCATATTGTCTTTTACATCCCCTGTGTACAGCGGTGAAATGTTCAGTCCACAGCCACTATGAAGTTTGTGCAACCGGCTGTCCTGCCTCTTGCCAGAGTCTGACCCCTCCTCAAGGTTGCCAAGCTCTGTGCGAGGAGGACTGTTCCTGTGATGAGGGGTACATCCTCAGTGGAGACCACTGTGTTCCCTTCTCACAGTGCGGCTGCGTCTACAATGACCGCTACTACCGCATTGGCCAAGTGTTTTATCCCAGTGGGCAGTGTCAGGAGGAGTGCAAGTGCTTACAAGATGACGAGGTAATGGATTCTGAAAGGACAATTTGAAAAATCGTGATTTTTGATCAGTGTGAACTTACTGAGTGGAAATTAATTTGTTGGATGTTTAATACACTTCTCTTGTTTCTTAACTGTCTTTCTCAGGTTGAGTGCAAGAAGTTCACATGTGGCCCCAATGAGAAGTGTAAAGTGGAGAACGGCGTCCAAAAATGCCATCCTATTGGTAAGGGTGTGTGCCATGCCTCTGGTGACCCCCATTATCGCTCTTTTGATGGGCGAACATTTGATTTCCAGGGCACCTGTACCTACACACTCTCCAAGAGCTGTGGGCTGGAAGGCACCCACCTGGTGGCCTTTTCTGTTCACGTGGAGAACGTGCAGTGGAACAAGATGATGAACAACAAAGTAGTGGCCGTCACCAAGCTGGTTGCTGTGGAGGTCTACGGCTTCACTCTCATCATGAGAAACGACATGCGTGGAGTCCTGGTGAGCAACAACACTTGGGCTTCATTTGAACCAAGCTTCATATTTGGAATACAGTGAAACACATTGCTTGTATCATTCAGTAGCAGATGGTTGCGAGATGTGAAACTAGCTTAGAATAAATATTTCAACATCAGTTATTCTTTTCTTTAAATAGGACTTGTGCTTTTTCTTTTAGGTAAATGGAGTGTTTAACCAACTCCCTGTGAATCTTAAAGATGGAGCAGTGCTGGTCTATCAAGAAGGCCGGCATTATGTAATTGCAACAGATTTTGGGCTGCTTGTCACTTATGACCTGGTTTATCATGTGACCGTCACAGTACCTGGTAATTACCGTGGTAAGGTCTGTGGGCTGTGTGGCAACTTCAACGGTGACAAGAAAGATGACTTCCAAATGCCCAACCGTCAGCTCTCCAACAACGTGAATGTGTTTGGAAAGTCATGGAAGGTCACCATCCCTAATGTGGTGTGTGAGAATGGCTGTCAAGGGAATAACTGTCCTATATGTGAACCAGCTCGCAAGGCTGTGTTTTCAAAGTCCACTTACTGCGGCATTGCTACGGCACCCAATGGTCCTTTTGCCGCCTGCCATAGTAAACTGGACCCACAGCCGTACTTTGCTGACTGTGTGTTTGATGTGTGTGCCTCCGACGGCGATGGGAAGGTGCTGTGTAACAGCATAGCAGCCTATGCCTTAAACTGTCACATGGCAGGAGTGGACGTCAAAAACTGGAGGACGGCGTCATTCTGTCGTAAGTGACAAAGAGGAATTCACTTTTTTGGGGTTTTCATCCAAATCAACCTCTTATTTTCATCTGCCATACTGAATTAATACTGTATTTATTACATACATGCACACTTCTCTAATCCATGTTTTCCCTGGCTTGTGATAATTTATTGCAGCCATGAAATGCCCGGCCAACAGTCACTATGAGGTGTGTACAGACGCCTGCTCTGCATCCTGCGCAGGCCTCGCAGAGATTGCACAGTGCTCCCCGAGCTGCGTAGAGGGCTGTGAATGTGATGATGGTTTCTTATTCAATGGACATGGCTGTGTTCGAGAGACTGAGTGTGGCTGCTATGACAATGGGAGAACGTACAAGGTACACTTCAACGCCGCTGTCTGTACAAAAAAAGCCATTCCATATACACTAATGTACAAATTATAGCTTTTTTAATGTCAAAGTGGCTCAAGCAGATACCCATAGTACCATTCATGCTGACATGGCAATTAAGTTGAGTTTGCTTTTTCTATAGTGTTGGACATGAGCAAGTCTGATCGTAGATATGTGCACTGAGGATTTCTCCTGAGACTTAATTAGCAGATTGTCTAAATTTGTAGGGAGGTTGATAAGAATGAAATACTCCACTATAACCTCATTTTCTTCTGTCTATTATTTCCCCCTGTGTAATAAACCTGCTATATGTCCCCAGCCTGGTGAAGTGGCGTATGAGGAAGACTGTAACACAAAGTGCACCTGCAATCCAGAGACGGGCCTCGTATGTGAGAAACATTCCTGCCCTAAAAGCACCAAATGTATGATCAAGAAAGGAATCCTGGCATGCTACAACACAGGCAAGACACAAATACTGTATTTGTATTAAGTCCTAACTTTAGTAAATAAATCTACAGTCAATTTTGAATGACTTTTGAGTTGGATTGCAATTTTCTATAAATTTCCCTTTCGTGTGTTTTTCTTGTGTAGATCCCTGCAAAGATGCCAAGTGTCGGGTCAAAGAGAAGTGCCGTGTTGAGAAGGGTGAAGCTCTCTGCGTCCCCGAGTACACAGGCAAATGCTGGGCCTGGGGTGACCCCCATTACCACACATTTGATGGTTACAACTTTAACTTCCAGGGCACCTGCAAGTATGTCATCTCTAAGACCTGCGGGAATCTGGATGGTCTAGTGCCGTTCTCAGTCACCGAGAGGAATGATAACCGGGGAAACACAGCAGTTTCTTATGTCAGGGAGGTAGATGTGTCTGTGTATGGGTACACCATCACCATCCGCAAGAACCAAATTGGTCGAGTCACGGTAGGATTTCTTGTCTGATGTGTTTGACTTTTAGTATTTCAGTGTTGACATTATTAATATTGTTCTTGTCCATTCCCTTTAGGTGGACGGGGAGCTGTTGAATCTTCCTGTGCGACTGGATGAGGGTGAAGGTGACGTGTCGGTGTTTCAGCGTGGTCACACTGCAGTGGTGGACACAACCTTTGGCCTGGTTGTCTCTTACGACTGGAACTGGGAGCTGGTCATCAAGCTGCCCAGCAGCTACTACGGCAGTGTCTGCGGTCTGTGTGGCAACTTCAACGGTAATGACCGTGATGAGCTTCAGAATCGAGCTGGCAAATCGGTCCCCTCAGTAATAGAGTGGGGCAAGAGCTGGCAAACGTCTGATCAGGACAAGGACCATCCTTGCTCGGACACATGTAAGAAAAACTGTCCTACCTGTGACGGTAACCAGCAAAAGCTCTATGAGACTGAGGAATTCTGTGGGGGCCTCGTAGCTAAGACCAATAATATGTTTAAGAAATGTCATGGAAAATTGGACCCCCAGGCCTTCATGAACAACTGTGTGTATGATATGTGTCTGAATAAGGGAGATAAAAAGATGTTGTGCCAGGCATTTGCCTCTTACAGTCAGCAGTGTCGTGAGGAAGGAATAGTAATCAAGGACTGGAGGAAAAAGTTTGGCTGCCGTGAGTATTTACGAGAATCTCATTGGTTCATCAAAAATCTCATTGGTTCATCAAAGATTTCATTTAAATATTTAAGTTGTTTTGTTTTGTTTTTATATGTATATCCAGCAATGAGCTGTCAGCGTCACAGCCACTATGAAGACTGTGCCTGCCCATGCCAGCCATCCTGCCCATTCCCTGAGCAAAAGAAGACCTGTAACGGTGCCTGTGTGGAGGCCTGTGTGTGTGATAAGGGTTACGTCCTCAGCGCTGGTGTCTGTGTACCTGCTAAAACGTGTGGCTGCTCCTATCAGGGGCGTTATTACAAGCCCGGTCAGCACTTTTGGGCTGACGAGGCTTGCGGTCGCCTATGTGAGTGTGATACGACCCTGGGCATGGTGACATGCCGCGAGGCTTCCTGCTCTGCCAAGGAGACGTGCGCCGTAGTGGATGGAGAGCGTACCTGCCAACCCATCAGTCACGCCACATGCACAGCCTCGGGTGACCCACACTACCGGAGTTTTGATGGTCGCAGGTATGACTTCCAGGGCACATGTGTATATCAGCTGGCGGGTCTGTGCTCGCAGCAGCCAGGGTTAGAGCCATTCAAGGTGACAGTGCAGAATGAGCACCGGGGAAGCAAAGCCGTGTCCTACACAAGGACTGTCAACTTTTCTATATATGGCCTCACCCTCACCATCAGCAGAGAATACCCCTCCAAGGTCCTGGTAAGTATGGATGTGGATGTATGGATAATGTGAAGCATATGGGTGATTTGATAAAAGATTAAATAAGTAATCTTGTTTTCATGTGGATTTTTGGAAAGAAGAGAAATGGGACCCAACATTTAGTTACAGTATTAAAAATAAACACGGGACAGATATTCTGAGTCTCATTCAAATGAGTGGATGATAATACCGTCTCTCATTGTGCTAATTCTGACATCGCTCATGCTCGTCTGCATATATATTTAATTGCATATTAAAATTTTGATCCGGGTAGGCTTAATTAAACTAAGATTTAATTGCACATTAGAATGGATTAGCAAGGACTGCAGAATTATTAAATCTATAATCTCCTAAAAATATTTCTCGCTTTCTGCTCCTCAGCTCAATGGACAGCTCGCTTCGCTACCACTGGATTACAATAATGAGCTGGTCGTGTTTCTCAGCGGCTGGACAGCCGTGGTGGAGACAGTTGCTGGTATCACCGTGACCTTTGACTGGCGTAGCACAGTGAGCATTGCTCTGCCCAGCAACTACCAGGGCGCAGTCTGCGGCCTGTGCGGCAACTACAATGGAAAAGCTCAGGATGATCTGACCATGCGGAACGGCCAGACTGCCACAAATGGAGCCAAGCTGGGGGAGAGCTGGCAGGTGGCCCTCGTACCAGGCTGCTCATCAGTCTGCCAGGGGGCATGGTGCCAGGCCTGTTCAGACTCCCAGAGGAAAGAGTACCAAGCGCAGAAGTACTGTGGTATTATCGCTGACAAGGCAGGGCCTTTCAGAGACTGTCACAGTCTTGTGGACCCTGTTCCTTACCTGGAGGACTGTGTGTATGATGCATGTCATTATAGTGGTCACCATGGATCAGTCTGCGATGCTGTGGGAGTCTATGTCTCTGCCTGTCAGAGCCAAGGAATCCCCATCGGCTCCTGGAGAACAGATATCTTCTGTCGTGAGTTTGAGATTGTGTTTTGATGTTTTTGTTTCATTTTTGTTTGATTTCAAATCTCTTATTTCAAAATATTTCTTCCATATTTTACCTTGTTCCTCTCTCCCCCTTCTCATCCTATCCCGCAGCAATGGTGTGCCCAGCTAACAGCCATTATACATTGTGTGCCACGGGCTGCCCAGCCACCTGTGCCAGCTTAACCACCATTGCCACCTGCCGCCGGGCCTGCACAGAGGCCTGCGAGTGTGACGAAGGCTACCTGCTGAGTGGGGATACCTGTGTGCTTGTGAGAGATTGTGGCTGCTCCTACGATGGCCACTACTACAGGAAAGGAGATGCCTTCTATCCCGAAAACGAGTGTGTGGAGCAATGCATCTGTGGAGAAAATGGTGCGGTGTCTTGCCAAAAGGCCAAGTGTCGTGCAGGGGAGACGTGTAAGCTTGTAAACGGAGTGAAAGGCTGCCACCCCGAGGGGCAAGGCAAGTGTGTGGCTTCTGGTGACCCTCACTACATTTCCTTTGATGGACGGAGGTTTGATTTCCAGGGTACTTGTGTCTATGTGTTGGCCAAGGTTTGTGATGATGACAATGGCCAGCTGACGCCATTCAGCGTAACTCAGGGGAATGAAAAGTATGGAAATGGAAAAGTGGCTGTGACCAAGTCAGTTTCAGTGGCTATCTATGGTTACGTTATTTACATCCAGCAGAAAGTGCCATGGAAAGTCATTGTGAGTTCAAAAACTTAATCCAAAACATGTTTGGCTACGCTTTTGCATCTTGATTTATTACCTCACAATGATTCTGTTCTCCTCCTCCTCTGTCTGTCAAGGTGGATGACGAACTTCTAAACCTTCCTCTGTCCCTCAACAATGGGCTCCTCAGAGTCACCCAGGAAGGGCGCAACATAATTGTCCGGACAGACTTTGGACTGACAGTCCTGTATGACACTGTCTATTACGTTGAGGTAATCGTTCCTTCTACATACCAGGGCAAGATGTGTGGTCTTTGCGGCAACTACAACAAGAAGGGTGGTGATGACTTCATGCTTCCCGGTGGCAGAAGAACGAACAGCGTGGATGAGTTCGGGAAGGCATGGGTGGTGGACTTGCCTGGCAATGTGTGTGGGGGCTGTGGAGGCCAGTGTCCGGTATGTGAGCAGGCCAAGGCCACCTTGTACAGAAAGGCCGACTCCTGTGGCATCATAAGTGCACCTAATGGGCCTTTCAAAGTCTGCCACAGTAAAATTGACCCAGCGGCATATGTGTCTCATTGCGTGTTTGATGTTTGTGCTCTGGGTGGCAACAAAGATACTCTGTGTAACAGTGTACAGGCCTACGCGTTGGCCTGCCAGAGCGAAGGTGTGAACATCCAGCCATGGAGGAGCAGCTCTTTCTGCCGTAAGTTACACACAACAGTAATTTAGCTCAAGAATTGTCCATATTTTTGATTATTTATATTTCAGGAGCACATACACAAAGTCTAACAAATGTCATCTTATCTTGTAGCTGCTTCCTGCCCTGCACACAGTCACTATGAGGTGTGTGCCGACACCTGTGGTGGGGCCTGTGCCAGCTTTCTTTTCCCACTTACTTGTTCTGAAAGCTGTTTTGAAGGGTGCCAATGTGATGACGGCTTTGTTTTCGATGGCATCCAATGTGTTCTCTTGGACAACTGTGGATGTGTGCACGATGGCAAATATCTTACGGTAAAAGATTTGACTTTGTTTTCATACATAGTAACTGTGCCACAGTTGACAGTTAACCATAAAACAAAATTTAAAAAAAGAATGCTTTCTGTTCTTGTCAAAGCATTCTAACATTAAAAGATATGTTGAACAATTTATTCACCAACCTTGAAGAAAAATGATTTTAAAGTTGTACACAATATATGTTTCCAGGTGGGCCAAGCACTTGTGGATAAAGCATGTACGTCCAAATGTATGTGCCAGGCCTTTGGGATGGTGAAGTGTGAGAAACTGTCATGTGCCAGTGGGAAGGTTTGTGGTGTAAGAGATGGAGTCCAAGGTTGCCACGTCAAACAGGGCCACTGCGGCGTCGGCCTAGACGGCCACCTCACCTCCTTTGACGGCGTGTCTGGAGCCATGGGAGCTCAAGGGGCGTTTGAAGTGGCGTCTCTGTGTGACGAGACCGCGGAGCTGTGGTTCCGTGTGGTTGTGGATGTCAGAGTCTGCAGTAAAGGTGCATCACCCACTGTTGCCACTGTGTATGTGTTCTTCAAGGAAACTGCCGTCACAGTGAACAGCCAACACATGATTTGGGTGAGAAGAGCCGGAAGGGATAATAGTAACATGCCAAAAGTAATCGTTTTGTTGTGGAAACTTTTACTTCAATTTGTTGGTGCCGCTTTTTCCCCGCTCTTCATGTCATCCAGGTAGATGGCAGGAAAATGTCCCTTCCCAGCAAAGTGACGAGTGAGATATCCGTCCAAATCTCAGAGAGGACTGTGATCATCGAGAGAGGATCCACCGTGCGGGTCACCTACTCTGTTTCACACGAGGTCACCGTCATTATTGACAGTAGCCTGTCCGGCAAAATGTGCGGCGCCTGTGGCAACTACAATAACAACCCGAAAGATGATATGAAGACTGCAGATGGGAAAATCACCACTGATGTGTCTGTGGTTGTTGGCTCCTGGAGCGCTGGGGACTTCTCTAGATGGTGAGTTTTTGAAAGCATTTCCTCTGTTTACATGTAATGGGTAAATATACATTGCTACATTTACTGCCATGATAATGATCTCCTTCACTACATGCTCTCATCACAATGTTCCCCAAGTCCTGATGTTAACTTTAATCGTTCTAATAGCGTAACGGCTTCGCCTCCTCGTCTACGCTTTTAACCTTCAATTCTAGTTAAAGTGGAAGTTGTAATCTTGAACTCTATCTTGCCCTTTATTATGCAAACAGCAAACTTAATTTGACCACTGAAATAATCAAGTACAGATCAGCGAGAGATGCCACGGTGCTATGACCATTCAACCGCTCATTCTCTTAACAGCAAGAACTAAACAAGGACTCCACAGAGCCCTTTTAAAGGAATGAGAGTGTGGTTTTTAATTGCATTTGGTCCAATTTAATTAAGAAATGCCAGAGAAACCCCTATGGTAATTACTGATTAAAAAGCAGGTGAGGCTGACAGGCATGGCCATCAAAAGCTACCATGCTTGCAATCCAATCACTGCTTGTCATCCAAGGACACTTAAGACTCATCTGGGTGCAATATTAATTTGAGCCCTCGTCTTTAGTTCTGTGTTCTAGCCTTAAGACAGTCCCTTAGAGAGTTGAGTTTGGTGCGTCCCCCTTCCTCACTTTATTCAACATAGTTGTCGTTTCGCAGCGATTTCTCATCACCAGACCCTAAAGAACACAAGAAAATGCCCCCAAGAATCAGAGCTGCTCCCGAGTGTTTGCATATGCCTTTAGAAATACGATTTTCAGAAGTGTTGCTTGTAATCTCTGTTGTGGCCGAGTGAACATGTCTTTACTTTGCTACTGTGTCCTTTGACTGCAATTTTTCTTTTTCTTTTCAGTGGCCTGTAGAGATGTTGGTTCTCCGTTGATAGAAAGCATCTGGCATGAACTGAGGTTGTTTCCTCTCAGAACCATGAACTGATGCTTCCTCGTGATTGAAACAGCCGTACAATGTGGCTCACATCCCCGCTTTTTACCCCCATTAAACAGGATGAGGAATGTTGTTCGGCTAACGTGTTCTTGTTTACAGACAGTCTTACTCATACTTCAATACTTCCTCTTGATTCGTGAAATGGTTTTGGTTGTTTACTGGCCATCTGGTCCTCTATTGTTCACTTTGGGGTGGTGGAAAAACTCTAGCTCATTCTTGACCAACATCTCCATCTAGTGGAGGAAATAGTAGCGTCTCTGAAATGTATTTTACAAAATGTGTGCTTCTTACCTTTCCAACTAATAAATACTTTTTCATTGCACTGCATGAGTTGTTTGTGATTCCCAGGCAATTTAGTTATATCAGACCTGTAGAGCACTGTCTGTATACCAGTCCAAATTAAAAAGCATGACTCTTACGGGTATGGGTAATAATGTGTGCGCAGCTTCTGCTGCATCCAGCACAGCTGGTGAGGGGAGCAATCCTGTGTAAACTTTACGTTTCAATAAAAAAGCTTTATGCACTAAAGGTCCTTGCTGTAGGAGTGGCAAATAATGTAGTACAACAACAAAACCCACAATGGACAACACCCTGGATATAGCAGTGTGAATTCACTAGATTGATACGGGACCTGCTGACACCAAAGTTTAATCCACCCAGCCATGCGTTTGCTGCTATAGAGGACGGGGGGGGGGTCTGGCAGTTTGGTGTGGGAGAGACCTTGGTTAGGCAGTTTTCATATAGCTGAGAGAGAACTTTATCTCACTGACGGACTGCGCCGACCGTGAGAGCGCACCAGTGTTTATGCTTTCACTTCACTGCGCTGAGCTTGTCTCCAAAGCCTCCAAATTACACCACAGTGCTACAGGCGCGCTGCTTGTGCCTCTTATATTTCGCTGTTGGGGGAAATGAGCACGATTTACAGTTCATTATGAAATCGGGTTTTACTATCTGTGCTGGCACCAAATCACATGGGAGTAATATCTCTGCCCAGGAGCACTGTACTGTTGCCCTCCCTGTGCTGTTTATCTCTGCTCAGGGGAGCTCAGGGTAGTTTAAGAAGGAACTCCAGAGGCTGAGCAATCACACACCCCTTTCTCTCGCTCTCTCTCTCTCGCTAATTCCTGAGGCAAGACCAGGGAGGAACAAAGCTCTACTTGGGGCAAGCGAGTATAGCTACTGAGGAATCTCAACAGAATAATTCCTTTTTAATCACTGCTTTTCATTTTATTTGCAAGCTATAAGAGAAGGTTTTGCGGATCATATTTAATCTCTTGGCTGAAGTAACAAGTGGAAAACTTGTTTATCGAAGTTCGGCTCAGCGGAGGAGAGAAACTCACGTTAGAGCTTACAGGAGGCTGACACACGGTAAGTTCATGTAAATGTACAAACGTATGCTTTGAAATGAACACATTTCCATAAATACAACGCCAAATATGAATACGGCGGAATATTAGTGTTCCAAAACACATCCGCGTGCACAGGATTTTGTCTTGCAGAGCTTTTCCTCCTTTTTTGTTTTAGCTGGGCATTTTGAACACAACTTCCAACCAATCTCCAACTTCCCACTAAATTGTTCTGTTTCACCGTAGTTTACTCATAACCACCGCTCATGTTGATCCCACAAATTTTAATCCACAAGCCAATCGTGTTGTAGGTTTCTTTAATTTACCGTGTTGTCAAGCTGCGCTATCCTGCTTGAAAACGCCACACTATTTGAGAAGTTGAATGGGAGTTTAGTATCACACTGTTTACACTTGAGTCCTGCCAGAAAACTGTAGCAAACAACAATGTTCATTAATCGTTATCGCGTGAATCGGCGAGAACAAAAACGTGAAGTCCCGAGTCCCAAGTTTTAATTCCCAATAGGCCTGTGTCTAACGCGCTGATATGTGTATTTAAAGTGTGAAAGCACTCATATGGACTCGCCTGTAAGTGTAAATGTAAGCAACCCCGCTTTTTAATTACAAACTCTCCATGTTAATCCCACTTTATTAGAATCCATTGTAATTCATTTTTAAAGTGCTGCTTTATGGGCGTGTTTCCTGTCTCTCCATTCTATTCCTCTACATCACTCAGAAGGCAAACAAACAAGATTATTGGATTAGTTGTTGTTGGAATAACTCACCCTGTATTTGTTTGATTAAACTTGATTGGCAGGCCTTTGTTGTTAATCCTGTTCCCAGGGTTGAAGTGTACATTTCTCTCCACTCCAGCTCCGTGTTCACACCCCCACTCTAGTCATGGATGAATCCCCAGCGTTGCTCTGGGCCAGGGAGGGAAACCTTGGCTCTGCTAACGTAGGCTTTGATCTTTGCAATGCAAAACATTTTATTCCAGGGCTTAATTTTTTTTGCAAGCGTGGAGCTAAAGCTGTGCGTACCTGCATTACATTTTGTTGTCGTGCCTTGGGAATTTATTTATATAAATAAATTCCCAAGGCACGGAACTGCGGCAACTGTGTAACAACTGCAACAAGTATGCACTTTGGTCATGCAGTGCATGTGTGGCGACCTTTGCGGCCAATAAGGAGGTGCAGTCTGGATGTGGAACCTCAACATGGGTGTAAAAAAAGAATGTCCTGGATAACATACAGACAGAAAAACAGCCCCATGGTTCGTGTTCCATTTGTAAACTAGATGACCCAGCAAAACAGGTCCGAACCCACTGACCAAATAGCACTTGCAACACAACACCGGCCTTGCCGTGCACCCCTCAACTCTACTGCTGGAGTACTGAGGCGCTGAGCCTGAAATAGACCCTCTTCTCTAGAGTCAGGAGGCCCTGTTATTTAGAAACGTATCCTGATAACGTAACGTGGTCTAGCTGAGATGGAGCTTTGTGTCCCTACCAGGCATGCTCTCATTGAAGGGGCACAAATGAAACACTTATTCAGATGCATTTTGGGACATGTCAGATCCAGTGTTTTTGGAGCTATATTTCATTTTTATTTTGACTATTCCTTTCGATATAAAACAATTAGAGCTGCAACAATTAATCGATTAGTTGTCAGATATGAAATTAATCAGTTTCAGTAATTTCAAGTCAAATTCTCTGATTCCAGCTTCTTAAATGTGAATATTTTCTGGTTTTATTACATGCTCTGTGACAGTAAACTGAACAACTTTTAGTTGTGGACATAACAAGACAATCATTGACATTTTTAGTCATTTTCTGATATCAAACAACAAATCATTTTATCGAGAAAATATTTGACAGACTAATTGACAATGAAAACGAATCGTTAGCTGCAGCCCTATTAACAATATAGTTTAATGCAAACAAGCTGGTTGGTAAATAAACCATGTTCTTCCATTTCTGATCCCTTACTGTTTTCGGACAACAACTAGTCCTCACCAACCTTAAACTGGCTGTTTCTGAGAGGTATTAGAGGGGAGTTGCGAAAGATTTTCGCAACAGCCATCTCTCTGTTCTCAGCAAGGCTGTTTATAAGTTGCAGAGTTATTTTAGTCTAAAGGGAGTCAGTGAGTTACAAAGTTTATCTGTAAGTCGCATAAAAAAAGCCTCAACTTTCTTTTAGCCCAGCACATTGCCCTCATAAAACAGCAACTACCCCAACAAGTGAGCATATTTATTACTTGTATTTATTGTTGTGTACTTTTCCTTGTTGTTTCTTATCAGCAGGTACAATGGATCTTGTGGTCTTGGTTGCGTTCAGCTCCTGGCTGGCTCCTGCACTCGGTGAGCATCCGTTTCACTAAAGGTGCAGCGGCTTTACGCTGTTCCCTCTATGAAAGCCAGCTGTGTGAGCGTGGTGTTCTTCAGTCGCTTCCCCTTTCTGTAGCTTTGGTTGTGTTTTTAAGTTCCTTCTACTTAAACCAGCTGATGTGTCTGTATAACATAGGCATTTGGCAGGGAGGTGTTTGGTAAGTTTCCTACATTCCTACTGTCAATGCATGGCCATTTGATTTCCAGTGACCACTTATTTGAAATGGCTGCTTGCCATTGCTCTTGCTGCTTGTTCTCTTTTCGGTCAAATGTGTATAAAAGGCCTTGTCTCGTTGTTAGCATTGCAGTGATGCTGTTTTCAGTATAACTTCCATTTCATATTTTCCATTTTAAATAATTTCATGTCAGGGTTTTGCTACAGCCATGTCAGAATAGTGTAAATGTTTGCATAAACTGCAGTTTGAACAATCATTTATTCACACAGCTGCCAAGTTTCTGGTCTTTGATTTGTTTCTCTTTGAGATAGATCCCTGTTTTTTTTAGTGTCCTCTCTGACTCTCAGGTCTGTTAGAGTCTGACCTTGGTTTTTAAAGGTGGAATAAGTTGCAATAAGCAAACTTACACTTCAAGTCTACTGACATTTGGTTAACAGATTATCATTTTACTGCATTAAACATCAGTTTAAAGTATATACATAAGCACAACTAGGACTGGCTGACATTTAAAAGCTGTTCACAGTCTGTTGAACATTTTAATGAAAGCTGTAAAAAGAACGCATTAATGATTTGAAATGTTGCCCGGCACAAGTAGAAACGTTATAATGTAACATTTAATGTGCTATTCCAAGCTTAAATGCCCCCCCCCCCAGACACCTGTGGTCATTATAAACAATTGTTTATAATGTCTGGATTGTTGCTCGCCCTTTTGGGCCTCTCCACAGAGTGAATTTGCCTCACGACCATCAATGTTACCATTTGCTGACATGCACTTACACCACCATGTGAATGTCTTATAAAGATTAATGATTTTTGAAACTTTTTTCACAGCCTCAGCGGCAGATGAGGACAAAGGTGGGTATTATTTGAACAGAAGCTTAGACAAGTCAAATTAAGATAAACTGCACACTCATTCTAGCTGGCATATAAATTGGCACACCAAACGGGCTAATGACTAGATGGATGACTGAGGCCCTTAAAGTGCTGAATAGCTGTCATATCATGAGTGCTCTCTGAAGTGTGTCAGTGGGTAAATCTGCTTCTCATTTGTTTCCTCTCTCTGTTCTCTCCTACCAGACAGTGACAGTGCTTTTAATTACGGTGAGTGTTTAGCAGATGAACGGGGCCTTTTAATGTCCGACCCTCTACGCAGGAAACATCTGGGAGTTCCAGATGAGAGAGAGTTTGCATTTTCCACTTGTTTTTTCAGAAGTGACGGAAAACCGTCACCCCGAGGCCAAGCTTCTGGAGTAGTCCCACTGCGAATACTTCTCATCCTGTCCCCTGTGTCATTGATTTTAAGTCCATCTAAGGCACTGACGTGCAAAAAATGACTCAAAGTTTCTATACCGTCAGTGTACTGGATGTTTTTCAGTTTCATTGGCCAACCCCGGCAGTTAGCGTCGCACTGGTTTCTTTGAGAAGTCAGCGGGATTTTTCCATTGGATTTTGGATTACTGCTGAAAATAAGCTCTGTGACAAACACAAGTTTATGATATTTACACGTTTTGTTCATTAAGACAATCTTCACAAATGAACACCACGATATTTTTGTATTGTAGATTAAAATGTGAAATATCTCTTGTGCTTGTGTTGCAAACTGACCAAAAACCCATAAAAAAAACCCATTGACTCTGAGAAGAGAGATCCGGAAGTGCAAAATGACAACTCATTTGCAAGACTTAAGACTCATTCCTGCAGCACTCTATAGGCATTTTTGGAAGTGTTCTCCACACCCATTTTGTACTATTCCAACCATAGTATGTAGCCCTATTGAAAGACCATAAGCAGTGGTTTCCAACTCAGGGGTAGGGATTTCTTAGGGGGTCCCAAGATATATCTGAGGGGTCACGAGATTATTAACAGGGATAAGAAAGGGGGGAAAATATACTTTTGTTACACAAATTTATGTTTATTTTTCTCAGATTTGTCTTTTTTCTTATGAAGTTGTGGGTATTTTCATCTCCTCTGACCTTCCTTAGAATTAAACAACCTTAGGTCAAAGTGTTTGCAAGGGATCTAACATATGCCAAACCTCATTTTAAGAGGTCACATGCCAAAAGGTTTTGGAACCACTGCACTAAAGGATTGATGAACAATTCTGGCAGCTAAGAAAACAACAGTAGCCAATTCTTACTCTTTTTTTTTTTCCCATAAAAAAAAAATATTTGTTTTAGTTTATTGTAGTCAATATGTATTTGCTAATGTCTGCAGATAGTTGCCATCTTGCTCGGTAACTTGTTAACTAAACAACACAATGCTTGATGCATGTTCACAAAGCTGTGATCCCCATAAACAGTATGTTATCATTCATGTCATAAACAAGCAGACCCTGTCCCAGACTAACTGCTCCCTTGATTTTGTTTCAATTGATGGAAACACAGACATGTCATATTGCTTCTACACAAATACAGAGTTAAAGTTGGCCATGGTGTTAACAGTTTTGGTGACTGCAGCTCACAGGAATTTGTGGTGTCCCGTGACCATCAGGGGGCTGCAAAAAAATGTCTGCAATGCTGCTCTTGACTCAAAATGTGGTAAAAAGCTTAAAAGCGTATGGTATTTTGTATCTCAAAGCTGACACATGTTACCATGCACTTCTGCAAACATAACAAAGAATTTTTTTTCATTTCAGATTACGAATCTCTGAGAATCGGTGGCCTGGTTTTCGCAGTGGTACTGTTCATCATGGGGATCCTCCTCATTGTCAGTAAGTGTTTGACCACCTTAAGTACACAGCGGATGTGTAGTGCTGAGTGTCAGCCGTCACCACACTGTGATCCCTGTATGTGTGCAGTGACCTCGCAGTCTCTCTCAGAGGTCTGAAAGGGAGGCACACTGATGCTCACAATTCCAGCATTCAATGGTCATGGTCCGTGCATCAGAGCAATTTGCCCTTTACATCTTATCCCTTTCCTCAATCATAGTGTCCTTCCAAGGTTCCTTCTCCTCAACTGCCTGCACATGCGGTCACTGCCAGTGCTAGCCCTGAAACCAAAACCAACCAATAAATAATTAATTGGGACCCAAACACTCTTTGTGTTGAAGAACATTCTTCAACACTCTGGCTCCTGTATTGTGGGGAAAGTTCAACAAGCAAACATATAAGGCCTCCCAAGACGTGCTGGCCAGATGGGTTTGTTGGCACAAGCTCAAGACTGTAATCATGCACCCATCAAGGCTTGGAACAACCTCATCCTCTTTTAATAGCCTAAAGGGGGTGGCGTTAGGGGACTGTTAAAGCGGCATACATTCTTTTTATGATGTCTCATGTTCATTTTGTCGCAATTTTTTTCTTGTGTTTTACCCCCAAAACAACAGCCCGAAAATGTACCTGTTCATCAGGTGACAAGTCAAGGTGAGTGAAGTCCAAGTAAAACCTGTAAAAACCAGACCCTTCTCTGTAAAACGGATAAAACATCCCTCCAGCCTGATTATCTGTTAATATTCCTCAGGTCCAGAGGTCCTGATGTGGAACGAGGTGTTCCTCGGGGTAAATATTTTTCTTTCTATTATAATAACTATATCAAGTAGATTTATTGCCTTTCTTTTGAAATAAAACAGTAATCTAAAACTCTTTCCACAGCTTCGTAGACACAAAGACAAAGAGCAACGGAGATCTGGTTAGTGTCTTGTAAACATCTGCGAATCTATTTGCTGCAAAGGGAGGCTAAAAGCGATTTTTTTTTTTTTTCAGAACAACTCAATCTTGTTCTCCACCTCTTCCCACAGTGTTATCGACTTACCATTAGGTGGCAGCAAATACCTTGATCACAGCAGAGGACAATCTTTCCATGAACACAACAAGCTTCCTTCAATTTCTTAGTGCTGCTCTGTGCTCCTTTTTTTCCTTTTTAATGTTTTTATCATCAATTGCTGTTATTAGATAATGAGCCAACTTTATATGGTGGTAGTGTAGTGTGGTAAAAGTGTGATTCTCATTTGTATTTTTATGACTTTCAGATTGATGCAAAATATTAAAACACATCTTTGAAAAGGTTCCTTCTGCTTTCATGCATCGTTCTTTTGTTCTCTGCCGTTAGGAGCAGACCAGCAGCGGACAGCTCTCTATTTTGCTGCACTCCCACTTCTGCTGACTCTGCAGACACTTCAGTTGCACATGCAGTAGTAACCACCAGCAGTGAGACTGTGAATGATTTATGTGCTGCACTATGCAGTATACTTGGAAATGGGCTGTCTTTAAAAAAAAAAAAAGACTTAATTTGACCTATCCCTCTTTTCAGTGCTGTTTTTATTGGCAGATTTTCAACCGTAGTGATTATAGCAGCCCCTGCGAGAGCAAAAGCTGCGTATGCAGACTGTATTTTCTCCCTGGTGTTGCAGGAACGGTCTGACTGCACTGCACAAAAGAAAGCACATGGAATAGAAAATGGTGCATATTGAGCATGCAAGCAACGTTTCTAAAAGGCATTATAAACTACAAACTGATGAGAATCTGGTGCAAAATCCACAATACGGACAGATTACAGCATCGATTCTTAAATATCCAAAATACCTTAATTTATTCACACATGCAGTTAACACCCCCATACTCTCGCATGCTCCACAGAAGACTATGATACTCAGCAGAATGTTATACATACTACCTTATAGTAGCATTACATTAGCTGTTTACCCTTTTATTCAATGTAATTTTGGGCTACTGTGGCGACCCACTATCCCCTGTACTGGCAGATCTGGCACTCTGTGGGTGTAACCCTTCGTTGTGAATGCAGTGTTTTGCTGTGGCCACCAGAGGGTCCCTGCTGAGTTTGCAGAGAGGGTTCTTAAGCAGTTCTGCATGCTGTCCTGTCCAGCTACCTCGATTCATATCCAACCTTAAACTGCATCCTGCTAAATTTCTGGGAGACGGAGATCCTCTACATCTCTACAGTGCAGCCATGGCCACCAAAGGTTTGACTGTTTTTTTTTTTCTTCTTTTATGGGATTTCCAAGGGTGTAACATGCATGAAACAGTTTGTCAGATTGTCTGAGTTTAGAATGAATTACTTGTTTGGTTATTAAATGTGTAATCATTTTTTTTTTGATTTGTCATTTTATTTGAATGAATGAAACAAATTGTTTTAGTTTCATACGCATCTTTAATTTGCCTGCCGCATTGTTGCTTCAGTGCCAAGAGCCAATGTACTAGTGATGCATGGATCAGTGTTATAACAAAGGGAGTTTTTCCGCAAACTCACTGCGATGAATAAATGAACAAAACTTAACATGTTTCTCTGAAACTGTAAAGTCTTTGTCGCAGAGAGAAAACAGCGGAAATAAATACAAACTGCCAGCTCAGCCACTTGGGTGTGAGGGTTCAGCATCAATGCAAGCCGCAATATCGACGTCCAGATACTCTAACAATCTGGCATCGGTGTAGCCTAAACACGCTTATATTTGCAAAATCACTGTGTTGGTTGAGAGTAGAGTTTTCTTTAACAGTGTTAATGGGTCAAAAAAGATAAACATAGCAGTCATTTCAAGTGGCTTCTTCAACTTTTTTATTGAATCTCTCTTTGTTTCTCTGCTGCTGTGATGATACCCCTGTATCTTGTTGCTGGCTTGGAACCCACTTTTTTCATGGTGCGTCTTTTTCTGCTGAGCAAAGATGCTGCATTGAGCTCCTCTCAGTGGACAAAAAAAAAATACTCCTGAGGGGTTGTGTAGTCAAGCCTGCAGATCTGAAGAGCTGCAAACCTTGCTGTCTATGGTGCTGAACTGAACACACCTTTTAAGCTTATTGCTGTCCCTTGAGCCGCACTCAAAGTAACATTTTTAGTCTGTTTTCTATAACCGCCCCTTCTCTGTCTCTGCAGAAACTATGTTTCCAGACCGAAGTGACTTTGATTATGGTAAGACATACACCATCTTCTACTTTCATAAATCAAAAACACCATGTAAAACATATGATATTTTGTACTTTTTACTACAGTATGTTTCACGTTCATAATAAACCCACCCCTATAAAGTCCCATGCGGTTATGTCCCTTGTAGATTATGAGACATTGCGGACTACGGGGGTTGTCCTTGCAGCAATCATGTTTGTATCTGGCATTTTAATAGCCCTCAGTAAGTTAAGACTTTCTCTCACATAATACTTGAATACAGAGGCTTAATCATGTATACGTGATGACCTGTACCTTTGTAACTAATCTATCATTTTCCAAACAGGTAAAAAATTCACAAATTGTGTAAAATCCTCATCCAAGTAAGAATTGTGCAAAGCTCAGTGGATGATCCGCCTGCGCATGCTGTATGAATTTGACTTGAAGGGAATACCCGACCAAACATCTTCTTGTTCTTTGACTAATACTGAGTTTCCCACAGCTTTTCCTATCCCTGCCCTGGATGCCTGTTCTCAGAATACCCCCATTCCTTCTTCTGCATACTCAACCCCAAAACACACTTCCAACACATTAAACATTTTTTTACACAGAACCTCGTATGACAAATGACGTTCTCTTTATCTCAGTGCTTGCTCCTAAAATGTATGCATCACACTCCTCGTGTGTTGGTAGTGACTGGGTATATTGATCTGATATGAACTGATTGCATGCTGCTTTTATGGCGAGATGAGATGAAAGACGAGGGCTGCTACTTCTCAGTTACTTCAGAACCCTGTGGCTGCAACTGTTTTTGGATCCTGTAACCCGGATAATGTATACTCGTGATCAAATCCAACTCCAGCTCCAAGTTGAAGTTGTGGCCACAGTTTTCAATCTTTACTTCAGTAATCCTAAACAATTAAAACAATTCAGATACTTACTAATTTCACTTTTTCTGTTTGCAGTTCCAGCTCATCTGGTACCCAAATCCCAAAGACAGAGGGTAAATTCACTTCACTGCTCAGGATCATTATGTGCTTGAATTCAATTATGTTCACTTTCTCTCTGCAATTCTGATATTTGTTTCCTTTTCTTTTGCAGTGCCTCCTCAAACTGTATAGAAAATATAGTATCTACTTGAAATGGAGGACATCGTTACAGGAACCACGCCAGCGAATACACACACACACTGATTATTTATGGCCATCCTGTTTGGCTGATATACCTCTGCCAGCGAGATGATCAACAAGGTTTTCCAACGCATCCTAACCTGGTTTTATTGAGTCTCCCATGGAATTATGTAGAAAGTCTTTCAATAAGTGATCAAATATCAGATTGTTCATTAATATGCGAGTGTTGGGAATAAAAGAAAAAAATAATATGACCAACCATGAAACTTGAAAGGGTACTTTTAATCAAACAAATGCAATAATTGTTGTTGCTCTTCTTTACATCTGACTCCTGTAAAACAATTAAGTTAAGAGCATGATTGAATATTCATAAACTAGCAAAATCTCCAGATCGAAAAAAAAGGAACTGCACGCATTGATCAATTGTAGCAATTGTCTTTTGTTGTTATTTTTCTTCATTTCTGTTGATATCTTCTTTTTTCTAGCATGACAAAATAATGAAGAAACTAATAAACAGAATCAGCAAAAATTGAACATGCTAAAATGAAATCGCTAGCATAATATATTGATGAAAAATAAAAGACAATGTTCAGTTATGTATTTTATTTTATAATGCTTTGGAAAATGATGTAATACAGTGTTTGAGTTTGCTTATAAGTAATTCATTCTGTTTGAATCTCAAGGCAAAGGTACGAATCATTATGTTACCTGTAAAGCTGGAAAATGAAACCCCCGTTTCAAATAAAGGTCTTGTCTAGTCAGGATGATTTTATCAGTGTCTTTTAACAATGTTATCATTATATACAATATCCAACATTAGTATTAGGTTGTTTATTTATGAGATTGATATTTCCTGTTTACTTTACAGGAATTTATATCATCTTACAGAGATGACACATAAGTGAGAGGCAGATCGAAACCTAATTAATCTCTCAAATTACAACAAAAAACAAACCTCACTTCATCTGTGACTAAGGTTTATTATCATTGCAGTAAACCTCAGTGGAAATTATGCTCGACAATTATAATCCTCTTGACACTATCCCTTTCTAGTGGGATGATGTATTTTCCATCTTGGAAAACATTTAGATGGAGCTTTAAATACAAGTGTTACTGTACCTTTATTCATGACTCATGACTAAAATGTACAGTTAGTCAGACAATTTGTCACCTCACTTACTCACGTAATTACTCTGTGAAAAGAACATTATTTGTCACAACCAGTTTCAAATACATAATAGTTTTACATACAGTCAAGTTTCTTTTCCCACAAAGAAAAGTTGTACTTGATGTTACACATGTAAGTATGATGCATACAGATAGAGAGTTAAATTATGTGATAGCTCCTTTTCATTTTTACCACACGCATTCTTAACATAAGTACACATGCTGACCGAAATCAAAACCATCACTCAGTGTATCAATATGATGACTTGTCATGATGGGGGGGGTTTTGACAAGAGTGTCAGAGGGGTTTCAGGGACATTGTCCTGGAGGTCATACAAACGATTTCATAGAAATCAACGTTAAACTGGGAGTGTAGCCTGTCAGAGAAACGAATACCACTCCACCTTCCACAGCGACGTCTATAACCTCTGCTGTTAGTAGATGCTCTTCAATTCTGTTCGTTTAATAAAAGCTTTCATTTCCAAAAGTTAAATATCCATTTTGATAAAAATAAATACATAAATTAAAATGTCTGTTATAGTCGGAACAGTTTAAACATTTTGGAATGAAATTCTTTGCCGACACATGAATAATTCGGCCTACGCGTAGAAAAATAAATAGAGCCTTTTTTACAGACACCAAATCGCAGGTAATTTAAGACTCATGAATTATATCCAGAGATTAATATGACAAACTAGTTTGTTAACAATATATAGGCCAGAGATTCCCAAAGCAACATAATAATAAACTGTAAATCCCCTTCTTAACAGAGGCAACATCTTAACAACTCATTCCCTCCAAATGGGGATTACAAGTGGGGATTTCCATGTCATTCCTGGTTCTGCAAGGACACGATACGTCGACGAGAGGAAGCACTTCGTTTCTTCAGCATGAGCTTGAGCTAGAAATTGAAACATACATTAATGATAACTAACCCTTGGCAAAAACTGAAACAGTGCACGTCTGGCTGGCTGTCAACAATGATGAGCTGCTCACCTGCTCTCCCTGGGGGCCGCTCTGCAGCAGGTGAGCCGGCTGGTCGTTCTCCAGGTTGCGGATACTGGGATCGGCTCCTCTGCGCAGAAGCAGCTGCAGGATCTCCTCCTGGTGGGGGTTACCATGGAGACCTGCTGCCATGTGTAAAGCCGTGTGACCATGCGCCTATATGCAAAAGGGGGGAAATGCAGCATGACTCAGACTGTTTATAGTCAGGTATGTATACAGTATATACTTGGAAATTCACATAAACCCACAAACACTTGCATTTTTAAAATCCAGTTTTGGTTTTGTGCCAGAGTGGGACTCACTTTCAAGTTGACAAAGTCTTTCATGTTCGACAGGGGAATCCTCAGCAGATAAGTCACCAGATCGATGTTCCCTTCCTTTACTGCCAAGTGCAGCACCGTCTTGTTACTTTTGATTTCCTGGAAGTGGATGAGTGAAAACCGCAGGTCAGACTGAAACATTTAACTAGGGGGGGGGGGGGGGGGGGG
>NW_022280043.1:1640318-1641767 GCF_004355925.1 Anarrhichthys ocellatus
AGTCGGCTGCTGTGCAGTCGGCTGGCAGAAGGCGGGGTGGGGGGGGAAGTAATGGTTTGTCATCATGGTTGGATAAAACCTGGGCACTTCCCATATGAACTGATAGTTCTGACTGAAAGGTCAGGGTTTAACATATTGAACTCCATACCTGACCGACCACCTACTAATATGTCTCTACTGTGACACTTATATGCTTATTACTTGCTCACATGACATTCAGAAAAGGGAGAGCTATATTGCACCTGGCTGAGTAGGAACGCCCCAGCAGTGAGAAGCATCTGTACACAGGAGAGCTTCTCCACAGCCTTGGTCTGAAGACCAACATCTGCCAGCCCACTGTTGGACAACGCCTTCATGGTGACACTGTGAGAAATGGCTGCGCAGTGCAGAGGAGTCATACCTGAGGCAAAGAAGAAGACACATGTAACGTTTGAATTAAGGCTCTAATGATGTAAATACTTTGGAATTGGTGCTAAAAACATAGTCCAAATTATAATGTATGTCTAGGTTAACAATACTCTCCTGTTGGCTAATCATTTGCATTGTAATAACATTAAGTTACCCTCAAAATTGCGGGCCTCCAGGTTGACAGCCGGCCTGCTGGACAGAATTGCCTGCAAAAGAGGAATCATTAAGGTGTGCTTCGTATAGCCCACATTTGTATGAGTTGCTGTGATAGTCATGCCAAATAAATTGATTAGTAGTGCTGCCTTTACCTGAAGAACCCCAGGTAAACCATAGTGGGCAGCCAGATGAAGGGCAGTTTGTCCTTTATCATCACAGGCATTGATGTCCGTTCCAAAGGACAGCAGATCTTGCACAATCTCTGGCTGGTTTGCCGTCACCGCCACCAGTAAAGCAGTCTGCACAAGCACATTAATTAAACAACTCTATTTTGAGAAATTATCATCCTGTGCTAATGTTTCTCGTTAAAACATTTTTTTAAAGTATGTTTAAGAGCAATTTGCAGACTTTGGAAGATTTTTTTGTTCATACCTTTCCCTTGTGCTCCTTGGCATCAAGCCCGCCTACATCCCTGAGCCTCTCTGCAGCAGCAAAGGCACACTCCCTGAGCCCCTTGGCAGTGTAGATGTGCAGGATGCTGAGAGAACAAGAGCACACGATACATTTGTTTTAAGTTTGGCAGGAGAGTCGTGGTAATCCTTGAAACCAATTTCGCACTTTTCCCTTTCACAGATGAATTTGTCTCTCCATTTTATATAATCATCGAGCACGAGAGGCTGACTCATTTACATCTTTTGGTTTTCTTAATCTTTGTGGGATTACCAAACTGCAAATGCGGCTCTCACTTTTAGCTTGTGACTGAAAACGAAACTCCTTAGTAAATAGATAAATTGTGTGCTCACATATGCGCATTCACACACAGTGGTGATGTCAGCATTGTGTGTGTGTGTGTGTGTGTGTGTGTGTGTGTGTGTGTGTGTGTGT
>NW_022280043.1:1641777-1672604 GCF_004355925.1 Anarrhichthys ocellatus
TGTGTGTGTGTGTGTGTGTGTGTGTGTGTGTGTGTGTGTGTGTGTGTGTCTCAAAGAAAATTGAGAAGGCCCATATTTGTCAGTTAACTTGTAGTCTCTTTCTTGGGCTTCATTAGCACACATATAATCCACACGGCACATTCTCACACACATGTAGTCACTCATAAGCACTCACGTGTCTCCGTCTTCATCCTGCCCAGTAGCTCTGCTGTAATCCATCCCGTTGAGCAGCATCCTGGCCTGTTCCAGCTTGGTGGCGTCCATTGACGAACCAAAGCTCAGCTGTGCGGTCTGACTGGAGCCCAGAAGGGACCAAGACGAAGACATGCCGGGATCTGTGACTCCACTCATCGGGCACTCCTGCTCAGGAGAAAACAGGTAATAAAGGTCAAACCATCATACAGGTATGATCCAGATACGTACAACATGTTAGTACAAAGTCCACATTTACAGGATTTCTCTTACGTAAGTTTGAGTCATTGTGTCTCCATATCCCGGGACCTGCTGCTGTGTGCCGTATTCAGATGTCATTGGGTGGCTGTAGGCTGCAGCGTAGCTGGTTTCTGGATGGCTGTGGTAGTAACCGACTGCAGACTCTGCTGCAGGGGTCCACTGCTCATAGCTCACTGCCATGTCTGAGTAGCTGCTTGATGCACCTAAAATGGAAAGGACTCAGTCAGTAATGTTAAGACATTATGTTCAAGATAAAATAACAGGTCTGGTGATGTTTCACAATTTTGTTATTGCCAACAAATCCCATGAAAAGACCAAAAACCACAAAGTGTTAGTCCCTCCCTAAATACTTTCTGACTTCCCCACCCTGTCCCAAACCATAGACATACATCCTAGTAATAAACAGGTCAAAAACACATCATTCATTTTTAATTGGTGTATTTTTTGGAGATAGTGTATGTGTAATTGCCTCCATGTGTCCATGTTCATCTTATTGAAGGAACATGTCAACCAAAGAGACAGTGGGGCTAATTGAAGCATTTTTTTATACTTTTTGGACAGAAATGAAGCTCTACGTCCCAGAGGAATGAGCTATATCAGGCCATAAAGAATATCAACAGATTTTTCCTTTAAGTGTTGTGCGGAAGTTGTCCTACTCTTACCTGTACAGGTAAACTGTTCTGCTGAAGGTAACTGCTGGGAGAATGGAAGAAAAAAACAAACATCAACAGTCACATCTTTACGACATAACATTTAGTGAGATGCTGATCCCCTCTGTGAGCTGCCTTACTGTAACAGTAGTTGGAGGAGCAGGACTTGTGCTGGCCGTAGAGCAGGAGGGTGGGACAGACGTTGTCTCACGCCTTCTCTTCTGCTCCAAGAGTTTCTTCACTGTGGGCAGACTGCAACACTGCTTCTCTTTTGGCGCTGAAAAGGGTCAATAGTGCAAAAAGGAATGACTTGTCATGTGTTTTGTTCACATGTGACGTACATAATAAATGGATACATTTTGGAAATGCAACAGTTAGGGCTGCAGCGAATTACTTTTTATAATTATCCATGTATCTGCAGGTTATCTTTTATAAGTATTGATTCATTATTTGATATATAAAATGGTTTGTCCATCCAACAGTCAAAATCCCAAATATATTTCATTTAGAATTCTATCAAACATAAAGCTGCAAATAGATCGATTATTCAGCTCTCTCTTTTTATGGTTATGCATCACAAAATATGTCAGTTAGAAAATAAATAGCAGATAATGTAAAGTATGGGTAGCCTCTCTGTGTATGCAAGTTCTAATCTCACTGGAGTATATCAACATTTTACTTTATATCTCATCAAGAGAGGCTTTGGTTTATTAAAGCAGTAATGCCATCTCTTAAATGAGTCCGCCTGCTCACTTTCTCCACTGTGGCATTTTTCTGCGCCTCCTTAGACAAAAGTACATCAAATAGAAAATATCAAATCCATTATACTATGAGTATGTTTTCCTCTGCTGATAAAAATAAGTATAATTTCCATTAAACAGGTGAGAAAAATAGGAAAACATATTGCAAAACAGAATTGTGATGTTTCCAGCTGACATGACGTGACTACACAGGTTGTTTCCTCAAAACCTTCACCCCACACGTGAAAGATAAAGTGATATTTCCACCTTGTCTGTGGAACCGGAGTACAAAGATAAAGCTCTGAGAAACCTCTTCCATTAGGAACATAGATCGTGCGGCTGTGCAAAACCAGACAGATTCATCAGAAAACCTTTAGCATAGGATTGCCACAGCTTATTTTCTATGACATCTTCCTGTCTCACTCCGTTACGCTAACAGAAAAGGCAAACCACATCTTCCTGTCTTCGGTGTGTCACAGGCACGTCACCTCGACACGTGTGGCTGCCTTGTGCTTTCTTTTGCACCTACATGTCCCGGAGGCAGAGCATGAAGAAGAGAGTTATGTACCTGTGTCATTTATCATGTTCTTCTTGCCTGTGAATGTTGACTGCTGTGTTGCGCCACACAGGGACAATATAGCTCTATTCTCCAGAGCAAATACAAAGAAGGTATACTTCCAAAAACAAAATATGCAAATTCCACCAGCGAGAGAGAAATGTGAGTTTGTGGAGATTAGATTTCTGTCTGGTAGTCGCGTCTTTCAAAAGCAACACTTTCACTTCCAGCTGAAAACCTGTCCCAAACATTAAGGCCTTGTGCTGCTGTGTGCGTGACCTGCCCCCACAATATCATAAAGGTCACTTTATCAGAATAAATGACATCAGTCAGTACATTTCAGTGACGCCAGGTTTCATTTTGTAGTTCAGAAGGTGTTACTATAGGTTACTCAATCCTGACTCATTTGATCTTTACAACAAAAGGAAACCTTTGGCCTTTCTGTTACTGATGATGTAATGCTGCAAAATGTAATGACACAATCGATATCAAACAGCAAATGACCATACAATAGAAGTTGCCCAACACTTTACAGTCTGACACATCAGCTGAGAGAAACTAGAAGTGAGGAAATGGCTTTTAGTTTCTCTAAGAGTAAGAGGACATCTTAGCCCACACACACATATGTACATGTTGGGTTTGCTTAAAGTGCCCCCACACTGCTTTGGGCTACTCTGTGCAATATTCAAATAGGAGTTGTGGAAACCCCTGGACATTGAGTCATGTGCGTGGGAGGTTGGGGATTCCGACAACCTTTCTCTTTTGGCTTACTGTGTACAGAAAGAAAGAAGCAGTGCGGAGCCAATTTCCTCATTTTGTGATATAACCGAGCCCGACAAGACAGAGAAGATATGTGATCACTCAAGCCTGTGTCAAAGAGGGCTTGAACAAAGAAAGCTAAGTCGTCACGTCACAAAGTTTGTCTGGCATTAATCAAAAGGGGAAATGAAAACAACGAGCAGGGGTGTAGGTGTATTAGGGTTTCCCCAAATAATGTCCTGACTCTTGGATTCACCAGAATTATGCTGTCATTCAACAACAACTGAAAGAAAGGCTGAAGGTGCCACTGAACTATATTAAATCTAAAATATACACATTGTCCTTTTGGTTAGAAAACACAGTCTAACATTAAAACACAGTTACAGTTTACAAAAGCTCAAATCAGTGAGATTTAGGGTCCACAGTTCTAAATAGTTCTAAATAAAGTCAAACCTGATTCTATCAAATGTGTTTACGATGGAGGGATAATGTGTAATGTTGTAGACTTACAAATACAATCAATTAGTTTTCA
Organism: Anarrhichthys ocellatus; assembly: GCF_004355925.1. NCBI lineage: Eukaryota > Metazoa > Chordata > Actinopteri > Perciformes > Anarhichadidae > Anarrhichthys > Anarrhichthys ocellatus. Next base: position 1,645,468 of record NW_022280043.1, read on the forward strand.
TCATACTGATGCCACTAACACAATAACACATTACTGTATGTTGAAAACAAGTATGTTCAGCAATGCAATAACTTGAAAAACGATTAGTTGTCATCATTACTGTCAACATTATAAATCTGCACTCAATGAACAAATCATACCAGCGGTGACACTTGTAGCCTGCACATAATTAACAAATCAAAAGCACATGTACTCACATTTATCAAAGTGCATGTCAGAAACGGTTTTGCTTTGAAATCTTCAACAGGTCGTCCTCTCGGTCACCAGTCTGTTTCAAAAGGTGATGAAGTGATTTACAGCCCTGGAGCGATCTGTGATGTTCTGTGGTGAAGTCTGACTGGCTTGTTGTCTTATTGCCGCCTGCTTGTACACACAGAGCACGTTGTTCCCCATCACCGCCCCCAGCTGTGCTCAACGCCCACTAGCAAAGGGGAAGCCACACACATGTCAAACCACGGCAGGGTAGAGAATGAAATATGATGCGAAAAACAGTTATTAACAACAAGTATACAAGTTAAACACAAAGGTACAAGGGCACAATGGTGGAGGAAGTATTTAGATCATTTAATTAAAAGTAGGAATAGCGTTATGTCGAAATACATTTTTATGAGTAAAAGTCATGTTGTTAACAAAGTGAAAGCACAGAGGTACTATCATAAAAATGTATTCCAACTTTAAATGTAGAAGTATTGCGCTGAATGGCTTCCATCAGTACATTAGTACTATAATATGGTTGAATGCATATTCATATTCATGCATATACATGAAGTGTAAGCAACATTTTAACAGCTTTATTAGCTGGTCCAGGCTTGCAATTTTAACACACTTTAACAAATGAATCGTTGGGTTTAATTATCATATGTTATATACTGATCTCATGTTTCTGTGTTAAATGTTAACCTGGAAGTAAAACAATAAGTAACTATCACTTTAACTTTCAAGTAAATTTAGTGGAGTAAAAAGTACACCATTTGCCCCAAAGTAGGTAGCACTATGAAGAAGTGACCAAGACTGCCTTAAAATTGTACAGTACTTAAATAATTGTACTTTACTCACTCAGTCAGTCAGTAACTCAATAAATCAAACAATTAATCAAAAAGTTTTCAGTGCAATGTTACAATACTGAATGACAAACAATAAATACATTATTCAATGACGTTTTGTATCTCAATAAAAGAGACATGACCAACACAATGCAATTGAACCACAAATTACTACTACTACTAGCAATAATACTTTATTTATGAATAAATAAATGGTCTAGCTTTTTTTTACCCCCAAAAGGAAGATATTGTTGATGAAAACTCTAACTCAATCAGTGTAAAGTCTACATTTTCTGCCAATCAACTAATAGAGTTTACTCCTTTATTAAAAGAGGAGTGTGTAAGACTCACTGTCTGAAGCTGGTGTTTGTCTATTCTGGGCAACATGGCGGACTCTGTGAAGAGGACCTGCCTACTATGTAGATATGGGCGGCTCTTTCTAAGGTAATGAAAACACAACTATTCTTACTTTCAGATGATTAAACACTAAAGAAAACATCATTACTAATAATACATTCCATTTCTGCCTATAAATTCCCCTAATCCTACACAGTGCTCCTTCAGCACAAATGTTCAGATAATGAAAGTAAATGTTTTCAGCTTTAGAAAACATACTTCTTATGCCATCTATTGATGTACCTGTCAATCGATATTACATTGAGAGCAGTTTCTTCTCCTGTGTTTTGAATTTTGATAGTTAGGCTACTGTTTTGTGTATTTGTCTCTCAGGTTGTGTATTTCGTGAACTGTATTTTTTTTGTGGTACACATATAGACATAGACACAGCCTTACAGGAAACTCTGTGTCACCTGCAAAAACACAGACATCAAGACCTCATATTGCTCCATAGACCATTGCCAAACAACACAACAGTAAAGAGAGATGTAAAATGTGGAGTAATAGGTTTAACTAGAACATAGAATTAAAGGACCAAATTGCAATAACAAGGGATCAAAGTACAAGTCAGTTAAAACTAATGAATTAAAATGGTAAAAGAAAGTTGGATAAGATAGATATAAATCAGATATATTAGGTCTATCATGTTAGTATCAGTGAGATTTTTCTTTTTTCTTTTCTTTTATGAAAATCTTGAAATGTTGACCAGACAGCCTCAAGTTGTCGATGTGTTTCAAAAGGTGAAAATAAACTGCTTTCCTGAAGGTCTTACGCATCCCAAAGAACAGACAAATGGTCAGAGAACCACAGGGATCTAAAGGACGCTTAACTTTAAAACATGTCTGACATCAGTGGTGGAAGAAGTACTCAGATATTTTACTAATTGATACTACACTAAAAATATACTGTTAACAGTAAAAGTCCTGCAGTACAAAAAGTACCAAAAGTAAATGTATTCATTTTGAAGAATGCCCCATTTCAGAATGATATCTGTTATATTACTGGGTTATTCATACATTGGTGTGTTCATCGCTCTGATATTGTAGCTGGTAAACGTGGTTTCATTATTTTGTATACTGCTGGGTAATTTAACTTGTAAATAACAAATCATAATGAATTAGTTGATATATATTGTGTGTTAATAATCTCAATCTGTAAAGTAACAATAACTTAAGCTATCAACTAAATATAGTGGAGTAAAAAGTACAATATTTGCCAACATGTAGGAGCATCAGACAGATACAAATCTGAGTAGTTACCACAAAATTGTACTTAAATAAGTACATACAAAGTATACATACTACTCTATATTCAGTAAGTACTTAGTTACATTCATGACTTGACACTAGCACTCACCCTCCTGTCAAATGCTGGTAGAATTTGGCAGTGGTGTGAAACACAGTAACTCTTACAGTCTCTTGTATCCCTGCTCCACTTGTGCAATAAGAAGCTACTGTTCTTCTGTCTTTCTCTTAATCGGTTGATGTTTTCATTCAAAAGAAGCTTTACAACCTTTTCTGAGTGAATATTCGATGACTGTGTTGTGCATTCTATGTAGTCTTGATTTGGGTATTAACAGGGGTCATTTACTTGTAAAATTGTAAAATTTTGTTATTCAGGTAAATTGTAGCAAACCATAGTCAACTTTAGTCAAATTAAACTTAATTTCCCAACAATAAAATTGTGGATAGTGAAAATACTGAGAGGCTGTTGGCTGGCCCGTGAGTTAATGGTTACATTCCAGCACTGTCTGTCGTATTCAGGGTAAGGCTAGTGACTAAATTCAAGACAAAATCTTAAAATGTTGAAACTAACCATTAATAAAGACTATATAAATATTACATGGTTTGTATAGCGCCCCCTTATGGACATTTCCCCCCCAATTAAGACTGTATTATTTCAGATGAGACAGTTTTTTCGTGATGAAAAAACAGGGATAAAACAATAGACAAAAGTGTGTGAAATTTATTTTCAATTTCAAAGGCATCAATCTGTAGTGCTGCAGATGGAGCTGTGAGGCTTTTATGGACAGCGTATCCATAAAAGCCTCACAGCTCCATCTGCTGTCGCAAAGTTGTCAGGATTAATCGACTACAAAGACGAACCATGCAGACATAGTGCATTGAATCGTCTCAAAGTCGAATTGGCAAACTGCGTCGTACTGAATGTAAGTGTCACGATCTATCTTAATTGTTTCTTGTCTTTTGTAATGTTTTTATGTCTGTGAATTGCAGGAGTGGAATTTAACTAACTACATCCACTCAAGTTCTGCACTTAAGTAGAACTTTGAGATACTAAATCAACGGATAAATGATGCTATCAGTATATAAAGGAGTTGAAATTAGCTCCACCTTTACCATCAAAGTGAAATACACATTAAGACATCAGTAATTCTAATCCAGTGATATGATAAGAATTCTGAATTGGGCCAGTCTACACAATGAATGTTTTTACTTTTGTTACTTTTACTATATTTTGTATACATCTGGGCTTTAACTTAAGTACAATTTTGAATGCGGTACTTTTATTTGTAGCACAGTATTTCTACACTGTCAAATTGCTACTTCAACTTGATAAAAGTAAAATTCTGGAAATGGAGTGCAAAGTCCAGGACAAACTTCTTGGGGACATTTAAATGTATGCTATTTTATTCTATTATAATGTATACCCACTCTGTATTTATTCAGATGCAGATCAAATCTGCCAATCCGCATTGTGTTTACACAAAAACAAACAGGCAGTGTTTCGGCCCACCAGAGGAAGGAAGACAATTTGACGTCAGGGTTCAAAAGTGAAAACTAATGGGAAACTAGAGACACGTCCTCTTTTGGATTCCAGATAGCAGAGCAGCTGGAGGAGAGCAGGTATGAGGATCTTTACTCAGACTGACTTTCTCTTCCTCATCCTAACTTTTAACGGTTCACTGTCTGTCAAAGTCACATCAAAATCTCTTTTGTGTGTAGTTGTAGGTTAAATATATACAACAGGAAGATCTAGTAAAAGTTTTGTTTTATACAACTGTGAAAACTAAATTTGCCACATGAAATGCATTCGCCAGAGCTTCATGTTCATGACTTTCTGATGATTTTAGAGAGTCCATTTAAGAATTTGTTTATCATTTTCTATTCCCTTTTTCTCATCTATTTTTGTCAAATGCCTACTCAGAAGCGTATGACTCATTGTGATATGGAGTTGTTCATTCAGTAGTGCAGATATAAAAGGTCAAACCTACAGTTTTTGGGTGATTTAGCTTTGATATGCTAATATCAAATACAATGAAATTTGAAAGAGAGGTACTTATAACACCACATGTGAGAGTTTTATGGAATATGTTTCTCAATTTAGAAGCATGTCGCTCAAGACAAAGTTTGGTTTCTTTTTTGTATTTCAGAGAGCTCATGACTGAGTTGACCAACTTGATAATGGCTTACAACAAATTCTTTATTGTCATAGCTTTTCTGTGCAGTAAGTACGTTTTCATATCTCTCCTCTCATTCTTGTACACACTCAAATATAGGTGGTCTTGCACAGGAAAATGAAACCACAAACATTTTGCGTAACGGAAACTTAACCAACAGAGGTGTTGCTGCACGCCACCATTAGCAAGACAACAGCAGAATCTCTCATGTTTCTTTCTTTTCTTTCTCTTAGACCTGGCTGTGGCACTCACAGGTACATACAACAAAAAGAGGACACACACAACTTTGAAATTCAATGTTTATGAATGTTATCATCATTATCATCATCAACATGTTATTTGGAAAAACAAGCAACACAAATGCGGAGCCAGACCACGAGACCTGATGATTCATTTTTTCCTGTTAGTCTTATAGTTCACATCTTCCATCCCACTCTTTTCTTTCTGTCTGTGTTTCTCAGAGAGCACAGTGTCTTGCTACAGGATCGAGCCGGGGACGATAGCAGCCATCATCTGTGCAGATGTGCTGCTGACCCTTGTCATTGTCATTGTCACCTACCGATGTGCCAGCCATCGGCGTCAGAAGATGGACAATGGTGAGGCGATGGGGCTAAAATGAGTCAATGTTGTGTGTAGAAGTGTGGATGAAAAGGTTTATGAGGGATCGGCCTCACAGATCTGCTCATACTGTTTCATACTCCTGTTTATATTGGCATGTACATGTTTTTCTCCTATGTTGATAAGATTATTTGTTTACATTTGTAAAACTTTTTGGTACCCTGCCAAAAGTGCCTGTGGTCTATGATATCACTATATCCGTCTCACTCTCTTATTATGTTCTTTGTATTTGGTCATTTTCTATTGTCAAATACTAAATGATCTCTGTATTTGTTTCTCACTCTCATCTCTTCACAGCTGACAAAGTGTACATGAATGTCCGAGCCAACTGCAAGAGCTGATCTAAAGGTGCTGCAGTACATTATAAGATTATGTTAATTTTTTTTAAATCCTGTTTTTTTTTTCAACAAAGAAATTATTCAGAAAATGTTTAAAAAGATGAATTCAACATTCAACTCATTTGCAATAAACACAAGCAGAGTGACTTGCACATATTACAATTCATCAACCTTGTGAATAAGATATCTTTGTTGTTTAACAACACGACACAGCACCCTCTGCAGTTGACTTTTGGTAGCACTTGACTAAATACTGTATTTTCAACAGGCCCTGAACTTTTCATGTAAACATTTCCGCTGTATTTTTATGAGTGATTTAAAAAAAAATAAAAGACTGACCTGCTGATTTTACACAGATGTTTTACAGTGTATCACCTGCCAAACCACTGAGTTGATGATGTATTAAAAGAAATGAATAAAAGAAATTCAGCTTCAGCATAAAAAACAAGTTTCAAGAAAATGTTCCATGTCTGGTAATATTTATGTTGAATGGACATTGGCTGTTGGAAGTAGATGTTTTTCATGTGTTTGGTTGGTTCACATGCTTTTCTCTGTTGGTTAGCTTCAAAAGTTTTTAGTTTTTTCTTCTTCTCACAAACACTTCTTCTCATCTACTTTATCAGGGTGTACTAAAGCGACATTTAAACAGTGCGACTAACACAGGAGACCTGATTAGACCTGGGACAGGTGATGTTAGGTTTCCCTGTGTGTTGATGAGGTGATACTGTGGTCAAGCTGTCTGCTGTTTCAGTTTAACATAATTACCAAATTCAATATCTGTGAAACATCTGTCTGATCTACCTCCTCTATCGATGCACTACATTATTTAAATGTATGCAGTGGAAACCCTCTTGTATAAATAACCCAGAGGGATTTCTCAAGAGCCGATAGCCATGGGATTGGATTGGATTGGAATAGCTAAACTGTCTCCTCTCATTTTCACAAAAGTTGGGAAATTGCAGGGTGGTTGTGCAGGAGGAACTTCCCTTGCTCAGAGCTGCTCTATTATTGAGTATCTTTTGACACCTACATACAATAATACATCTGCTGGTATATATAGCTTTAATTAATTCCCACTTGGAAAAAAATTGTTGTACATGCCTGTCTTTCAGTTCTGTTGATGACACCAACACCTACAGTTTTGGTCACAACCTGGCAAACCCAAAAGTTGTTCTTATTCATGGTTTCTGAACCGTTTTAGGAAATTATTAATTACCATTAATAGAGCACTTGGTTACAACTCACACATTTTATTATGTGCTTTAATCAAAATGCAGTCAAAGGGCTCCAATTTGTCTTGCAGCTGCAAGGCATTTACAACTACAAAGAAAAGAAAAAGTATTTGGCTGCTTTTAACATACATTAAATCTAAAATGTTACTGAATATTTTCATAAGTCTTCTGGCAGTTCCCTGTAGAACTAAAAGGGACAGCTTTTGGAAAAACATGTTTGAGAAAATGTGGCTTGCTTTAGCTTTCTTCCTTTATATGATTTTTAACCTTAATTAAATTGCTAACTTTTATTCCTGATTTTTTTACAAATGATTTTTATTACATTTAATGTCCGAATCATTTATTTTGTATTTTCTGTTTTACTAGGATCAGATTAGATTCGATTATTATCAGCACTTTGCTATATTAATAAACATTGCTATTATTGTTGATGTTGTTATTGTTGTTGTTGTTGTGTATGTCTGTGTTCAGTACACATCCTGTACACACATATACTTGTATTTTAGGTATTCATAAATAGAAATATTTAGACAGTTGTATTAGATCATTATGACACCTCGAAGTCTCCTTGACAAAAACAATAAAGGTAAGCTTTCATTTCTCTGACAGGACATCATCATTAGATATAACCCGGACTGGCAGCAGTGCTGTGGCCTGCTCAAAACCACAGGACATGAGGAAATGCTCTATTCGGAGATACAGCCGCATGCATTTTAGCAGAAACTGCAGGTGTAATGAAACTGATGATATACAGCTCCTTATCTTGGCATCACTTGGACGTGTTACTTTGAAGAATCTAAATGCTGTTAATAAGTCAAAAAAGATGGCTAATGATCAAATGATCGCATGTGACAGGGTGTAAGAATGAGTATCTATGTAACCCTCACATGAATGTCACATTACAGAGAAGAAGCAATAACACCAGCTTCCTCTTCTATGCAGCGGACTCCCTCCTCCTCCTCCTCCTCCTCCTCACACAGTCACATGCTGACAATCTTCAGACCACTGACAGTATCGCTTTGTGGACGGTTCTTCATCTGTGAACCCTCCTATCTCTGGCTTTCAACATCTTGTTTATAGGTGTGACCACACAGCCATTTGAAAGACAACAGAAGGACCGGCCCTCAACCTCTCTCTCTCATTTCTTCCTTTGCCAGAAACCAACATAAAGATGTTTGATATTTGTATTGTGGGTTCGTTTTTTGGTGAGTGGTGTTCTATATGTTTGACAGAGAATGATGAGTGTACTCTCTCAACTGCTATTATAAGGTTTTTATTAACTCTCTTTCAGGATCTGCAGAAGGACAGCAAGGTATTTTGCTTTCTTAAACCTTTACCTCTTGTGGGATGCTTGACTACGATGTTGTGAGTTTTGGTTTTGTGTTACAACGCCACGTCTTCCCTCTTTCACAGACTGTGTTTCCTGTTACCTGATAAATATAGCGTCTGTATTGGGCATTATTGCCTCTGATATCATCTTGACCGTCTTCATCACCATTTCTGTGTTCTGCTTTGCGACTCGCCACAAGAGAAGGAGGGAATGGGATGCTCATGATGGTGAGCATTGTTTTAGTGCTGCTAACTTGTGAGCGTGCATGGTGGGTAATAAGGCAGGTGGGCAGTAACGTTACCCTTTTTAACAGGTAAAAGAAATCTGCCATCATCAGCATCAAAGAAAATGGCAACAGAAGTCACAGAATCTCCTTACCAGGTAAAGCAGAACTATATTATTATTTAAGCCTCAAAGACACTCAATGTGATTTTTGTACAGTTATATCTAAATATTATTTGTGTTTCGATGATGAATTGTTGACTTTTTTGTAGGAGTTACATGGAGTCCAATCAGATGTGTACAGTGATCTTCGGCATTTTAGGAAATGAAACACTGGAACTATAAAAATACGAACAATGCCTTGTCTGCAAGCTATAATACCGCACACATCTGTTGTGTGTGTGAGCCACTTCCCACTGCATTATAGGTAATAACATACATGTCTTTTGCATGTTGTATTAAGTACTGTGTTGTGTTAAATGTGATGTTCACTGCAAAACATTCTTGTTTTTTCTCAAGCTGTCTTCAAATATGTTTTTTCTATTTAAGTGATTATAAATTAAACTACATTTTAAAATCAAGGAAATTAAAAAGATGCATTTTTTTTTTGTATTTATATTTCAGGAGATTACTTAAACACTTTCACATTACAGTGAACATACAAAGGCTTCACATATTGAGATAAAAGTAAAAATGTCAGACTCTCGAAGATTCTGTTCTCAGTGATCAGAATAGGTGTGCTTGTTTCATTTTCTGACATCTTTGATACTACGATCTATAGCAGCTTTAACCAGATTCCAGGAGTAAGTCAAGCACAGAATTGTCAGAACCTCTTTATTTCTTATATTTGTTCACATGGTCACAACACAAAATGCACGTCAAAATCTAAATTTAGATGAAAAAGTCCCAGAAGCAATTGTATTTGGAAGCAGCCAGTCTGCCTCGTATGACTCAACAGATGGCGGCCCCTGACTCATTATGAGGAAGAAATAGAATCTGGAAAAAGAGCGAAAAACAATTGGCATTCAACATTATATTCATACCAGATGAATAAAAAAGCAAGGTCTGGGAAACTGCACCTTCAAATTAGACAAGGATGAAATGTTACTAATTTAAACATTCATTATATGTTGCAGTTGTACCCTAAGCCAGACAGGATGGATAGAGATAAACACAAAACATTTGTCTGATTCAAATGTATTGGAAACACACCTTTGTATGATCATCAGGGGGCTCTGCTCGTGGCTGGAGCAGAGAAGCTACTGGGCATGAGCTCTTGAGGCGCTAGAGCGTACGTGAGAATTGACAGATCTTTCAGGAAAGCAACTCTATGCATTAGTTATCAAAGAATACGGTTACAATATTCTCCGAGGGGAAGAATAAAACATTTCTTACCTATTGGATGAGTTTCAGAGCTGAGAAACTCCCTGGTTTCTGTGGAATATTAAAACCCATTGTTCATGCTTTGATTGCTCAGAGCATCATTGGTGTTATTTAACTGAGAATCTGGTCTTACCATCATAGTCTGTATCTCCTCTGTTGCCCACTGGAGCAGGTCTGCCATTGTCCTCCAAACTCTTATGATCCATCAGTTCTCTGCTTCTGCCTGGGGCCAGCATACCATTGAACCCGTGAAGTCTTCCTGGTGTTGCCTTTCTTTGGAGACTGCCAGTCACTTGGTCCCCACTCGAACGGACAACTTGTTTTCCTGACAAATGTTCAGCCTCCTGAGCATCCACCGCCTGCTCTATGCTTGCTGGGTGTGCTCTGTGTGGCCCGCTATGCTCCCTGCTGCCCTGGTCCTGAACCAGCGGCCTCACATTGGTTTTGCTCCTTGATGGTGCTTTATCCTTCTCCACAACTTTAGAAATGATGATCTCATCACTGTCAAGGCCTCTGACTGCATCTGGGAAGAGTAAACGTTTTTACACAATCTGCATCAATGCGTCGTCATACATTGGGATGTTAGTTTTAACTTGAACTTAAGGGACTGCACCTTTGCTTTCACCTCCTTTTTTATCAGATACTTCAGGTCCTGAAGTATTGAGAAAACTTGTGTACGTAACATAAAGCCCACACACCTGTAAATCCATTGGAGCCAAAACTCTCTGTAGATTGCGCCTCTGACACATCTGTGAATGAGTTTGTTGTTTTTGTAATACCAAATCAAAAGACAATTAAGAAATAAAAGTGATAAGTTAGTTAGTTAATGTACATGATCTATACAGTATAATTCATTGTACTACTAATTTATTTCAGCAGGAAAAAAAACACAAAAATGTACCATCAGAATCTTGCTCTTTCACAGGTTTACTTGGAGGGTTTGCTGCAGATGTAGAAAAATATATTAAATATATGTATCTAATATTTATATAATATAAACACATAATCACTGAGGTGGTTTCATATTATAACAATCAGATAATGTCGAAAGTGGTTGCTACAGTAAACCCATACGATTAAACTAAATGATAAAGCAACACAAATACCAATATGTCTCTCCTCTGTTTTTGTCCCTTTCATTTGAAGCCCACGTTTATGTTCTTGGGGAACAAAAAGTACTTTGAGGATCTGGTATTATGATACCTTCCTGTTTTAAAACTCTGTGTATCTGAAAGTTACATTTTGAATCACAGACCTGTAATATTTGCAGGTATGGTCTTTTCCGTAGATGTGCCAAGTGAATCTATAACAAGAAGAAGAAGTTACGTGATAAAAGTTCCCGCTATGGTTTTAAATAATTATTTATCTAATTTCAAAAAGCAGTAGTAAGAAAATTTTGGCGTGAAGAAAACATCAAATGAAATTTAAAAATGACATAAATGATCTCACCATTTAGAAAGCTTAACACATTTTCTCTTCGCGCTTGAAAAGAAAGAAAGACAGAGAAGATGTTACCCCACTGATACATCTAAAGCTCAAAACAACATTTTATTATTTTTTCTCTCTTCAGGCTGGTTTACCTCTGATTTGGGCAGTTACCACCAGTGCAAACAGTAGAAGTAGACAAAACATGAAACTGAAACAAATAAAACCATTAATTCAACGTTGAAATGCATGTTTATATGGCATTGTCATTTGCAGCTGGGAAAAATAAATATTTCAATGACAGATTAAAAGAAAAAGAAAAATATCTATTGGACAAAATATAAAGACTTACAGCTTCATTGTTGACGTTGATCCTCAGATGGGTCCACTGTTTGTCAGCAAGAGCTCTGCTGTTTTATGTACTGCTGCTTTAGCCAGAATGTTTACCTTTAATAGGTCTCACCCTAGTTAATTAGATACTGACAACATGCATCAGATTGAGTAGCAAGTCAAAGACTATTTATGTGTGTTTAACAGTGCATGACTTGCAGGCAGAGGGGCAACAATTAGGCCACAGAAGGAGTCTATACAAGGGTCTATTCATGACATCAATTCAAGATGCAAACAAAATGTTCTCAACATTCAAACTCACAGAGAGCATTTGTCTTTCTCTCTATTGTGTGTTAATTACAGGTTGGTTACTTCAGGAAAATGCCCGTGGCATATTCTATGAATGGGGTAGCATTTAAAAGGATGCCACAGAGCATAGTCATTGTTTTCCGTCACTATTTCACCTTTGTCCATTTAACCAGGAAGCCACAGTGACCTTTTTTCAAAACCGGCTCTATACTGAACATTGAAATGCCTCTTGGTAGAAATATCCTGAAATTAAGAGCACAATAATGTAGTAACCGGGTGATAAAAAGCAGTTTTACAAAACTATTTGAATTGCACTTTGTATGTGTCTGTCTGCTGTACTCCAGCTATTATATAAAACATGTGATTTATGAAGGCCTGCTGAATGATATCTGCCCTCTTATATCAGAGCCTGTGGTGGTTAAACACGCATGTTGTTTGTGGAAATGAACAGTGCGTTCGGGATTAAGATTCACTGACAAAACATTCCAGTTGTGACTGACTACTCATACAGGAATGCAGATACAAGTTTATGCTTAGACCTGTTGGTGGAAGAGGGAGATACAACCCCCCTCCCCACCTCACCCCCATGAAAGACAAAAGGGAGAGCGCCCTCTGCAGGAAAGGCTGTTCGCACTAAGCTCTTGATCCCGAGCATCGCCATATTGACGTCCCAACAACGCTGAGAGGTAATCGTGTTATTTAACCACAAATCGTCGTAGGTTTGGAACCTCTGTTGAGTGTTTCATATGTGAGGAAAAGCCGAGAACAAGTAACGCAGCAGTGGTGCCTTTCTACTGCTCGATCACAGTGTTTGTAAGATGTTTTTTCAAGGCGTTGTCAGTCAGTTGCCTCGCCAAGCCAGCAGGCTATTCACTCCCCTAGCCTGCTAGCTTAGCACTTTATAGCTTTAGGAAATATATTTTTCGAAGCTTGTTGTTTAGCTCTATGTTAATCATAACCACGATGATTATTATTTGCCCGTTTGGACGCGGGGTGTTTATTAAATCCCGTTCCAGTCCCACAATGTCGCCGAACGTTAGCTAGTTGTGACTTTCCAACCGGCTTTTCCCTTTGCTGTTGACGAGCTAATGCTAACTAGCTAGCTAGCCCGACCAGCTGCCCGGTCTGTGTGAGAGCTAGTTAGCCGTTAGCTCCGCTGCACTAGTGCAGGCCTTGGGCCACAGAGGGTTTTTGCGTACGCTCACCTTTTCATTAAAGTATGTAGCGGGCTAACTGGCTACAATTGAAAAGAGTGTCTTGTACCAGACCTACCATTTCTCGATTGGATGCGTAATTTCATAAACCTGTTAATTTAATGGAGCCTTGCTAAACCTAGCTGTATTGGCTGGCAGACATTACCTCACATAGTTAGTTCATGTTTGCTCAATTGACAGCATTGATTTTAATCAACCTACATTCTGCCTTTTTTTCCGACAGGAGATACTGCCTTGCTGTAGTCCCCAGTGATGACTGTATTGAGCCCTGTACCTCCTGATTAGACTGGTCGGATGCCCCCATTTAACATTCAGGTCTCTACATTTAACACGCCACCATATTTTAACACAAGACGTGTTATTTAAATAACATATATTGCTATTTTAAGTTTCTCTGCCTTCCGCATGAAACATCTGCATTTCGTTTGAAATTCTCTTATTCAGATCAACATCCTGTGAATCAGTGGGGGAAATATTTTCAAGTTAAAACGTCTTTTAAGCTTTGATTATTTCTCAGTTCTACATATGGTGTTGAACTCATGTGAAATGTTTGACTGTAGTAGTCTAACAGTTTTGGTTTTTATATCTGTATGCCCATTTAGCTTTCTTACCATAAAGGCATCTCAACTGCTCCTGTTTCAATTCATCTATCACCATCATCCTGGAGGGAACCTCCCAGGTATTGTGTTTCCTTATAATTAGATCACCTTATTTCACCTATTTGTAGTTATATGAAGTCCTCAAGTGCTAACCATTGTACATTAGTACACAACATGCTTTTGAATGTACTTATGTTTTCTCTGTCATTTTAAGTGACTGAATCTTTTTAATATTTTTTTTGTTTTAGGATATTTAGAGAAGATCCCGTGTAGAATATGTCTGGCCCCGTCCCAAGCCGCTCCCGAGTTTACCCTGATGTAAACACACAGAGACCTCGGGAGTATTGGGACTATGAGTCCCATGTTGTTGAATGGGGGTAAGGCAAAGGGGAATTGTTGGTGCTTTAGTTGTTTTTGTTTTTGTATTGCTCTGCTTTATAACCCATCTCAGCATTGTTAACCATGGCTTCTTTTTTATTTATTTTTTTAGGAACCAAGACGACTATCAGCTAGTCAGAAAACTAGGGAGAGGCAAATATAGTGAAGTGTTTGAAGCCATAAACATCACAAACAATGAAAAAGTGGTCGTCAAAATACTGAAGGTATGGGAATAATCAATTGATTGTCCTTATGAAGTGTTGCAAATGCTCTTCAGTAAAACATATTCGTGATATTTTGTCACCTCGGGGGAGATTTCATGTACCTCACAAGACTGTCTTTGTTCACAGCCGGTCAAGAAAAAGAAAATCAAGAGGGAAATAAAGATCCTGGAGAATCTGAGGGGTGGCCCAAATATCATCTCACTGTTAGATATCGTCAAGGATCCTGTGGTAATTGGTTCTCTCCTTTTCTGCTCTGCAGTGAAGAACTTATGTATGTACAAGGTTTCATGCATAAACACACATCTCCATGTTTTTCCTTTCAGTCCCGAACCCCTGCTTTGGTCTTTGAACATGTGAACAACACAGATTTCAAGGTAAAGATCAGTTCTTTGTTGACTTGTCATTTTGGATATGCTTTTAATATTTTTATTTAAATGTCTCATACATTTTAATTTTTTACAGCAATTGTATCAAACCCTATCTGACTTTGACATACGGTTCTACATGTATGAAATCCTAAAGGTAAGGAATAGCTTTTGGTACGCTCAGTTCATTACATTAGTTTAATAATTCACATTTAACTTTCTGTGTATATTCTTTAATGTGTGTGTGTGTGTGTGTGTGTGTGTGTGTGTGTGTGTATGTATGTATAATGTACAATGTACATTATTCTTTTATTACCCACTAGGCTCTGGATTACTGCCACAGTATGGGGATTATGCACAGAGATGTCAAGCCACACAATGTAATGATCGACCATGAACACAGAAAGGTATTGTCTCACATGCTGACCATTCTCCTGTTTCTTGTTTTCCCTGCTGTGACGCCAGCAAATCATATATTTTAGTTTAAATACATTAAACTACATTTTTGTTTTTTACTTCCAGCTCCGCTTAATCGATTGGGGTTTGGCGGAATTCTACCACCCAAACCAGGAATACAACGTGAGAGTGGCATCCAGGTACTTCAAAGGACCTGAACTGCTGGTAGACTACCAGGTGAGCCTCCGATACTCTTCCTCTGTCTAGTCACGCCGCTTTTATACAAGATGCTCAAAATGGCACTTGGCATTTATAGTATTAAAGAAGAGAGGACTGTTTTTATTTTTGATTCAGTCATGGAGCCAGTTCAAGCCTTTTTAACCGCTCTATCTGTATTATTTGCAGATGTATGACTACAGCTTGGACATGTGGAGTTTGGGTTGCATGCTCGCCAGCATGATCTTCAGAAAGGAGCCTTTCTTTCACGGTCATGACAACTATGATCAGGTAAGTAAAATCAGCCCCTTTGTGTATGTGGTCACAAACCTGTGGCCTAAGGAGAGCTGTGTCTGGGGCTGTAACGTTGCATAGAACATGATGTCAGTTTTACACAGTCAAACCACATTCTTCTTACACTTGACGGAGGCCACATAGCTCTGCTGGAGCACCTGTGATTTTATGTTATTGTGCGAGGGTAGACATTTATTATTAACTTTTTGGGAGTTTGCTGCACTTAAAAACAGACAACTGTAGGATTGTACTCGTGGACACAGATCATAACACATTGTAGCCCCATGGATGGGGTCATTTGAGTTGTGGGCTTTCCCTACATGCACGGTAACACTGAACATAGCATTTCCAGTTCATTCCACGGCTCTTTTTGGGCTTGTGGCGTTTCAGTTCTAGTGGTACACAATAGCAGATGTTGTTTGACATAAACCAAAGGTAGCTTTGATAATAGAAAATCTTCCCAAACTGATATTAAATGAAATATGCACATTATTAATTAAAACGTGTATATTCCTATATAATTACCTCTTTATTAGCATAATGTATACTCTGCATACAGACCCACTACCTAATTGACTAGCACTATAAACTGAAATGGGCTCCATGCCCCTCAATACCCGTCATATGATTTAACAAATGTCTAATTGTACTCATTTCGTTGTTGAATTGTGCTTTTTCTAACTGTCAGCTGGTGCGAATTGCAAAAGTACTCGGCACCGAGGACCTGTACGACTACATTGACAAGTACAACATTGAATTGGATCCACGGTTCAATGACATTCTCGGAAGGTAAAACATTGTAGCTGCTTGACCTCGGCCAAGTATTATTGAATGTTTTGAACCAAGATTCTGGTTAATTAATACCTTCGCCTTAAAACTTGATCCCTGGTTCGTTCTCTGTAGACACTCCCGCAAAAGGTGGGAGAGGTTTGTGCACAGCGAGAACCAGCACCTGGTCAGCACAGAGGCTCTAGACTTCCTGGACAAACTGCTGCGCTATGACCATCAAGCCCGCCTCACGGCCAGAGAGGCCATGGAGCACCCCTACTTCTGTACGTTTTAGTTTCTCACCTTTTTTTTTTAATTTTTTTACCCTGTCTGCATCGCTTACTTATTGGCTTGAGTAAATTGCCTTAAACCAAAATTTGAGTGCAATATGTAAAGTGGCTCGATTGTGTCAATGCTTTTGTTGATGAGCCGCTCAAATCCCCTTTTGTTTGCAGATCCCATCGTTAAAGATCAGGGAAGAGGGGCCACTCCTGGGGGGATGGCTGCAAGCTCCACACCAGTCAGCTCCTCAAGTATGATGGCTGGTAAGTAGCCCCGCGTTCCTCTCATAATCTGACTATTTTTGGGGGGGCTTCAAATTGGAGATACAACTTTATTTGAAGCCAAATAAATTGGCAGATTGTCAGAAACGGTGTGTCACAATATCTAACTGTTTCTTTGAATGCAAACAAAGTTACATCTCTAATTTGAGATTGGGATGACAATGATTTAATGCGCGCCTCGTCTCTCCCAGGCATCACCTCAATGTCCTCCTCACAGCCGCTGGCTAACATTGCTGGATCACCCGTCATCTCTGCTCCCAACACCCTGGCCACACAAGTCCCAGCAGCCACCGGGGCTCAACCCTGAAGCCACTTCCTCATGTTTATGTGTGCTCATGGCCATGTCCTGCCTAGCTCTCACTGCGGCCCAGGGACATGGCTCCCCTTTTTATGTTCAAAATAACAAAGAAGAAGATTTAAAATTTGCTTTTCACATTCAGTTATATTTTGACACCTGGACTTGACAGAAATGTATTGTTGCACCTGTCAGGATTATTAGAATTAATTTGAGTGTGTTATTTGACAATGCCATTGTCTAGAAACTCTAATAAGATGTAGACATGAAGAGAATGGATAATAAAATTTATTTTGTATGTTCCAAATATACAGTCTTGCTTGAAACTGTTTGATGGGGATCCTGCTGTATTACACTGTGAACCTTGACAAGATCTCACAAAACGGAGTCGGGGAATCTGGTGTGCCCCACCTTAACAGTGCTCGCCGGTTGCACACGATGTAATGTGCAGGAGTTGTTGGTGTTTTGAAGTTGTTAGATGCTATAATTCATTAATTGGACTTTTGTAGATATTCTACAGTTACTGTCAGGTTGCATGCACCCAATGCTGAGTATCACAGGGTCAATAGTTTGCCAATTTTATGTTACTTTCACTTCTATATGTGTATGTATGTGTTCATGTTTGTTTTTTATGAAGTCTCTTACACATGATTTTGATTACATAGACGATTTTGTAACTTTTTGTTTTATGTCGGGAGGAGTCATCACCTACAAAAACAACTTCAAAAATAAACAATTTAAACAGGGCTTTGCAGAAGCTACACGTTATTGAGTATACCGTCTGTTGACTGGTCGCATTGGCAATATATGGGTGAATTTAAAGCAGAACAGCGTAGTCAGCATGTCCGACAAAGACCATTTGCCTTTGATAATAAATTAATATTGGCACCAAATGATTTAATGTGTTCATAAAGTGCATTCCACGGCTTCCCATGCTGTTCATGCGTTCACGTTTTGAAGGAAGTGAGTGAAATGCATTTATCTTAATCATTTTCTACATAGTGTTTTAATTCTTTTTGAGTTATGGAGGCATCAAGTGTGTTGGTGTACAGTACACGTTTCAAAAGATTAAAAGCTGAATGTGTGAACTGGAGCAGGGAACACATTCAGAGCACATCTTTTAGTGTCAGTTCTGACCAAAATGGCGGGATGATGCTCCAACTACAATAAAGTTGAAGATAAGTCTGCATGACTCGCATGCATGTTGGAAAAAAATGAAGGCTTCCACAAACCAGGCAGTGACAGAAATAACATCCTGGTTGCGCCCAGAGGTTTAGCAAAAGTTAAAATGACACAAAAAGTGTTCATTATCCTGGACATGTAAACGGTCAAGAGGTCACGAAAGTCCATTTACTTTCAGAGCGTCTGATGGACACTAACTCACTCAGTGCTTCTACTGTCCCACACGGACAGAACCTGTACTGGACACTACTATCCCACACGGACAGAACCTGTACTGGACACTACTATCCCACACGGACAGAACCTGTACTGGACACTACTATCCCACACGGACTGGACACAGCGTCTTTAACGCTATCTGATCTAGATCAGGGGTACGCTGCAGCATTAGAGCTGTTAGGAGATGCGATTTTTGGCTTCGGATGTCGTATCGTGGATGTGACACAGATAGGCTCCAACCATTCAGAAACATGCTGCATTCACGTGTTTCTTATATATCGGAAATCATAAATACTAAATACTTTTTTCGTGTTCAATTTCATTTTTTGGTGGGACACATTTTGACAATAAACATACATGTCTTGTATTTTATCTTGTGAATCAAGATATACCCATACTGGCCTATATTGTACCGCAGATGTAAGATGAAGAGAGGAGGGAGAGGGGGACGCATCTGGTCTATTAGGTTGAATGCCAACGTGTCAATTGCAAGATGCCAGTGTGAGTATTTTTTGTATTTGTGTTCGCACCAAATACACGACAGCAACTTTAATCAAAATCAGCAACTACGAAAGAAAGGGTTAAAGAAAAGATTTGTTGTCATATGTCCGATAGTTCTGAAGGCAGCACCAGTTGCGCCTGCTGTGACACGCCTCCGTTTCAGTAGTCAGGCACTATAACCAGCCGAACCGCTACAACAATAAACAAAGTCGACCAGTAGTCTAGAATAACTTGTTTTTTTAAATAAACTTTTCCAAAATGGGAAAAGTAGCCGTTGTCTCGCTTGTAATAGCTGCCTTATCGGTGCTGCTCGGAGAGAGGATTGTAAATATCAGGTAAAATAGGAGGCAACTCCGTCAATGTTTTGGAGTTTGTTCATGATTCTTTTTTTTCAGGAAAAAACTAAAGTTTTATTCTGGCCACTTGTCCTAATTTAACGTCTGTGTTGAAAACATTGCAGGAAAAGGACCTTGGCTTCAAGGGAGCTGGTCCAGAATCACCTCCCCAACTGTGTTGCACTCAAAAATCTTGGTATGTAACGCCTGCAGAACAATTAGACACGAGTTGAGGTGAACGTTAAAATGATCTGTGCGACTGTCGTAACGTTACTTTCAGATTCTGGCTCAGAGGATATAACGATCCTTGGAAACGGACTTGCCTTTATCAGCACTGTAAGTATTTGAGTTGGAGCAGCTGCTGGAAATATAGGCCTCTCGGGGTTAAAACAAAACAGTGCCACTCATAGAAGTGAGCTTTTTGTCATTGAAACCAGCCTTATGGCCAGAGATTGACCGATATAAAAAAAAGATAATGTTACTCATCTTTCGTTTGACATTCATTTTATTTGTTTTAGATATGCTCAACATAACTTCAAATAAGGTTTCTTTAATCCTACCTATGACCTCGAAAGGAAAAAGCTAAATCAATAAATTTGATCAACTTAAAACTGCATGAACTTTCCACAAAGGTCAGTTGGTTTATCTGTATTTGGCTTTATAAACTGCAGAAAATGGCGTTACTCAGGTACTGTGTGAATGTGAACTAAGGCCTGATCTTTTCCAACCTGCTCTGCAATGTTTTATAGGTTCAGCATAATTAAGTGTTGTTTTTTTTATCTCCAGGGTTTGAAGCATCCTGGACTTCCATCCTCAGATGTTATAGGAAAGATCTACACCCTTGATATGAAAGATCCTCGGATGAAACCAGCGGAGGTGCGCATGCCAAGAAATTTTGATCTGGAGTCATTCAACCCTCATGGCATCAGCGTGTACATCGATCCAAGTGGTAAAAGCACTCGTTGTTCATGTGTGGCTGCACACGTCTCTAAAAGATAGCACCTTAAGGGCAAATACCCTAGTCCTTGGCCTATCTACCGCTTAAACATGTCTCGATGAATTGAAGTAAATGGGGGAGCGTTTAACAACAGCTAAACTATATCAAAACATCCGTTTACAAACTCTCACACAGCTCATGCAGTATAATCCAAGTCTCATTAGTCCAGTTGAATGCTCACTACTTCTCAAACATGCATCTTTGCTAAAACCTTTCCATTAACAACAATGGGGACTCGTCTGGACTTGCATAGACGAGTAGTGCATGAGACTGTTTATGCACAAGTGTTTTGAACAGTAGGTTTTAGTGACGATGCATGTGTTTGACAAGTACTGAAGATACGAATGGATAAATGAGACTTGGGTTATACTGCACGAGGTTTGTTGGAGTTTGTAAAGGGATAGTGAAATCGTTTTTTGCAGTTGTTAAACGTAATTGATATACAGATGGTCATTTTGCGGGTAAAGTATTCCACTAATAGCACAAATTTAATTACATTTTGCGATGGAAAGGTAATTGTATTTTCAACTCAGCCCACTGTATTTGTACTGAAGACAAATTGCATTGACTTTGTTATGAAAATGTGCATGTAGAGTCGCCTGCTGTGATATTCACAATGGGTATACATTTGGCATAATAACAGTAGCTAAGACTTCTGCACTATCTTCAGTGTGTCACTATATATCAAATGAAATATAAATAGAAATATACACAATCAGTACATTTAAGTACATGTCAATGCTAAGTAAGTGGTGTTTATTAGTATGGGCTTCTTTTTTGAGTAAAATCTACAACTACAGATATGATTCTGATGCATTCTTAGCCGAAAGAACAGTCTTAAGCGTTGGTACCATTGTAGCTTTGATAATTCTCTTTTTTTTAAATTGAAGTCATGCATGTCCCTCTACTTTTAGTCTTTCACACACACACACACACACACACACACACACACACACACACACACACACACTGACGCACACACACACCCTTTTCAGTTTGGTTGCCAGTCTTTTTTCTTTACAATGCTTTCTCTGTTTCTCATCAGATGACGCAATATACCTGTTTGTCGTCAGTCATCCTCAACACAAAAGCCAAATAGAGCTGTTCAAATTTGTTGAGGACAACCACTCACTGGAGCACCTGAAAACCATAAAGCATGAACTTCTCCACAGGTATAGTACGGGGAACTACACTTGACATTTACCAGTTAGCGAGATGTAGTCAATATGCATTGAAAACCATCCCATGTTATACCATAGTTATTCAAAAACCATATTGTGATTAATAATGTATTATAACAATTTTGTAATTCTGATTTTGTCTTTCCAGTGTAAACGATATTTTGGTAGTGGGAGTGGATAGCTTCTATGCCACCAACGATCACTACTTTACTCATGAAATCCTCAAAGGTTTGGTGGAGCCTCTTCTGGCTCAGCCTTGGTCTAATGTTGTGTACTACAGTCCTGAGGAAGTAAAAGTGGTCTCTGAAGGATATTACTTTGCAAATGGCATTAATATCTCACCGGACAAAAGGTAAGAATGCAGGGCTATGCATGCGGTTATTTATACTTCAAAAGTCTGAATTTCTTCATTTTAATGTTCTTTCTCGTGTATAGGCATATATATGTGGCAGATCTATTTGACCATAATGTGCATGTATTGGAGCGGAAAGAAGACAATGCATTAGTCTCAGTGAAGGTAAATAATTTAATGTTTCAGCAATAAGAAAGTGCACATTTCAAGAATCAGTTTTTGCACTGATGAATGATTATGCTTCGTCAACTTTAATAATTAAACATTTTATGCTTTTGTTATTATCATACTGATATTAGACAATACGATACAAGACTAGTGGGCTAGTATAGTGGGCGAGGAACTATGGGTGAAATGGATATCATGGTATTAATCATCATGATGTAAGTAATAATATTTTTTCAATATTGACATGACAGTATGGCTAATGTATGCAGAATTAAATGTCAAATGATACAACTTCCAGTGATATTTGAGTATTTCTTGTTTTGCATACCTGGTTATTGTGACAGCTTTTACATGGATATGTAATGAAGGACATCTGATTATGCCAGATGCAGTTGGTAAAAGCTGGTACTGTAACCCAACAGTTAAATAGTAAATTAAAGGTAAATAGTTAAATTCATTTTATATCAAAATCTATAATTTGAAATCAACATAACAGTAGGCACAAGTAGCAAGTATTCTTCATGTAATGTGCTTAAAGCATTGCAAGACCAATATACACCAATGCCAAACATAAGTACAAGATCAAGTCATGTTAGAATAAAAGTAATCAAGGCACCAAGATGCATGTATAATCATAACCCTGTCTGTGACACCTCACCAGTCTGTGGCTGTGGGTTCACTCTGTGACAACATTGAAGTGGAACCTGAAAGTGGTGACCTGTGGTTAGGCTGTCACCCTAATGGATGGAAAGTTTTCATGTTCGACCCCAAAGACCCACCTGGATCAGAGGTTTGTCCGTTCACTTTTACCAGTTAGTAAATTGTGAGAGGCCTGACAACATTACAATAACATGCAAAATGTAAAAGTACACTTAGCTGTATCTGCAATGTTCTGCTTACCTAAGCATCTTATCTGGCTATTCATACGTATTCATCTTGTTTATAATTCTTCCTTTCTCATGATTATGTTTTCTTCAGGTCATCCAAATCCAGAACATTCATTCAGATAAGCCAGAGGTGACTCAGGTGTACGCTGACGACGGCCATGTGATCTCTGGCTCCTCTGTAGCAGCTACCTATGGGGGGAAGTTGCTCATTGGTACTGTGTTCCATAAAGCCCTGTGCTGTGATTTGAAGTAGGCAATTACTGCTGGAAAAATGACTGAGCTTTTTGCAAAGCTCTCAATTAGACAAGGCAATGATGATATACATGGCTATTACAGCACTGGCTTTAGGGGGAAAGGCTGATAACAGACCCCGAAAAGAGCCTGAAAATCCAGAAGGAGCTTGAGGAAAATAGATGAATTGTATTTACATGATTTAATGGCAATGAGCCCTGGGGACAACTTTCTTATATACAGTCTATGAGTCCAACAGCATATTTGAAGGTGGTCTCAAACCCAGAAGTTACTGAACTACCCAGATACTTGAACCGCTGTGAAGTAAGTACTTGCAAAACAGATTAATTTCAACCTAACATTCATATATATTTGCTTTGCTGTGTATCATGAAATTAATATTTTTCACTGGTCACCTGCAAATTTTAAATCTCTGCAGATGGATTGTATTGAACTTAATGGTTTACTTGTCTTAATTGCATATTTGTTTCATGTATTTGAATGTAAATAAAACAACAAAGAGAGTCTTGATGCAACTGTAGTTTGTCTTGTGGTTCAATAAGTGTGCACTAAAAAGATGTGTGAATGTACACAAAAAGACTGAATATAAATCTGGATGTTATATATCTCCATTTTGGGCCCAATCCCAATGTCCCCCCCCCCCTTGGGCCTTGAACCCTGAACCTGATATCAGGGCCTTACTGACTTCACCTGCTAAGTGGTTGAGTGTGAGAGACTTAAAGGGCTTGAAATTGTGTAAATACGAATGGAACGTCAAAAATGATGATGTACAATTGTGGGTATTTATTTTAGACTTTTTTACTCCCTGATTTGAACGTCTTTCAGGTAATTTCAGATAATATATATTCGTTTTTGTCAAAACAGCTTGAATGACAAAATTAAATATTTGATGAATAAATATCCTTTTCTGTGTAAATTGAATATGACAAGCTGAACACGTGACCTGTCCTCTTTGTTTACCTTTCTTTACATCTCCATGCTTCCACTGGTAACCTCGTGTTTAACGTCACATTGTAATGCATTGTGGGTAAATCCCTTCGGCAAAGTCTGCATCTAATGCTGCCTTACGGAAAGGGTTCATAAAGGGCTGAAAATGTCTGCGAGAGAGCCCTCAAACACTCGATGATTTGACAGTAGGACAGCTCTAAACCCTCACGGGCTTTGCGGAAGCGTGCCTTTAACGTTCGTGAGGGCGGAGATTAGGATTGGGCCAAAGTGTGTCTGTGTGGCCTTTGGCATTTCTGAACATGGCTTCCATGAAGAAAATACTGGTTGCTGCTGTTGTTGCTGCCGTTGCAGCTTTCATTGGACACCGATTTCTGAAACTAAAGTAAGTTACCAGGAAGCTCTGCTGACGTTAATGCCAGGGTTATACACTGGTAGACTTTCAGGTTCTGCTTTGTTTTCCTGTGAAAGTCTGTGTATTTAATTTGTTCTGCAGGGAAATCTCCCTTGCTTCCAGAGAGGTGCCTGTGAAACACCTCAAATGTCATTATATAAAGAATATTGGTAGGCATTCTTCACTTTATGTTCATGTCATTGTCTTAAATTTGGGATTTACATTGTCAAAAATGTTGTGTAAGTTTAACATGTTTCTTAACTTGGACACATGAAGAGTTTGAAGTCCAGTTTGTTGACAGTAGGTCAAGTGTCGGCAGCGTGGTAATGTTAGGGTGGTAAAACTAAAGAACTGAAAAGTGTAACACGTGTTTTTGTTGTGTACAGAATATGGAGCAGAGGATATCACAATACTAAGAGATGGCCTGGCCTTTCTAAGCACAGTATGTTGTTACATGTATCACCGTTGCAGGAATCTTAACCCCTGCAGCATTGCAGTTCCGTTAAATAATCCTCTACACTATGTGAAATTATGGGTCAACCGTTTTAAATGAGTTGTGACTACCAGTTAGTCGACATAATTCACTAAGTATTGACCTCCTCAAGCATAATTATTGATATGCACCAACATCTTACATGCAGTGTTTTCCACTTCAGGGGTTACACGTTCCTGGACTGCCTCGGTTCTCCGATGAACCAGGGAAAATGTATGTCATGGATATGCTGCATCCAAAGCCAACGCCAGTGCAGCTGCAAATCAAAGGAGAGCTGGACCTCAGCTCTTTCAACCCACATGGCATTACTGCGTACATCGATGAAGCAGGTAAAGTACAAATCAGGTGCAATATCTCAACTATAGAACAAAGAAAATATGCGCTTGAAACTGAATTAATTTGATAAAGAGGATTGAAAAATTGTAAAAACCTTTAAATTAAACATGACATCTTTCATTGGTCCTTGTGAATTCTTAAGAATTTAATCAAGTGATAATTACCTCTTCCTTTTTTTTATTGTTTTTAAAAAATCTTTTTCTTGATACACACTTGTTTTGAACAATTAGGAGGTCTCACACAAAATGTGAATTTAGTCAATTATTTTATTTTTCAATTTTGCTGTTACACAAGTCATGTGACAAGAAAGATGTAATATTAAAGTTGAATACTCTGAAAAAAATATACAGAATAATGGTCGAAAGGTGATTTTTAAAATGATGAACTGTAAACCTTGTTGTTGCTCTTCAACATTTAGCATTCAAACAATGTACATTCATTTCTAAAGAGTTCTTTGTGTTTATACTTCAACATTGGGAACAAGTCTTGGTCCAAATGATGGTAAAACAAATGGCTTGAAAAGACAACAAAAAACCAAATGGCATTAGACGAATGAAGTTCCAGTTTCTTCAAATCAAAAGATATCTTTAAGGCACTGTGGTTGTTATGATACTCGGCTAATGCATACCAAGTGAAATGGACCGGAAGCAAGTCTCTGGTGCTTTCTGTGTTCTGCTGAACAACAATAGAGGCAAAATGTTTTAGTTTATAACAAGCCAGTTAATTAGAGAGTCAGGAACAGAATGGGAAACCAGAGTTACAACCACAGATTTCCTTGAAAGAATTTGTTGACTCACGCAACAAAGCCCTGCATGTCATACAGCCGGTTGGTGAGCCAACCTCATGTGCTTACTAGTTTTGTAATTTACTGGTGATGAGGTTTGCCCTGAAAAAAAGTCAAATGGTTTGAAAATATAGTCGCCCCAGAGATCACTGGACCACTGGAAAAACTCTATTACTGCGTGGCTGCTTGCCTCTTCTTGAGAATGTTTTGACTTAAGGAAAGGGAAATAAGGGAAGCGCATAACCACTAATTAAAAATAAGGGACAAGAAAATTCAAGTGATAAGAATGAAAAATAAGAAAATAGAAGTTTTTAAAGTTAATATTTTCATGAAATCAAACCACATTTTTGCTCTTATTTATGGTCAACATTTCCTCTGCAATTATCATATTTACATTCAGTAATTACCTTTCTTTGTAGTAGTTTTCATTGGTAGTGGCCGAGTCTGCCATTCCCACGAAGGGTTAAAATATTCCTCGCACATACAGCGGATTACTTAGGTAAAGTTAGAAAGACATTGACAGATTCGGACTTCCCGGTTCAATAAATCGTTAACGAAACGTTGCTAAAATACAAACGGTACCTCCCTGTAACCGTAGTGAGGTAGACAACAAGCTACAACCTTAATTGAATTAAAACGGGCCGTTTTACGGACTCCTCCGAGCTGGACAATCTGCATTGGTCTCAATGAGCGGCCGGCTGCGAGACTAGTGCGCAGGGACCGTCTACAAAGTGCAATGCGGAAAATACCTACTA
>NW_022280043.1:1673004-1688004 GCF_004355925.1 Anarrhichthys ocellatus
TAGTAGGTATTTTCCGCATTGCACTTTGTAGACGGTCCCTGCGCACTCGTCTCGCAGCCGGCCGCTCATTGAGACCAATGCAGATTGTCCAGCTCGGAGGAGTCCGTAAGACGGCCCGTTTTAATTCAATTAAGGTTGTAGCTTGTTGTCTACCTCACTACGGTTACAGGGAGGTATCGTTTGTATTTTAGCAACGTTTCGTTAACGATTTATTGAACCGGGAAGTCCGAATCTGTCAATATCTTTCTAACTTTACCTAACCCAGGGGGTTAGATTCACAGGAATGCAGTATGTAATCCAGTGTTACCGTGTGCACTTTGATCTCATTGATATCAGACTCGCTGTTAACTGTTTACTCTCTTACAGCCATATCAGAGACGTCTTAAGTTACTGCTAATGCTAACCAACATGCTCCACTTCACATTACAAGACATCGACACGGGGCGCTTTTATTGTGAAGCAGCCACAGGAAACGTACTGTACTTGTCGCAGAGGTTTCCGTCGACTGTGATTGTTCATCTGAAATGTGTCACCAAATTAACCAGGACTGAAATAATAATGACAACACACAACACATTGCTGTTTGTTTGCAGATGACTCTGTGTACCTGTTTGTTGTCAATCACCCTCAGCATAAAAGCCAAGTGGAGATCTTTCATTTTGTTGAGGAGAACACACTTGTACACCTAAAAACTATTACCCACCCTTTACTCCACAGGTATGTACGACTGTATAATACACCCTTGACAGCCTCACACATTTTACATTTGACAATCTCTGTATGATTTTTATCTCATTCATCGTTGTCTTTCAGTGTAAATGACATCGTTGCAGTCGGAGTAGAGAGCTTCTATGCGACCAATCATCAATCTTTTGCCAATGATGTGCTCAACTTTGTGACTGTCATACTGGGTCTCCCCTGGTGTGATGTGGTATACTACAGTCCAAAGGAAGTGAGGGTGGCAGCCGATGGCTTTCTGTCCGCAAATGGCATCAACATATCACCTAACAAACGGTTATTCTCAATTCATTTCAGCAGTCATTGCATGTCTGTTATTTTAACCTGAATGTGTTTCCTGAGAAATATGTTTCCTCTGCAATGCTAAAATAATAAAACAGGAATGTTTTTGTTTTCATTACAGGTATATTTATGTTTCAGATATCATGGGACATTTGATTGACGTTTATGAGAGAAAAGAAGGAGAGCAATTAATGCACCTTAAGGTAATACAGTGTTTTCTTATTTTCTACCCTCAGCCAAAAAACAAATGTATTAAAGAAGTGGTTTGACATCTTGTGGATTATAATTATTTGCCTTCAATCATCTCATTAAAATTTCTCCGAGAAATAAATTGTGTGTCCCAAAATGTCAAACTATTTATTTCAACAATACTATTACTTTGCTTTTTAATCCTAAACAACTTATTTGTTCATACTTTATTCTTCACTTTGTTTCTGTTTGTTTAGAGGACAGAATGTCATTTTCAGTTTACTGTATGTAATGTTTCCCACCAGTCTGTAGCTGTTGGGTCACTCTGTGATAACATTGAGGTGGACCACAAGACGGGTGACATATGGCTGGGTTGTCACCCAAATGGCATGAAGTTGTCAATGTTTGACCCTAAAAATCCGCCCGGCTCCGAGGTTAGTGTTTTGTGTCAGCGTTGTTATTTGAATTTAGAATAGAATATGTCTTTATTGTCCACTAGGGTGGAAATTTGTCTTCGGTTCACCAAGCACAAGAAACGACAACGTATAAAGCAGATAAGAAGCTAATAAAACACAAATACAAGCTTTATCACACATTAAATCAGGTCAATATCTGTGGCTTGAATCTTCTCAGTCACTTTGTTGTGTTAAGAGTATTGATGGCACGATGAAGGACTTCACATTTTTAGCTGCCAAAGGTAAGGTGCTCTATATAGTGCCTCCCGGAGCTCAAGAGCTCAAACTGGCTGAGGAGAGAATGGGATTAATCTGCCAGGATCACATAAATAAAAAAAGGAGTAAAACTGTTTTCCATGGTCATTACACTAGAACAAAAGAAAATGGCAATCGTTGTTAGCTGTTATGGTGACAACACAGGCCGTAAATTGGTGTTGCAGCTCGCCGGGAGGCATGGCAGAATTAGCTAACTAGCCAGCTATAAGCTAGTTAGTTAGCTAGCCTGCTAATTTCACCATGCTTTAATGCTACACTGGTTACAGAAAATTAACTGAACAAAGTTGTCACTCATCTGGCAATAGAAATTAACTTTCCTACGCTGTGACACAAACGATCGCAATAGCCATGGTATACATAAAAATGGCCGCCACTCCTACTATCCTGCTACTTTGATTTGGGTGTCCGTTCTTCTCCTATTCTATTTAAAAGGGCTGTTTGGGATTGCCAACTATTTTGCTTGCCAATGACACAAGCCTAGAAAGTGTATTCTTTGATCTACAGTTTAGGTTGTCTGACTCACCGGATGTAGACTGTATAGGTATAAGTCTGCCATTGGTGGAGGATCTCCTCCCCTCCACTATCTGCACTATGTATTGTGCAAGGGCACCGTCACTGCATTCTTTGCTTAGCGTCGCCCAAGACGATTGTGACTGTTTCAAAGAAATAGCTGCGGTGTTTCTTTATCACTGACACAGCTATGCGAGACTACAGTTATTAAGGTGACCGTACCAGGCAGGAAGGTGGCCTGATCATTTTATTCCTGTTTCCTCCAGGTCATCCGGATCCAGAACATTCACTCCGATCAGCCAGTTGTGAGCCAGGAGTACGTTGATAACGGCCATGTGATCATGGGCTCCTCTGTAGCAGCTCCCTATGAGGGAAAGTTGCTAATTGGCAGTGTTTTCCACAAAGCCCTGTGTTGTGATTTTAAATAATGTGTGTATTATGTGTACTCACAACTGCTAAAGAATAGAAATGTAAATATGATTTGGATTGATATGGGATGGAAATAATAAAATCTTGATTCCTCAATTGCAGAAGAGGAATATTTACCCACTCCAGACACTGACTCATTGTGTGTGTAAAGCAGGAAACTGTTGAATATTTATTTAGTATCATTTTAACAAAATGTTTGTTTTCAACACACATACCAGTATCCATAATATTTTCATATAAAAGTATTTCACACAACACCGGTGACTATTTCCACAATTTGGTAAAGGTATTGGAAGTTTTAGAAAAGGATCTTTTATCCCTTGTCATCTTTAACCATTAACAAATTGTTCTCCTTGGATATCGTAAACCTAGACCCTCCACCACCAGGATCCTGTACACTTTCCTCTTCCGTGGCATCTTTTACTTTTGATACAGTGAAAAAGATACCATGCCTTTCTGAATCAAGTACACAACTGTCCTTGTTCTCCTCATCATTCGTCCTTGCACATTCTGCCGATTCCGGGTCTTCGTTGCTTTCTTGTATTATAGGACGGAACTCACGTTCGCCTTCGTCCACGACAGGCTCTGCATTTACGAACACTTCACTGATGCTGATCATACGTCTGTGCCGAGGCGAGTGATCCAGGGTCTGGATGTTGGTGGTCAGGATGTCACTGCAGCTCTTAGAGCGGTTTATGTTGGCTGCAGGCTTTCTTGTGTTTGCTCCAATCTCCTTGATGACAGTGCTGTAGTCTTCCTCCTCCTCTGATAGGAAGTTGAAGATGTCGATAACGGAAGGCCTGACGTCTGGCTTGTGCTTCTCTACAGGCTCAGGTTCCTCGTAGAGGCGTCTGTGCCTGTGTCTTCTTTTCTTTAGCACCTTGTGAGCTTTCACAACCATGTGGACGTTCCAGCTGAAGAACAGAGAAAGCCAGGCCAGGCCCATGTATATCCACAACTCTGCAAACACCCTGTACAGTCTGGGGTAAACCATGTTTGGATTTACACCTGAAACGAGAGTCGATGCACCTGGGTGACTTTTATAACAAAGAACTTAACGCAACAGACTCACAAATAACCTCAGAGGATACACGAACTCTCTGAAATAAAACCTACCTGCCACATAATCTCCAAAACCAACTGTTGTGAGCGTGATGAAAGAGAAGTAAAGGCCATCCAGGTAGCTCCATCCTTCCATAGACATGAAAACAAATGGAGGGATCACCAGGTGCACCAACAGCCCCCATAACAGGAACAAGGCTGTACAGGTTAACTGGACCTTTTTCTGACAGGACGGAGAAAGGAAACAATAATGTGAAAATAACTTGATGGGAGCTGCCTTTCAATACAGTATTCAGACAAATTCCAGCTTTCAGTCAGATTCTTACCACTGAAACGCCTTTACGGATCAGAACCTGGGACAGACGCTTGGCACGGTCTCCAAAGAATGAGCCCAAGGTGCTTATCCACACCAGACACAGGGGGATCCCACACAGACCATACAGGATGCAGAACAGACGACCTCCTTTAGTCTTGGGAGCAACATTACCATAACCTGTAGATTACAAGAGGAAATATGAAGGCACAACTCTGAGAGATAGAAGTCATATTTTGTAAAGGTTCATACAAAGTAAGTTTTGACTTTATTAATTGTTAGTAAGTAATGTGTCAACGCTTTATGGGTGTGAAATAAAGTAATATGGATAGCATTTTGGTTGCCAGGTTGAAAAAAATCTGGCTATTAGATATCATCCTCTAGCATTAGATGCTTTGTCCTTTTAGCTTGCGTAGTTATTCATTTTGCAGGAAGATCTATTTGTTTGATCACTTGCAAATAATTAATTTACAAAGCCATGAATTTACAATGGCTTCTCTCTTTGTTCTTTAAAAAAAACAAACACTGTAAGCCAGATTTTAGTAATTCATTAATCAGGGCCATGAGTTTCAAGATGATTTCAAGAGAAAAACAAAAGTTTTGTTTTTGTTCTTCATGATCAACTTATAAAGCATTCATAAATTATTCATCTTATTGAGTATTGAGCTTTTTCCTGCATTTTCATCTTTGCTTAATCCATTTATGAAATGGCAACAATAGTAATCTCTCACAGATAAACAAAAGTAAATAAATAAATAAATAACTTGTGAATTAAATGTCAAAATATTGTAGATGTCATACAAACCTATGGTGGTGACAATGGTGCTGGCAAAGATGACAGAGTTGGCCCAGTCCCACGAGTTACGGTGTTTGTCTCCGGTGATGGTCACACCTCGGCCGACAGCATCTGACACTATCTGGGAGAGCAAACGACGCCGATTACAAAGCTATCGAAAACGTTTATTGTGGCTTATTCAAAATGAACAGCACAATTTATCCAGCCATTGTACGCGGACACACCTTTCGCAGACATGCAAATATTTGCGGCGTAATTGGAGACATGCTCGTTCACGCTGACCACCATGCCCCCGAGTTTAACTCACGACTGCTCGCAACTATTTATGCGATGTAACGAACACGAACACTGAACACTGAAAGCATTTGAGTCGTTTTAAAGCATTTGAGTCGTTTTGTTGTTGGATAATTCGCTTCGACCAGAATGTGGTTCTCAATCAGGAAAAACAGGTTCTGTGTTGTCCTGACATGTAAAGGCGACGAGCTTCCCTTTCACCCTTTCAATAACTTATGAGAGTTGTTGGGAGCTCTTTGTTGGTCAACCACCGCAAACTTACTCACAGAAAGTAGATGTAAGGATAAATGGACATGTTTATTAACAGCCGTGGGATTTGTTTTGTCTGTAATCAAAAACAGATTCCTACCTCCAAAATCTCACCCAGACCTTCCTCTGTTAGGCAGGCATGTTTCTTCAAAATCATTTCCTTTTGAAGGATATAGTCGTCTCTGGATGATTCCCAGTAGGGCTCTTCGAGAATTTGGAATATTGCGGCACCGATCGATAGGTAGAAAATAATACATGAAGTTAAAAAAGGACCTTTATCCGCCATATTAAAGTCATAACTTCAGTCTATCCGTCGCCGAGTAGCTTTTATTCCTACAGAGGACTGTAGTTATCCTCCCTGTGCTGCTCTCTTCCTGGTAAAACATAATGGGGTTGACACGCTGCGCTCTATGGGGACTGACACAAACTCAGCTCCATTGTTCAGATAGAACATTTAACTGTATGCGCTGTGTTATAAATAACAATAACAATATCCTGTATGATAAAAACCCGTGGAGACACGAAAACATTTATAAAGTCACAAAACTATAAAAACAGCCTCTGGTTTCAAAACGGTCGTGCAGATGACATTAAATTGTCTCTTTGGATGCAAAATTGACATATGAGCAGGTCTATGAACACATATACAATATAGTACATATCCATTTATCTCTGTTCTTTCTTTTATTATCGCAGAATACCTGCATGAAACAATTATAGAGACATGCGCCAGGGGGCAAAATGTTTTCAGTAGCCACACACTTGTGTCGAGCTATGCATTCACCAGAATGAACTGGCGTGTGGTGACAGTTGCTCTTATCTTCATCCAGAAGGTTGGAGTAAAGTGTGTGAAGTTAAGCACACTGGGTGGATCAGGGCTGCTCAGCACGATAATGGATGAGAGGTGTTTTCCTCAGTGTGAGAATGATAATGCTTGTGAAAGTTGAATGGAAGTATACTGTATTGGTACTGCTATCCATCTATCCATCTATCCATCCATCCATCCATCCATCTATCCATCCATCCTACCCGAACGAAAGAAAGAAAGACACTATTGAATTGCCTGTGGGAAGTGTAGGAGGTTGGCCTATCCTCCAACGTTATGCAGGTGCCCTACTAATGCGATGGAATACACCTTTAAGTACAGATATATTTGGATAACTTACTTGGGCAGTGCCAACACTGGCCACTGGATTTTAGGTAACACAGATGTTGACAGATGTTTCGGCTGTAGCAGCTGCTTTGTAAGTGTGCTTCGCCTTTTGGGAATTCACACTGCAATAGCTATGAGTAGTGTGTCGACCTCGCACACTTGATACATGACTTTATACTTGAGGGGACACACAGGTGGAAAGCTATGGTAAGGCCACCATGCATTTACAATGCATTTTTAAATGATCCCTTCTACACATGTTTTAAAACATGTAAAAAAAAACACTCCTCTTGGAATAATAAGTTGGGTCTGATATACGCTATCCCCCCAAAAATTACCTTGTTAAAAATATTTAAATTACTCTTCTACTCTATTCTTTCTCCTGCACTTCCCCCCCCCCCCCTTGAAAGGAGTGGAACATTATCTTTTTATCATTTTATTTTAGGGGGGCACAACAATAGTACCTTTGTACTAGTTACTATGTAATCTAACATGGAAGTAATGATTAGTCACCTTTTACTTCCACTACAACCAGGAACATGAAGGAACCAATCAATACCACAGTATCAATTGTTAATCCTTGGTTCATATGTATTCAAGAGCTACTTGTTACAGTAACTATTTCTAGTAATTAGCATATGTTTAGTTGCTTGGCGACTGTAAGTATGTCTACTCTTTTGCAAAGTGTGTCCTAAAAATAAATAATAACAGTAGTCTCTACCTGCAACTCCACCTCCATACATGCACACACGCAACAGCGCCCCAGTGTGGATACACCACTAACAGTTTAGTTCCAGATAAAGGGGAAGTGACTGTGACTTTGCTGATATCACACTGCTTGTGACCGCGGTCACTGTAGAACTGGCACAAAGTAGGCAGTTGTTGAACAAACGCTTAATCGCTGACCAAACATTCCTCTGATGCCCAGAAACTGATACTGAAACTAATCAGCCAAAAATATACAGCAGAAGAGCTGCACCTGTTTCGCACTGAGGTGACATTTCGATAAGGAACCCTTTGTGCCAAAATGAACACTATTCTCTTCCCTCTTAAGTGCATACCCATCTCTGTTGAGGCAGTCTAGTTACTTTGTGTATTCCGATTATTAATACTAAATATTATGAACTAACTAATGGTGATGTATAGATTAAGCTACCCAGTAGTATAAAACGTAGTTAGAATCTGCTCAACCTTTACCAGCTGCAACATTATAAACATGCATCAGTGATTATGACCCAATTTGGCTATTGTGCATAATGAGTACTTTTACTTTTGGTAGCCTACTTTAGGTATATTTTGATGCTGACACTTTCCCAACCCTGTTTTTTGAAGCGAGGCTCCCACCTCTGATCTCCACCCATCACTACTAAGTGCTTCGTCATTGTAGCTGCGACACCGCCTCTCTGTGGAGACCTGGCCCGGTGAGCTTGTAACTTGTTCTGTACGGAAACACCGGAATTATGGCAACAAACTAAAGGTGGAGGAAACTCAACAGAAGAGACATCCGTCCGCTCAGGTATGACTCGCCTACTCAGACGCTGTTGTTGTGTTTACATTTGCACACCTTTTTCTGCGAGTTTTTTTTACATTTCCCGTCTGCACGCGGCGGGCGGCAGTTCGTTTAGATTTCATTGCTCCGTATTTAGAGGGATTATGTCCAGCACGACGAGGTCAGAAATGTCTGTGCTGTTAGCCTACCCGTAAATAAGAAACAGGACTCCTAGCCTACTTGTAGTCTGTCGAGTGTATTCCGGCAAGTTTCAGACATGTCTGCCAAAGGTTTGTTGCGAGGTTGCCCTCACGAGCCCAGAGACTTAGGGACAGATACTTTATAAAGCATACCTAGCTTGATTATCATAAACAAGACAACACAAGCTAAACAGGTAGGTTATCCTCGAGGAAGTAGGTGCATCGTATTGGTATATTTATTATGCTGATAACAGATGTAGAAATCTAGAGGAAAACCAGTGTTAACAGAAGTATTTTATACTTGAACAACTGATTTGGGTCAACTGTAACCTGGCTGCATACACTGGTTCTGGATGCTAGCATTAGGCTATATGCTATACTTTCAAATATCTATTCATGTTGTGATTCAGGCCCATCAGCTGTGTGATACTTTCTGAGTTGTTATGTGCAGTATTCACCACGTACGTTCAGCAGTGGACTGTACATCTCCTTGACTATATGTGCTGCCATCTCTCTGATTAATTTGTGTAAACTTTCTATTATATGTCACATACTTAAAATAAGTATACTACTGAATTGACGCACTCTTTTTCCCTCTCTTTCTGACCTGGTCTGGGATTGTCCTGCCATCTACAATGACCTTCTATATTGACGTGAGTACCAAGCACTGACTTAAGTTGTATGAAAAAAGTATTGAAGCGTAACAAAGACATCTGAGCTGGTGTCTCGCTCATCAATGTTGCTCATTTGGAGGGTATTGCACTGACAGAGTAACAATTATTTTACCTTAATATATATGTATATGAACAAATCCCCCCTTAATGTACCACAATATGATTTAAAGGTAATGCAGAGTATAATTATAATCAAGAAATCCTGCTCTCAGCTGCGGAGAAGCATTTCATTTATATTTATGCAACGATTCAATTAAGTCATCAGTCCTTATAGAGACTATTACATATGAATTATTCATGATTTCTATTTGACATGCACAGCCCCTCTGGGATCTGAGTGAAGACTCTGTATCTTCTACGTGTTAAAATGCGTCTCTACCTCCATTCTTTCTTTATTTGTGTGGAAAAAGGTTGCACATTATTTTCTGAAAGAGAAATGTGCGACATCTTGTTCAGCGTCAAACAGATCTGAAGAATAGATTGTGAAGAGCTTTAGTTACTGAAATAACCGCACACTGCTGTTGGTAACCTGCTGGTGCCCACACCAAACTAGTTTTGGGAGGGGTAGTGTGACCATGTCACCCCGAGTCTACTGGACACAAACACGTCTTTATCTCTCATGAACACATGCTCCCAGCATGCCTTACCCCTCTGTGCTGACGTAGAGGAGTATTGGCGGGGATTCCCTCTCCCTCGCAACAAATAGTTAACGTTGAAATAGTTATTTGATATTTCACCATGTGAGTGTTTTTATTATGTAACTTAAAGTACACATATTTATAGCAATATTGCACTGTATATAGTGTAGAGGAGATATAGTATTTATTACTGCAGTGCAATGTTTAATATGTGGAGATATTCTTTGTGAAATTCACATTTGGCCAGTTTTTACTGCAAACCTGTCAGACTGAGTCAAATCAGCCACATGCTTATGGAGAGTTCATTCATTTGCATCTCCACTGGGTGGCAGTGTAAACTAAGAAAGCGCAGCCATGTACAGTAGCATCAGATGATCACAAACACAATTCAGCATGTACTTAGGTGGCCTAGAATGTCCGCCACAATCTGTTCAACGTACCGTGAGCTCCAGGGCTTGGTGCTGCTTCTTTTAAAGATATCTCAGATGACATCCAAGTGCATGCATAATATAAGCATTTCATTTCCAATCTGGCTCATCGCTTAGCATTGTCTCTGGATGCAAATGTTTATGGCAGTTTTACTAGCTGCTAAAGTGCTGACATATTCTCTGTATTAAGTTCTAGCACATGATGCTATGAATCTAAAACATAATGTCCCGACTCTTCCCCTTTGAGGAACCATCCCGCTGTGTAATTTAAATTTTCTAAGATGTGCACGAAGGTGAGAATTCAAACTTGGCCCAAGACAAGAAGGATGTCTGCTGGCAGAAACATGGAACATTCCTGGTTCATGAATTCTTCATAACATAATGGTGCACTATGAATATTGATGCGCTGTTACCATCAATCCCGTTAGTGCTCTCGAGAGCTCGGCTCCCGGGGAACAAATAAAACCCCCCTGCAACCATGCCTCCATCACATGCACTCACAATTCATATTTGAAGCATATTCAAAGCTACGCGAGTTGTTTTACACACGATACGGGAGGTAAGGCGGCGTGTTGCTTGAGTGTGTGTGTGTGATGCGTACTCGGATGCAGCATTGGAAGTCAAAGAGAGATGTTTTGGTAGAAGGGGTATGGGACATTATATAATCACTGAGTGATGGAGCCAAAGAGGGATAAAGATTGTTCCAAACAAACATAACCCCCACGCACTCAGCTGGAGTAATGCACTGCACCGTGGCTCCATGTGCGTGTGTTTTGCCCGTGCTTTTGAACAAATGAGAAAGAGCGACCGGGGGAAACAGAAAGTGTGCGTCTGTGTTTTTGGGTGTGTCTACTGTGCGAGTGGGTCTTCTCTGAGTCTGTGGTTGCAGTCTGTCACTGTCTCAAGGGACTGTGGGTCTGTAAGTGCTGCTCCTCGTCTCCTCCCCTCTCAGTCCTGTCTCTCCTCCCTCTCCTGGGTCCAGCTCAACACCTGCTCCCTGCAGTATAGGCACAGGGCAGGGCAGGGGGGTTCCTAAGCAACTGAAGGCTACGCGAGTAGTTCATGCACTCCTTGGTCCTCTCCCTCGCTCTTCCTCTATTATCTGACTTGATCGTGCCAGTTGTTGTGCTGTTTATGTGTTATCACTGTGTTCAGTGATCAAAGTATGAAGAACACGATAACCGACTGTTACTGTGCAAGAGAGAAATCTTCTGTTTCTGTGGTTTAGTGTCTCCCTTGCGTCTTAATACCTTTTTTACCGTAATACCTATTTTTGGACTTTATGACACGATGTACTGAATCATCTGTGTGCTAGTAAGACTTTTTCCTTCAAATAAATTGCCCAGAAAACACATGTGACGCTGCTGTGCATGCCACACGAACTTGCCTCTGTGAGACAAAGGTGATGGTGACTTACCCCGTTTAGCTGTGAGAATAATGAACCCCTTTACTCCCCCCCCCTTCTGCATAAGAGCCGTATGGGCCTAATGGGGTCAGGCAGATGGGTGGGGACCATGCCCGGGTCCATAAAGACTGCTGGTGTGTATGTGTGTGCACGTGAGCGGGTGTGTGTGTGTGTGTGTGTGTGTGTGTGTGTGTGTTGCTGGTTTGTTTTTGGATTTGTAGATAAGATGGTTGAGGGGGGGGATCGATTGGACATATTTTCAGTTCCTAATAAATTTGTAACTGCTTATTGTAATATCTCACCAACTGGCTCAGGGTTGTAGTCCTGACACCCTCGTGCCGTTCAGACGAACACACCACGTTGGTGCCTGAAAAGAGGGCAGGACTCTGAGGAATATGCTTCTGGACATTGCACTGTGTTAATGATTGCACTCTTTGGTCCGCCCTACTCCATGTCTGTTTGGGACGAGGCATAATGTGTTGTACCGACATAGCGATGAGTTCTGAATGTACTTGACAATGTAAAACCCTTTTTTTTTTTTTTTTAATTCTAAAAGTACTGACACAAATATAAATCTGTCCATTATCTGTAGATTTGAATGCTTGTGGATGACTGTAGTTTTTTATTTAAAGGTTAGATTGCTGCAGCATATTAACATATATAAACAAAGCCTTGTGTTTAGTTCAGATCTCCTCAGCATCATAATGAAAGTTGCTGCCCATCTCCTCCACCCCGACATGCGGTTGTGAGGCGTGCTGGTCGGCGCTCAGTTGGTCAACTAGAGTCCTCGGAGGGAGACTCCACCCCTTTACGAGCATCGGACACCTTCAGCACAACAAAGCATGTGTCGCTCCGCTACATTGTTTCTGCTCTGAACGCGCCGGAATACAGGATTTTGTCTGATTTTGAGCTGTTTGCTTCCACATTGATGCTAATCCCGCAGTAGGTAAGCCTCACATGAAGATGTATGTTCCTCGGGCGTCGGGGATGAGTTGGTGTTTATTTGTGTTGTTGCACTATTCGGCGCCATTTTCATACACAGATTGTTTAAATGCCCCGGCACGTTGGCCCGACGCAGCCAACAACTGTTCGTACGGTTTAATTAAATAAAAAAATTAAAAAAGTTGGAAATTGAAGTGGTATTCTGCTTTAGTGCCAAGCGATACTTACACGATGATTTGTTGAAGCACATAAAAATTATATCGCCTATATATCGCACAATTAAGCCCAGTAGTCCCCATAAATCACAAGTGATCCGTATCAGCGGAGGCAGCGACGGGTTTTCGTCACGCGAGTTGTTTTTGTTAAAATGAATGAGGATGCACGTTATTAGTCTGATATAAGAGAGCGCACACTTTTTACTATTTAGGAGAACTCACGCTTTCCTAAATGGTCTCTTAATTAAGGCGCGGTTATAATATATAATTATAATAAGTAATGCAATGGCTAATACAACGTGGTAACTGATGATACATTATTACTAAATGGAGGGAAAACGAATATATTTTCTTTTATCATCTGTGACTTATCTTTACAAGTATAGAGGTTGATAATATTCAATGATGATATAGTATTAAAGTATATGATGTATGGGGTGAAACAAATCCTAAATTGCTTTTTTTTTTTTTTTTTAAATATGACTAAAGGTGACTTGATTGTCATATTTTATCCCCCAACTCGTTCTTATGTGAAGTAGTTATTGTTCCACATGATGCACTTCATGTCGGGGTGTTCTTGCTCTCTGTTAAGTGTGTTACAGCTATTTCCATGCATGTATCTGCACAGATGTTGTTTTTTATGCTGTTTCAGAGATGAGAGGCATTGCTTTTTGGATTTTATTTTCCGCTTGACAAGACAGGCTTTTACCTCAAGAGGGATGCACGGGTTAAAAATATCCATGTTTTGCTGGAGGGCGGCATATGTGAATGTGTGTCTGTTCCTTTGCCACAACACACTTAAGATAAACTCATCCAATAAGTCTCATCTCCATCGATGATACTGCTGGATTTATATATAGATATAGTCAGATAATCTTTTATGAAGCGCTGCAGATATGACGTAGGGAGGATGAGGGCGAGACGGAGACGTTAATGCATCAGGACTGGCAAGTGCAACAGAAGTTAACACGGAGGTTAAGAAATGACCCAGATGAGACCCGGCTGCTTTGGGGTCTCCTGTATACTGCTGATTCAGCAGTGTTGTGAACGCAGAGCTGCTGAAGGATGTTTTCGGTTCTGCTGTGTGAGAGTGAGGTCACCGAGGCCCGAGAAGAGCCTGCTGGTGTTAATCCTCTTTTAGGAGTTAAGATGCATTCGTGCCGTTAGACTACTACTTTGTTGTGTGTGCGTTACCCCAGTTTAGTTTACTCGTCCCTTCATAAATTATGGAGTCTCTGGCTTTTCCTAGCTTAAAAAACATCTTTAAAAAAAACAAGTTTTGCATAATTGACACAGATAATCTTTAAATCAAATTATATTTAATTTAAATATAATAAATTGAGTTCACAGTACAGTACGCCTTTATCTTCTAACTAAAGACAAAAGGAGCACCTCTTTCATAATGTGCACTGATGTACATATGTGCTGTTTTTTTGATGGGTTTTGGCTGAGTTGATGTTGGAGATGGATTCAGAATTGCTTTCAGGTCAACCGCAGTAAATCAATGAAGCTCCTTCACTCGTTCCCCATGTCGGTTCAAGTTACAGCGCCGGGCTCACAGACCATCTGTGTGTATCGATCAGTCAGATAGGTTTACACAGAGGACCTGACTAAAATACACTTTTGTAGACAAACACCTTTTTGTTGAGTGTATTACACAGTACACACAAAGAGGGAAAAGTGTCACAGATTGTATAATTACAGCTCTTCATACAAAGCTTCATCACAGTTTTGAGTCACTCTCCATACGCCTCCCCGTAATCTTGAAAGCAGTATTATTTTACATCTTAGGATCGTTTAATAAGAAGTACATAGACTATAATAACGATGTTGCTGGGCAGACTTGTGTGCATGAACTGCACATAGAAACAGTTTAGCCAGTCACGGTGTTGGCGTTTATTTTGGCATGTGTGCCTGTGTTTACTTAGAGAGGTTAATACAAGCCACCATGTGGCCAGAGGACTGATATCTTGGCTTTCGGCTCATTTCGGTTGAATTTCAGCCAGGTAGGCGGGGCTCCTCATAAAACCATGAATCAGCACAGCTGATCGCTACTGTGCTTCTGCCAGGCTTCTCTCTCTCGCTCTCTCGCTCTCTCTCTCTATCTTTATCTCACACACAGATGCACGCACACCCAGAGAGGCAGACCTGAGAGACAGATGGAGAGGGAGGGAGACAGATTGATGCTGAGTGAGATAGATACTGTAGGCAGGTAGATAGATGGAGATAATCTCACTTGGTCACTTGGGGAGGATGATTAACT
>NW_022280043.1:1693004-1706911 GCF_004355925.1 Anarrhichthys ocellatus
GGGTCTGAAGTTGATCTTCTCATCTAACTCTTGGCAAGAAAGAAAATAACTGCATTTGTCAAAATGTCTTAAGTTTTCCTTTTAATCACTGGTGTGTACGAATTAAGAAAAAACATTATCTCGTGTATACAAATCCCTGCAGCAGATTGGAGTGTAGCGGAGGAACACATGTTTTTTTTTTTTTTCTTTCTTATGAATATTTGATGATGTGGACAGCTTGCTCAGCGAAAGTAACGACGCTGATTTGAGCTGAAAAGCTTGGCCTGAAACTAAAATGTTCCATGCTGGTGTGAGATATACAAGCAGCAGCTACAGCAGATTAGCTGTTTACTAAAGTCTGTAGTCATATTCAGTATAGCCCTATCATAATAAATAATAAAACATGGAGTCCTCCCACATTCTGTTCATCTGTATCTGACACACTTTGCAAATGTCTTGTTTTGACTTTCATCAGCAGGCTCCGGAGGAACAAAAGGAAGAAGCTGCGATAAAAAAGGAGCCCGAAGAAGTGAAGGAGGAGGAGGCAGAGAAAAAGGAGGAAGAAGCAGCAGAACAGGAGAAAGAAGCCAAAGGAAAAGAGAAGAAGGGGGAGGAGGTGAAGGAGGAGGAGGAGGCGAAGAAGGAGAAGCCTGTGAAAGAAAAGAAGACGGAGAAGAAGTCAGAAGAGGCTAAAGGCCCCAAACGTCCGAAAACCATGCAGTGCAAAGTCACCTTACTGGACGACACTCAGTTTGAGTGTGAGCTTGATGTAAGAGACCTCACACGTTACAGCACGTTGTCTTGTGTTTGTGTGTTGGTTATGAAGACTGAAGAGTATCCCTCTCCCTCTGTCTGCTTTTCTCTCTCATGTAGAAACATGCTAAAGTCCAAGACCTTCTCACAAAGGTGTGCGACCACGTCAACCTGCTGGAGAGA
Organism: Anarrhichthys ocellatus; assembly: GCF_004355925.1. Classification (NCBI taxonomy): domain Eukaryota; kingdom Metazoa; phylum Chordata; class Actinopteri; order Perciformes; family Anarhichadidae; genus Anarrhichthys; species Anarrhichthys ocellatus. Next base: position 1,693,920 of record NW_022280043.1, read on the forward strand.
GATTACTTTGGCCTCTCTACCTGTGAAACCCCAGCCAGCAAGGTAGGCCGCTTTTTCCTCTGCTGTAGTTTTAGTCGCTCTGCGAGAGCAAAGCGACATTTTTTACATGACACTTGAAAATGGCTGTGAGCAGTTGTTCATTTTATTTCCCCCCCAAAATGTCTGCAGACATGGTTTGAATCCACCAAAGAGATCAGGAAACAGGTCTCAGGTGCTGTTTATGAGTTTGCGTTCAGCGTGAAGTTCTACCCTCCGGATCCAGCACAGCTTACCGAAGACCTCACCAGGTGAATGTCTCCAGTGTTCAATGAACCGTTCCTCATTTTGGGAAATCTGCTTATTCTCTTGAGATATAACATGTCATTAAGTGAGCTTTGGAGGTGCTGGTTTGCACATTTTAACACCTTGGACAGAGCCAGGCTAGCCGTTTCCATCTGCGTCCAGTGTTTATGCTAAGCTAAGCGCCTGTTGGAATTGGCTTCATATAGAATATATATATATAAGAGTGGTTTCCACTGTCTCCTCTAACTCTCAAACGTGTATGTCACCACAGCAGAATCTTTTATCATGAAAACGTCTCTATAAGTGAGCTTATTTTTCTTCTTTCACATGTTCTTTAGGTACTTTCTGTGCCTTCAGCTGAGGAAGGACATTATGCAAGGCATCCTTCCCTGTTCCTTTGTCACACTGTCCCTGCTGGGCTCCTACACAGCCCAGTCGGAGCTCGGAGAGTACGACCCAGAGGTCCACGGGACAGATTATGTTAAGGATCTGAGCCTGGCCCCGGGACAGAGCAAAGAGCTGGAGGAAAAGGTGATGGAGCTGCACCGCACGTACAGGTAATCGAAGGGGGGATGGGCATCGATCGTAGCTACAGAGTGATGTTTTGACAAAAGTTCTCTTTAAGTTTGAGAGAGCACAATTCAGCAGACCCGAACTGTGAAGGATCTCTGCATCTTCAGCGCTTATATAACTGGATGATTTGACAGGTCCTTAGAATAACGATGACAATAGAACTTCTATTTGAAAAGACCCTTTTCATCTGTGTTTTTTCCAGGTCAATGAATCCAGCCCAGGCAGACATTATGTTTCTGGAAAATGCCAAGAAACTTGCCATGTATGGAGTTGACCTGCACCGAGCCAAGGTAGGTTTTTTTGTTTGAGTTTTGTTACCAGTTTAGATTAGTGTTGTGTGGGTAAACTGATGGCGCAAGGTTTTCATGGGAATTCTAATGTTCAAGGATTTACCGACTCCCTCTGTGTCATTTTACCATAGCATGCTTTTATTACATCAGTTGCATCCAGATTTTAATTACAGAATTGATGTCAGCCCCCTTTCAGAAAAAATAGGAGAGATTAATGCCATTTCAAAATCCTTGACCTCAACTCCCTGTCCTCTGTGGTGTGAGGAAGTCTGCCTCCCAGTGACCGGTCGCTGGAAGTACAGGGTGATGGCGATGGCATGCAGTGATGCAATATCATAACGTTTCATCCTGTTTCTACGCATGCAGGATCTTGACGGTGTGGACATCACACTGGGGGTTTGCTCTGGTGGTCTGATGGTCTACAAGGACAAGCTGAGGATCAACCGCTTCCCTTGGCCAAAGGTGCTGAAGATCTCTTACAAACGCAGCAGCTTCTTCATCAAAATCAGGCCGTCAGAGGTAAATCTCAATTCACATTTTCCATTCAGTTTTTTAAAATATATTTGTGTATTTTGTGTAGTAAATAGATTGCTCTTCTTTCTACCGCATGAAAACCACCAATATTTGATTCTCGGTTATTCTGTAGCTGTTCTTATAGTAAATATTTCATAAATAAGGTTTCTAATATATACATTTAAGAGATTGTCTTTTAGAATTGACATGATTTACAATACGTTCATTTTATGAAGCTCTGTATGTCATACTGCATGACAGAATAATGTCAACATACGGTCATTATATTTGACTTTGACTTTTTGTTTTTTCACTTACAGCAAGAGCAGTATGAAAGCACAATCGGCTTTAAACTGCCAAACTACAAAGCATCAAAGAAGCTGTGGAAAGTTTGCGTTGAACACCATACCTTCTTCAGGTAACAAGTCATCTGAATGGCACTTCTCTGCCCAGCAACGGAGGTCATGTTGCGGCTCTGCCTGTCCTCTAGATAATTGGTTAACTGGTCTCTGCAGCTTAAGCCTTATATTGGCTCCCTGGCAGTTTGACCACAGAGGGAAAGCTGGATACCTATAGTCTTGACCTTAGAATTAAACCTCAAAGGTTTTGTCTACTTAATGAGATAAAGGTTGATGTTGTTGCTAACCTTGTTGCATAACAATGAAAACTTTTAGGGATTGCCAAATCCTTTAATTTGAAATGATGTAATGTTTGAACTCCTGTCACGTGGGTCTAGATCTGAGTGTGTTTAATGTTGGCTGGATGAGAAAATAAGAAACATTTTTTTTCCCGCAGAGTTCCAACAGTGGAGCCCCCCTCATCACGTCGCTTCCTCGTCTTGGGCTCCAAGTTCCGGTACAGCGGACGTACGCAGGCCCAGACCCGCCAGGCCAGCTCCTTGATTGACCGTCCAGCCCCTCGCTTCACACGCTCTGCGAGCAAGAGGCTGTCCCGTAACCTAGATGGAGGTATGTGCAAGAGTGTGAGCCCCATGTTTGGAATCGTTATATCAAAGCACAGGTTTGATAAGCTACTCTCTGACGTGTTTCGCCCTTGCAGCTGGAGATGAAACTCTCCAGTTCCTGCAACGACTCTCGGCATCAACCAGGTGTGAGGTTGATGATTGGTCGCTGATGCTGTCATCTGACAAACCCCGGTCTTCTCCTGAATTCCCAGGTACCAGGAACTGTGTGGAGCCGCAGCAGCGCTTTCTGACATATTTGCAGCATTTCTTAAATTCTCGCTTACAGTCGGCTTTATCGCATCATTTAACACGCTCGTCCGTTCTGGCTAATTTGCTTTTATGCCTGTGGTCGTTACGAAAACATTGCCTGTTACCTGCAGCACAGATGTTTAACTTGTCAGAACACTGACCGTACTCTGACATGTGGGTAATGTCACCCACCTTCTATCACCGGGGTGACTATGGTCACTCTGAAGGAAATAAGGCGTTTCCTCACACGCTTAATTACACACGGGCATTTCCAGTCTTGAAGCTGCTGTTCCTCATTTTTTTTTGGGCAATTTCAGAAGTTGCCGCTCGATGTGCGTTGCACAATGGCTTTCATTTGCTTGCAACTTGTACCTTTTATGTTCAACATCTTAACTGACCGACTCACTCGTCACTGCTCCAGTGGTTACTTTAAACATTGAAAAGTAACTACAAGTTTTGCCCTTTTTCATCTGCTCGTGTTGTAAAGGATGAGAGGCATCTTTTATTCGGCTTTGTTCTAACTGCAGCTTACTGGACTCACAAATGCTTTGGCATCTGGCTTGGTCAGAAACGTGCTTGAAGCACTATGAAGCATTCACAGTGGCTGTCATTGCTCCAGCAGAAGCGTTGCATAACTGCCATCACCTCGTCATCTCTTCACAGCCACAGGGGACTCTGGGCAGACTTTCATTGAGTCCTGGGAGGAAGGGCAGTCTGTTCACGCAGTCACAGTAACCCGGCAGGACAATGAGACCGGGCAGACTGGCTCTCAAACCGTCACCCAAACGGTCAGTCAGCCTTGGCAGGAGCTGCCATCTGATGAGCAACAGCAGAGGAGAAAGGAGGATGAGTGGTCTGCACTGCTCCAACGGCATCCTCCTTTTCCCTTTGTTGCACCTTTTGACTTTGTGAAACAGACAGGTATTTGCACTTTCAATGCCTGATAATGGTCATTTCGCAGTTTGCGAAAAGGAATCTTAATCTTTCACTGAAGCTTTGATTTTTAAAGAACACACATCAACATTTTGTGACCTCCTATCACGTGGTGCTATTCAGCATTTTGCAGTGTGAGATTTGTGTGTGTTTGCCCGTCCGGTATATAATGTTCAGTATTGTTTCTCTGATGTTGTCAGCGAAGCTCAGCTTGGCAAAAATGATCTCTATGGAGCGCCTATTGCAACCAACTCGGACACAGCAAGATGATTGGTTCCTTTACTTTGACCGAATCTTCAGCCTCTCCTCACTCGAGCGTGTTGACAAACCATGTGAGTTTCAGAATTAGAATACTGATGGTACAAACCCTTTAACAGTCTGCAATATGAATCACGTTTTAGTTCCTTTCGTGGTCATTGTTCCCCTTTTTACTCCTACCAGTGTCCCTCCTAGCTCAGCTCCAGCTCCAGCAGGAGGACGAGCAGGGCATGCGTGTGGCAGAGCAGAAACTGACCATTGAGAGGCTGCAGGAAACTCTGATCTCTGACGAGCTGGCAGAGATGGATGTTTTGGAAAGGAGGCTGAGAGAAGTTAGGGATTTAGAGGGTAGGCTCCTGGAAATGGATGAGAGGGCAGAGCGACTTCAGGAAGTAATAGAAGACGAATTGGGTAAGGAAGAGGTAGATCGGTTAAGAGAGGAAGAGGGCGATTTTGAGCAGGAGAAACAAGTTGAAGGTATAACAGAAACACACTTGAGGAAATCTGTGAGGACAACGGAGACTAAAGAGGAGGGAGTGGATGAATTAGAAGAGCAGATAAAGCAGGTGTTTTTAAAAGGCTTGTTACCTGAAGAAGAAGAAGAAGAAGAAGGGGCCGAGATGAAGCAGGAGAGGGAAAAAGAAGTGACGGACGAGAGTCTGTCCGATGACCGCTTGAGAGGGAAGCTAAAGGAATGGAGAGACGAGGTAGAGGAGAAGTTGAAGTCTGGATCTTCAGATGTCACCAGTACCACTTGTGTAGTAGCACACCAGAAGGTGCAGCGCAGGACTAAGAAAAGAGTTACTATTGTAGACGAGAGAGGGCCGACGCAGGCAGAAATGGAGGGTGTGCAGGTACAGCATGGTGTCGTTTTAGTGGAGAGGCTAGAAAAAGAGAGGACGAGGCTTCAGACGCAGATACTGGAGGAGATAACTGAGGGAGAAGGTACAGAGAGGCTTCAGGCTGAGCATCGAGCTCAGCTGGCAGATAAGGATATCTGGTTCATACTTTTGGACCGCCCTCCATACAAAGCTGTTCTCCAACCACCAGGTACAGTATGTGAAAATGCAAACCGCTTTAGACCTCTACTAATCGCTCTAAGACTTACCTTCGCCAATAGATTTGTGTGTACTGTTTTACATACATCATATAAATATCATCCATAGAGTTCAGCCTAAACAGAACATTCCTCTTAAGCCTTCCTCACAGCCAATGAGTTCAACATTAACATATTAACCAACAAGCTTTCCTGAAATTGTACTTGCTATGAGATGTTTTTGTGATGATTGAGTGGATTTGTGGCTTTTGTAATATCTTTACGTTGGAAATAGTTCTTGCCGGTGAGAATAACCTCACCACACGCTGTCCTGCTTCTTTTACTGTCGGCTTTTTTGGCGCTGCATGTTTGCTCCCATGTTCAAAGACTCTGTGTCTTCACTGTCACCTGTAGTTGCTACTGTGGAACGTGCTCAGGTAGATGAAGGCGAGTATCTCACCTCCCAGACTGAGATTACAACATATGAGGAGAGAACAATGAGAGAAGAAGAAGTTTGGCGTATACCAGAGATCCCACCACCACAGACCGTCATGGAAAGAGATGATGACTGGTTTGTGTTGCTGGATGTTGTTCCAAGAGAAACGCCTTATATACCACCAGGTACTGCTCAAACTTTGTCTCTCTTGCTCGCTAATATACAAGAAGTGTGTATTACTGTAAAAAGACTTTCTCCTGCTTTTACTCACATCAGTTACCTTGAAGGGAGGAGAACAGCTGGGTGCAGAAGGTTTTGTCTTTGTGGCTGGAACTGCAACCGAGGAGGATGTTAGAGAAGTAGTAGCTGAGGAGACAAAGATAGTAGAAGAAGCACCGAGACATCGACAAGAGATGCCACAGCAGCCACTGCCTGACAGGGATGATGACTGGTTTGTGTTGCTGGATGTTGTTCCCAGAGAAACACCTTATGTACCACCAGGTACTGCTCAAATCCCCCGTGTTGCTTTTCAAAACGTTGGCTCTCTTGTGCTTTATTTTCTGCTTGCTCGCTAATATACAGGAAGTGCGTATTGCTGCTTCTGTTAAAAGACATTCTCTCGACTTTACTCACGCCAGTTACCTTGAAGGGAAGAGACCGGCTGGGTGCAGAAAGTTGTGTCCCTGTGGCTGGAACTGCAACCGAGGAGGACGTTGGAGAAGTAGTAGCTGAGGAGACAAAGTTAAGAGAAGAGGAGCCAAGACATCTACAAGAGATGCCGCAGCAGCCACTGCCTGACAGGGATGATGACTGGTTTGTGTTGCTGGATGTTGATCCCAGAGAAACAGCATATGTACCACCAGGTACTGCTCAAATCCCAAATTATCAAAGCAATCATCCTGAGCTTTGTGGATGCTCTTATTCTGAAATCCCCATTACTGTCAATAGTGTTTGAGGATTTTTATCTCTTTTTTTTTTGTCTCAGTTGCTGTTGCGGAGCGTGTTGAAGTGTCCCAAGAAGAACTTGTCTCTCTAGTTAGAATAGCAGCCGATGAGGAGGGAGAAAAAAGAGTGGAGAGTATGGCAGCAGACACAGAAATAAAACGAGTGCTGAGTGAAGTTGTAGCACTGCCGCAGGCTGCGAGAGAGATAGAAGATGACTGGTTCGTGCTGCTGGATGTTCCCACTAGAGAACCGTCATATGTGCCACCAGGTATTGTCGCCTTTCCCTCCGGGCCCATCACAACGACTTACAAGCGTATTATAAGTGTCTTAATGCTCATTCATTCTGTTTGTCATTAGTTACCATGGCAGAGTATGTTCAAGTGTATCCTGAAGAAAGCACATCTACTGTGGCTGAAACAATAACCGTAGAGTCCAGGGAGGAGGTCGTAGGTGAAGAGATTGTGGTGCAGAAAGACGACAGAGGACAGCAGGGAATGTCCCAGCCAGTCAGAGAAAGAGACGATGACTGGTGTCTTCTACTGGAGGTTGTTCCCAGAGAAACTGCCTTTGTACCTCCAGGTACCCACAGCCTTTAAGTCTTCCTTTGGTAACTGTATAAAATATGATGTCTCTGTTAGATTCTTCCTTTTTGGCTGAAGTTTGAGTATAAATCCTGTTTTGCTCTCAGTTTCTCTGGCAGTACCGAGCCTAACTTATCCAAGCGTTCAACCTCCGCAAATGGAAGTGATGAGCCTAGAGCGGAGGTTGCAGCAGGTTGATCTTGAACAGATTAGACTGCAGCCTTCTCGGCCAGAGAGAGATGATGACTGGTTTGTGCTGTTTGATGCTGTTCGTGAAAAGCCAGCTGTACTACCATCAGGTATATGTAATATAATATGTCACACCAGAATTTACTCTGAAATATTATATTCAAAGACAATTTCTGCAGCGTTTAGCTTACTTTGTTTGGTGGATACACTATTGTCGCTCGGCTTCTTTGACTCTTGTCTGATGTTGTGCCAGCTACTCCTGTTGAGATTATTCCGGATGTGAGGAAGACGTTTGAGGTTGAGGTGACCACCGCAGAGACTAGAACATGGGAGAAGATGATAATTGGTGTGGACTGCAGGCAAGATGAGACACGTCTGTCTGAAATTAGAACTAGCGAAATTGCATCACCGTCGGAGAGAGGAGGAGGAGGAGGAGGAGGAGGAGGAGGAGATGATTGGTTTGCCCTGTTCGACATCATCCGCGAAAAACCTGTTGTCGGACCGTCAGGTACCTTTCATTTACAAAGCGTACATACTCTGTGCTAAACGGCTCCGTTGAGTGGTGACTCATAAGCTGGACTGCACACACACACACACACACACCGGCTGCTTTCAACCTTATATAGCTCGAGCAAAGATTACTTCTAGATGTATTTACCCCTATTTCTCTATGTTAGTTGCTGTGGTTGAGCATGTGGTGGATGTGGTGGCAGCCACTGAACCAAAACCAAAATTCATCGTGGAAGACATGAGGCCCCCTGTGGAGTTGTTGGAGATTGAACCGTCACATCCGACACCGGTGGATGATGACTGGTTTGTGCTGCTAGATGTTGCAGCAAAAGTACCAGGTATTCTGCTGTTTGTGTGTGACTGGAATCAGACAGAATAACATTATGTCTGTGTGTGTGTGTGTGTGTGTGTGTGTGTGTGTGTGTGTGTGTGTGTTACCGTTTTATTACATATCTCTACCTGTTCAGTAGAAGTGGAATTGTGTTCTGACTGATAAGGCTTTGTGTGTATTCTACGCTAGCGGCTGTGGACGAACGTATCGGTACACGCCCTGAAGTAAGAACAGATAAAGAGTTTGCAGCCAATAAGCAGAGAATCACTCTAGTGGAGGAGAAGTGGCAGCAGGAGAAGGCGGTACAGCAGAAACCGCCTCCAGCCGTGAGAGAGGTAGAAGATGATTGGTTTATTCTCTTGGATGTGGCCACTAAGAAATCAGGTATAATACAAATGATTTTTACATAGATTTAGCGGGGCAGTCTATTTCGCTATGCATGCAGATGTCGTTATATTTTGTACTTTATTTCAATATTAATACCGGGTTGTGTGTCTGTGCTAGTCGTTGTCCCCGAGCGCATCCACTTCCCAGCGGAGGAGAGAATTCCAACAGCTGTGGCCAAAACAAGGATCGCTGTTTCTGAGAGGAGTTCACAGTTTGAGAAGCGGATGCTGGAGGAAAGACGTCCGCTCACACAAACGCACGTCAATGATGATTGGTTTGTTCTTCTAGATGTTGGCCTCAAAGAGTCAGGTATTTCTCACCTTTTTTTTTTTTTTTTTTTTTTGATTTTGCAGATGAACAGCTCACACGCGGTCACGCTTTCTTCACTCCATGAAAAACACTTCGCAACATTTGCAGCCCGTTTACAGGATACGCTGACTTTTCTTTACAAGAGGAACTGTCCACAGACGGCAACGCACATTCTCCATCATTCAAGGACCTCTGATCGTGCTTCGAATATTGAAGAAATAACGCTTTCTTAACCTCAGCATTTCACCAGTTCAACCACTTTGAGCTTTACAGCCTAACGTCATCTAACTTTGCATCTGTCGTCGGATCGCTACAAGAACTAATCCGTGCTTTTGCTCTCATCCCACTTTGTGGACATTCGCTTCTGACCCACCTCCGATTTTGTCGTGTGCTAAACGAGACTAAACGGAGCATATGAGGTACAGTATACCCGTACAGTGTGTGCACATATCTGATCACATCGAGGCTTAACACTGTAAGTATGACGTGGCCGCTTGCTGAGATGCGCTATTGTATGTTACTGTATTTAAAATGCACTGTTGTACTGTGCATTTGACTCACTTAGGGGATTCGATCATGTCCGATGTGGACGCAGTCTTATCCCTCCGTAACGCATTGTGCTAAAACACATATCCTTTTGTTAACGTTTGCGTTTTGTCTGTGTTTGGTCTAGCGGTGAGCACACAGAGGGGTGCCCGTCCCGTCAGCGCTCCGGTCTTCTCCCAGGCTGCTCTAGCCGAGGCAGGGATCCCTATGGCCCCTTTCGATCTGCCCCAGACCTCCACTCCGATCAAGACCGGCCGCAAAGAGGAAAGAAAGCTCGAGGTCACTGTAGAAGCCGTGGAGCCCTCAAAAATGGAGGCCATGGCTGAGGTCAAGGTATTGAATTTCACTCCTGTCACTGTTTTACATGTTTGTGATGTAATTCAATCTAAATGGTTAAGTGCAGGAACAATGTAGCATCATATACAGTATGTGTGTGTGTGGGTAACCATATATGCCTTACAGAACAGCTGGTTCCTTTTTAAAAGTCAACAAATTATTCCTGATTTGTCCTCATAGCTATTGCCTGGGAATTGGGATATTGTAGGTGATGATACTATAAAATATGAAGACACACTTTTTTTAAATGTAAATGCCTCATAGTCTTGATTAATCAAAGTAGCACGCAGAGCTGGTTCTCTGTGTCTGAGTGTGAACTGTGTCTCTCTTGCTGCTGTAGCCAGCAGTTTGGAGGGACCAGAGACAAGTAGACTCTTCACTGATGCCCACCGTCAATGGGGACATTCAGGTGAGTGTCGGCCGCTGTGGGCTCCTGCATGTCGGGCCCTCGAGACGGCTTGTTTCCACTATGGCTTGAGATGTGAGTGTTGGAAGCCAACAAGCTGAGGATTGCTAACATGTGTCCCCTCTCTCCTCCCCCCCCGGGGTAGCACAAGTCTGAGGTGACGAGCACGAAGGTGGTGCGAATGCGAAAGGTCAGATTCTTAGCCCGGTATTCCGTAGCCATCTCTCCACCTCCATTCTGACAATATCGAGCTCCTCATCCCAAAAAAAAAGACCAATCTCACCCTCTTCTCATGTTGTGCTTCCATTCAGTCTTTAATGCAATCCGCATCAGGTTTCGATGCACATGCAGTAAATGTTACGAGGTAGAAAGAATGGAAGAATAGATGGAATATGTAAACAGAGAGTAACTGGTGAGAATAGAATAATGTATGTTTTTTACACATATTAGCTGTTTGAAAGTTTACAAGGCACTCATTTCCTCTCATTGCTTGCTGTTGTTGTAAACCCTGGAATGCACACATGCATGATTATAGATTTGTGCACCTTTACTAAAACGAAGCATGATAACTTTCTTTATTTTCTCCTCATTATGAAACTAGGGTTCTTAAGTCGGTCCTCTACATTCTTAGGTTGTCTTTGTCTTTCGTATTAACACTGTAGTGAATTCTTTTAGTATGCATGTCCATCGTGTGGCAGTTTATTGCCAGCACACTGAAACAAACCCACATTTCTTTTGTTCTTTTTATTTTTCACAGAAAAGAGCTAAGAGAATTGAGGGTGACTCAATTTATATCAGACATAGCCTTTTAATGTTGGAGGTTGGTATCCCTTCTGGAGACGTCGGTCTCTTTCTGTGTGCTCTTGCTCTTTGGCACAGCGGCTACTGTTTGACATCACGCTTGCATGTGGCATGATTCGCACTTCTTTGCATCAGCGTAAATGATTGGCTGCAGATTAAATGATAAATGTCTGTGTGTGTGTGTGTGTGTGTGTGTTGCAACATAACTAATCCAATTGTTTCAGGAGAGTGCTGTTGAATTCACAACAAAGAAGTAGTTTGTTCTGACACCTACATTGGTACTCAAACTCCTCAAGGAGGCTGTACTCCAAAACATCCTTTATCTCTCACTGTTCACAAGCAGCTCCAGTTCTATTTTTTTCCAGATCACCAGTATTCTCCTGTTCCTGCTTCTGCTCTTTTACCTCCGTCTCATTGTCTTAACCTGCCAGAAATGCAATTTCTCCGCAGTTGTGCAACTTACATCTTTGACCATAGAAATAAAGATTAAAGTAATTCTACATCTTTGCCAAAGGGGATGGCATTTGGAGAAACACTTATCATTAAGCTGCTCTTTAGCACCACAGTAAGTTCAGATGAACACATCTGTTCATTGGCTAGATCATCGTATGTTTGGTCAAATGGGAGTCAATAGTTTGCAGATGTAAGTAAAGATCAACTTGGTGCTAAATGTTGCCAAATGAGTGCTGCTACTGCTCTTGTTCATTTGTGTCAAATGAACAGGTTTCCATTCATACTAAGGCTTCATCTTTGATCATGTCTTCCATTATCGCCTCTCCTGCTCTGTGATCTGCAGCCTGTTTTCACTGCAAAACCTAATGCTATGAATAGACCATTAATGCGGCGTTGTGTAATTATAGCTCCTGCCCATCCAACCCCCCCCCCCCCCCCAAAAAAAAATAATGGACGTTGATAAATCATGGCAATGACTCCTGTGAGTCTGGTCTCATGAATCAGCTGCCACACTTCACTGAAAATCTATCGAGAATCCACAGTTTGATCATTTCGATGACTCACCCCTTTTCATTTCCTTTAGAATCCCTAATTAAGCCTGCTTCTGCTTGTTTATTTGATCAGCAATAAGTCAACACAATCTGTACAGAAAAAACACAACATCATCTGACTGTCACTTTTCTTTGTTCTCTCCTGTTTGTTACTCTCTCCCAACCTCGGTCTTATCCTTCATCTTCCCTTTCCCATCCAACTTTCTATCTTCACTTCTTTTTTCTTTCCTCCCTTTTTATTGTTTTCCTGTTCCCATTTCCCTGGCCCGCTCTTCCCCCCCCTCCCTCCCTCTCTCTCTCCACACTGTCTTTCCCCCTGGACTTGGCTCCCTGTAGGACTTTGATAAGCCCCAGGAGGAGCTGCTCAGGCATCATGCCAGCATCAGCGTGCTGAAGAGGAACTTCATGGAAGCCGCCCCGGAGAGCAGGCCCAGTGAGTGGGACAAGCGTCTGTCCACGCACTCTCCGTTCCGCACCCTGGGTATCAATGGTCAGCCTCTGCCCGGTGCTGATGGGGTAAGTCTCCCACAGGAACCCCCCCCCCCCCCCTCGCCTCCAAATTCCTTTTTTTAACCTAAGTCTGCCAGTTCAGGAATTGGAGCAAACGAAGCACAAAGTTTCATTTATATTGAATTCCTGAATGGACTTGGTTAAAGCTGTATTTATACTTGCATCATCACATGTGTTTTCCATGGAGATGATTGTGCTTGATTGGAAAACATGGCCGCGCTAGTGTGAGCAGTGCTCATAGATTTGTAGCGGAACAGAAGAACCTGAAATTCTTGCTGACGTCTTGTGTCGAAAGAAAATAGTTTTCCCCTCTGTTGGATTCTTCTCCGATATGATGAATATATTCACACAAAAGATGTTGATGAAAGAAGGGATCAGGCTCTTCCAGTTGTCCATCCTGGTTCTCTTACACTCTTTGAGTGTAATGGGTTACGTGTGCATGTACGGACCCATTCAAGGAGACAGCATGTGGTGTGCCACACGTGCATGTGTATGAAGAATGCAGTGTGACTTGTTGAATAGGGTCTGTAGTGTTGCTCTGTCACTTAAAAGACTCGTGTGTGTGTGTGTGTGTGTGTGTGTGTGTGTGTGTGTGTGTGTGTG
>NW_022280043.1:1706921-1708620 GCF_004355925.1 Anarrhichthys ocellatus
GTGTGTGTGTGTGTGTGTGTGTGTGTGTGTGTGTGTGTGTGTGTGTGTGAGAGGCAACTCTGGGACAGGCGGTCCGCTCTCTGAGAACTCCCTGTGGTTCCTCTTACCTGTGTCGGATGCCTGTGAGCCCGGACATGTTTGTGTTGCATGACTGACAGACCTGACGTTGGAGATCTACCGCATGGCTCCGGGATGACTTTTTTGCACGTTCTCACACTGAGCAGCATTTACCTTTTCTCTCCTCCCTTTATTGATGAGCTTTCTTTTTTTGCTTTTGATACTTTTTGCCTTGCACACTTTCCTTCACACTTGATTTCACCCTTTTGCTTGACTGCGGCTTTCTCCAAGCCATGGTTGTTTTTACATGAAGAGACGATTAGTATTCATGTTGTATCTGCAGTTTCTGCCCAACTCTCCCTTTTTTAAATAGAAATGTAACTTTCACAGGACTCTATTATAAAACTAATTTATTCAGTTAAAAACATTACATGACAGCTGTTCAAGCTGACTAGAAACACAACTTCTGATGTTAAGTATAATCTGCATTGTGCGCGTGCCTTTGGGCAAGACATTAACTCAACTGCAGCAAAACAGTTTGGACACAAAACATTTTACTCTTGGAGATAAATGCCTCCGAGTGCATCGTGTTGTCAGGATGCATTTGAGTCACATTGAAATCAAAGCAAAGCTAAACTGACAGCTTGGTGTCTGCAGTGAGATCAGCACATATGACACTGGTCAAAAGATGCCTGCTGGAGCGGACAAACAAGCCAGTCTCTGGTTAACCTTCAGCTAAAGCTCTAGTCTGATCAAAGTAAACAAGCTTTGACACGCAGCAGCTGAATTGGTACTTCCTGTTTAAAAAAAGTATAACATGCATCCTTTTCTTTTTAATAATATACTACCAGTGTGGATGACTTTCTTTGTTTCCCCCAAAAAATGCAAAAATAATTGTTGGACATGGAAAAATATTTTTTTTAAATGTAACATTTCCATGCTCTGGACAACAACAACGTCCGATTAAAATCCCATTTCATATTTTTTCAATAATCCGTTATTGCGCAACTCTGGCTTTTACAAGTTTCAGTTCATTTTCTGTCATTTCAAGATTCCTTCCTCTCATCTCTCTTCCCTCCTCCTCCTCCTCCTCCTCCTCCCCTCTTAGTTTGTCACCCGCCTCCCACGCGGCCCCCTGCTAGACTTCTACTCCAAGCGCAGCTGAGGGGCCGTCTCAACCTTGCAGAAGCCCCACACAGGTGTGAGTGTGAGCTGCGGAGATACCACCTAGTCCATCCACCCATCAAACCTCTAGCTTTCTCTTCTTCTCCTCCTTCTTCCTTCCTTCGCCTCCTCTTCGACATCACCGTAGCATTACTCATCTCTCATCCTCTGCTCCACTTGAGAAGCTGCCCGCCGCCCCCTTTTTTTTTTTTTTTCTTCTGGCCTCTATGGGACTAGACTTTCATTCCTTCTGCTTTCACACTGCAGCACAATCAACCAGAAACAGACCTGTTCTCCAAAGACTGGGAATGACAATCAAGCCATCGCTACTTTGCATTTTTTTGGACCCTTAAATCGAGCAATATTACTTAAAAACTGACTTTCATCCGGAGGCGTATGATGTCCGACCATATCACTTTGAGCGTGCTTTTGTACACGCTTTTTGGTACGTTTATATTGTCTGTTGTCTAAGCTGATC
>NW_022280043.1:1708720-1882544 GCF_004355925.1 Anarrhichthys ocellatus
TTGTGATACTTCTGAACCTCTTTGTCCTTCACCATTTTTTGATATATATATATATATAAATATATATATAAATGTTTTTTCTGAACCCACATTAGGTAAATCCCAGAAATCGTCAGTCTTGTTACTGAGAAACTTCTCAACATTCTTTGTCACAGTGTCGTACTTCCTGTGATGACCTTGAGGCAGCTTAATTGTGATACTTCTGAACCTCTTTGTCCTTCACCAGTATTTGACGGGGCAGTGTGCAGCAGCTGCAACAGATTGCCCGTTGCATGACTTTTTTTGACAATCAAATTTGACCAAAGAATAAAAGGCATTCCATATACAGTTCATACGATTGTTTGTCCCTTGAATGAATTCGTTACTCAAGTTTGTGATTTTCTTTATTTAAAAAATATGATTTTGTAGTTGATGACATTAGTGTGAGTGGCATGTCATTGTTGAAATAATATTGAAGCTAAAAACAATAATCCATTCATTCAGAGTCCTACTGAAATAAACAATATGGAGTAATACCTGTGTTCAGTATCCATCTTATCTGGTGACCGTCTGTAGAGGAAATCAGTTCAAGAAAAATGTACATTGTGTCCATGAAGGGCTCTACATGGCCTTTAATAAATTCTAATGTAAGTCATTATCTTCCTACAGATCTGTCGTGCCTCATAAAATGGATACTATACTGTACAAATTCATGCATATAATCTCTGTAACAATGATCCTACATACCATGTCAGCAGAAAGTACTTCACCTACCCATGATCACATAGCGGCTGTGTTGTGTCTCTTGTAGAGCGTGTGCATTAGTCTCCCTTGCAATGGTTCAGAGACACACACTGCACATGAGGACACCTTCTCAGGCATGCCGAGACCCACTGTGAGCCACGACAGTGAGCCTGAGGATGCTCGAGTTGAGGAGGAGTCATGTGATCAGGAAGAGGTTGTAGTTTTTGAGACCTTCTCGGTGCCCGCCGTAGAGGTGGAGATGGTGCAGCTGCCCGCCTCCCTCGGCCGCTGCCGTAAGGCTTTGGATGGGACCCGGGAGGAGGAAGAAGGATCGTGTCCAGAAGTGTCGGTGCGCTCTGGGAAGATAGTCGGATCTTCCCCAGCTTCCTGTTTCAGGAGCGATGGTCCCCAGGTCGTACGCTGCTTCCAGGTAGCCCCCCCCCCAGGGTGACGCTGAATCCGCCTCTGCTCGGCCTCTGAATGATTTCAAGGCTGGCACTCTTAATCACTCCTTTGCAGCACCGTAACAAATCACAACTTGTGAATCTCTTACCGGCTAAGTACCGGGTGAATTTTGCTCATCATTCAGAGGTGTTGCACAGTGGTGTGTTCTCAGCTATGGTGATGGGTTACAAATGTTCTGTTGTACACTTTGACTTTACTTTCATCATCTTTGCAAACCCAACGTATGGCTTTCCGTCTCCTTGTTTCTTTTCAAGTAGTTGGTGGCGGGAAGGAAAATAACACGATGATTCTGTTGCTTCCAAAAAAGTCGTAAGGACATTTGGTGAACTGGCTGTTGCCGTGAAAGTGACTTCACGCAGACGATGGCTTTAGGAAGAATGCAATGGTGTAAAACAAGTTGGTTGCTGTGAGGTGTGAGGTGTCTGGTTAAACAGCCACTCGTGGGGCTATGCTCCCATCCACAGCCCCCTCTGGTGCAGACCCAGACAGTCACCATCACAGCTGTCTCCGCCTCCTTACCCAGTGGCATCTCCACCACGGAGGTCCCTATCGTCCCGACCAAGACCTTCATCTATGAGTCGTCAAAGGTAGGGGCTCCAGCAGCTGCTCAGCCCAGATGTGTCTCGGCTGTAGACGGTCTGTTTACTTGGAGGAGTCTTGGGAGGAACCAGGCCGGCGCCTCCAGAATGAGAATATAGCAGCACTGCACCTTCCCTGGCTGAAGCTCACGGTCACATTATCTCAAAAGGATTACTCAGTCTCCCCGTTATTTTAAATTCTCAGGTGGCAGTTGATGGGACAGACGAGGACAAAGACAACACAACCGCGTCCAGCTCCAAGACCGTAACCTCAGAGAGCACCAGCGGCACCACAGTCACTACCACTCGCATCTCAAAGGTTAGCATTGGAATCCTGCTTTGTGCTGATTTTTTATTTTCATTTTATGTCGCCTCTTAATTCTACGTTTTCTTCCCACCACCAGGTAGTGAAAAGCGGATCTTCTGAGACCCGCGTGGAGAAGAGAATCGTCATAACCGCCGACTCTGACATCGACCAAGATAAGGTACAAAACACTGCCCGGTTGTGTCAAAAGTTGCCATTAAGTATCACCTAATGAAAATGAGGACAATTGTGACTTTACTAATTCATATTAAGTCTAATACAAGTGCGCTTAATGTCTGTCTTGCAGGAGAAAGACGGCGGAGCATCAGTATTGTAACTGAATCACCAGCTCCGTCTACGCACACATATCCAAACAACATGCCCTGAATCTGCACCTACTATTATGGATGATTCAGTAGATGCATCTTAGTAGATCCTCTTTGTTTGTTTATCAGTTGTAGGTAGAGGAGGGCTCCACAGTGCTCGAGTTTGATCAAATGCTTATCTCATCCAGGTGTCAACAAAGCTTAGTGAAAAATTATTGGTAAAAAAAAAAAAAACCCAGCATTTTCAGTTCTGTTTGCTTTTAAATGCTTTTATTTCCTTCGTGGTTTTTACATTAATTTTATAAACAATGCACTGTTTTCATTCTAGTTTACACACCATCAGCATTTATTCCCTTGGTGCTGCGGGGAACGTTAAGACTACATTCAAGGGAATTCTTTTTTTTTTTGTTGTTTACTTGTCTATTTAATTCAGGAAAGGCATTTTTTTTTTTTTTGAATGGCATTACATACCTTGCATAGAAAAGTGGACAAAGATTTGGACAGTTGCTTTGCTCAGTTCACTGCTCAGGTACAGAAACCTAAACATATTCTCTTTCCTAAACCAGCAGCCTACACATTGTTGTAAAGTCTAAATTAAAAAAATGGATCTATTTTGAAATAATTCTCTATTTTATAGAATTAATGCTTTTCTAGTATTTGTACAAATTTGAGGTTTTTAAGTTATTCATCCATCTGCTCATTAAATTGAAGGTTACCACTGTGCTGTTTACTGAATTCTGAGGTCTCTGCTCTGAGGCTCTGAATCATTCTTATTCGTTTCCTCTTGTAGTCCACCAAGTTTATCAAACCTTTCACAATGTCCACATGACAGGGGAGCGCATGCTTCAGTCCTATGTTTCGTTCAGTAGCATAGAACTCATAATTGCTTTGAATATATTTGGTTGGTAAGAAAAGCTCTGCAAGCTTTGGTCTGTTTAACTCAGGTTTTGATATTATTTGTAAGACTACAGACCTCCTTCTGATTGTACGAGGAATGTCCATATATATGTATATCCATCCCGACTTTAAATGTACATTCATGTTCAGCCAAGTGAGGTCAATAAATACAAAGCTCGTCTGTCACAATAACCACGCTTGTAAGGGGTGAAGGCAGCTGTCCCAGTATGTGTGGCGCGTCTCTCTCATAGGAGCACAAGTTGTCTTTTTTACATGTTCTACTATACAGTAATTTATTTGTAAAGTAGGAAGTGTCTTGTGTGATTTGATGTACTCTGATGTTTCGACACGCGCTGGTCTCCAGGCTTCCACTAGAGATGTCACAAGTATTGCATTAATTATCACCCGAGTTTGTAAAGCCTTTTTACCACATAGTCCAAGTAGATCGCTCTCTCACTGTTTCTTGTGCTTTTCCATAGAAGAGAAAATGCTTTAAATATATGAATTCCTTTTAGATAGCATGTTTGTTAGCAAACTTCTTTTTTTTTTTTTTTTACCCAAAAAGAAGCCATTGGTATTGTAGCTACATGAACAACAGAAACCTCGCCTGGAAGAAAATGTAGAATTTCACAAAAAGAAAATAGTTTTTAGACGATGGAAAATATTGTTGCTTCGTGACTTATCCCTGTCTTTTTATGGAAAAATAAAAAGTGCATTACTCTGCAGTCTGTGTGTGAAGCATACCATTCTGAACGTATGAAAGAGATCTTGGTAAGAAATAAATATTTAATGCCATTCACAGTTGATGTTGCTGCATGTCCAATCAACACCAAACTCTTGAGATGAAACTATTGTAATATACTATCATGTTACATTTGCCTAAACAATCGAGTACAAACAGTCTCTGAACTTTAAGGAAACTGAACAGCCGAATAATAAAATTTAAATCAAGCATAGTTCCATTTTCTTCCTCTAATTTGATATTCATTGTTTCTTGGAACGAGCACCTGATCAGTTACACTCATTGCTGTTTTCAAATAGAATCCTTAATCTTTACAGCATAAAATACTACATGAATATGATTTAATGTTAACTTTCAAAAGCATGGGTTGACCATATCACTGATAAGGCAAACCTGTCGAAAGCACACCGCAGGAGTTGAAGCCACGTTGAGGAGGAAACAACCCTAACATGTGCAAAGACGGATAGACATCAATTAAAGTTCAACATTATGAGGAGATTGACCCTTTGGAACCAGTTACATGTTTAATACAGAAACAATAACCTGCTCAACTGTACGGTGTTTCGATAAATGAGGAAATGTTTGAATCTGAAAGTGTCTAGGTGAGTTTGGGAAACTGTACAGGCATTCATTGGGATTATATAATCCATTCCTTCCAACAAGCAGACAGCGAGGTCTTTCAGTCCATCGTGTTGTTCTAGCGAATCGTCTTGACTGGGCTCTTGAAACTTGACGCAGCCTGAAGTTGGAGTTGATAAGCCATTGGGTGAATTTTGAAACCATATAGCCTGGAAGAAGAAAAAAGAAACACAATCACCTCCTGGACAAAAGGAAATGTCTTTTTACAAAGGCGGAGTATTGTATGACATCTTGCGATAACCGATATACCAGAACTGCGTTTCAGTACAGATACCTAAACAGGACACATGTGACCAGGTAATCAATGTCAACCTGTAGTACTTCTTCAATATTGAGCCCGACTAAGGTCGGAGGGAAACGTGTCTTCTATACGCCAACCACTTAAAGGAGCAGTGTGATGAATACACAGCAATGACTATTATATTCCATTTTTGCCAATAAAGCCCCAAAATCCTACACATTAAAACATACTAAGAAAAGCACGGCACTAATAAAAACAAATAACTCAAACACACCGTGGCACAAACTGGTTGGCTGGTCGCTTTGAACGATACTCTGGGTGCACCATGAACAGCATGTGGGGGAATCCGGTCCCAAAATAGGCTCCATCAGTGTGGTGGTGTCTGGAGGATTTGGGGGTGTAAACATCCATGCACTTTGGGCAGTAAAGCTTCACCATTGCTTCTCCGGGGATGTCTGACAGACCTACATCAGACAAGGGATGGTTGAGTACGTCTTCATAGCCACTGACAACGGTACAGCGTGAATTTGTCACCGACTTACCGATAGGAAGCATTGGTTGATTCTCGCAGTAGACTCTGGGGCAATAGCCAAAATCCCCTTGTTGATACTTTTCCAACTATGGAGAACAACAACTTTAGAAATCTCCATTGATTCATGCCATGAAGCATGTCAGAATGTGAAATCATGAAGTGATAGCCTACCATCTGTGCAATGCCTCTGTTTGTGAGGATGTAACGTGCATGTATGAGCCCGTAGAGCATCTCTGCTGCCTGCTCTATCAAGTCACTCTGATTGGGGTTATCTTCAAGCTCCTCATCTGTCAGATTAAACGTTATTAAAGGCAGTTAAAAAAGGGGACTCTACTTTATTTCCACATCACGTGGGAACCGCTACTTCCTTGATATTCTCACCTGGCTCCAGGTCCAGAATCATGTCCAAAGCCTGCCGATAGTGAGGCACCTGCTCATTCAAACCGGTCAGGTTGAACTTGTCCTGTATGTAGTCTTCATCCACCTGTAACACACCATTGGAGACAATGAATGGCTATCAATGGCGTTATTTACTGATGCAAGCAACATCCCATTGCTACAGCACATTAATAAGGAAGCGTTATGCAAGAGCTTAACAGGATTATTTAGATGCTGCCAATGATAACGCAAGGAGTTCAAATTAGAATTGGATTGTGTGAGTGCTAAGCTAATTAGACATGTTACGCATTGATGCCTACATGCCTAGTACTTCTTACTGTAACAGTTTTTTCTTTCATATTTGAGTGATAAGGTCCAATGTGAATTCAGTGGAACAGATTAGTAGCAAACAGCAGGGAAGTGGCTGTAATAGGGAAGTGTTGAACATCCTCTGACAAATATAAAATCATATCCCTCATCACAAAGCAAAAGCAACAACTTTAGAAATAAAAATACATGTATATTGTTTAGTCCATGTGGCTTGTGTAAAGAATACATGTTTCCAGCCAGATATGAAACTGTCACACTTAGATACATGTCTTAAGTACTTAAGACAGCATTACTATTTTTTTTAATATTTATATATATTTATATATATATATATAAAAATGTAGATGCTATCTGCAGGTGTTCAGGGCTATACAAATGTGAGACAGTACAAACCCAACTTCCAAGTACATTTATTTTTTCATTGCAACCATAAAAATACAGCTAAGATTAAACAGTGTTTTCTCTGGCTATATATACAGATTTTTGCTTCGTCAAATACATTTTTCAGACTTATTTTAAACCGTTTTGATATATACTTTTTAAATAAAATTGATTTATTTTCATTATTATAGCCGATTGTTGTAAATGACTGTAAAAGTAATACTTTGTAAAGGGTGTATTTTGTTTTTTGTTTCAAAACCAGCGAAATCTTTATTAAATCAAATGAATGACAAATAGGATGTATGCAGAGAACTGGTGCTCACGTGACTCCTTTACGTTCATTAGAACCTATTTACGGCAGCTGACCTGTCGTGACAACAATGGGTGTTCCCACTAAATGTGGCCAAATAAATTCCAGTTTAAAAACAATGTGTGGACCAACCTCACAGAAGAACTCATTCCCTCTGAGTCCACAGAACCAGGAGATCCAGGACACCTCCTCCGAGCTACTCATCCTCCTGACGAACCAAACCAGTCAATGGACCGATGTTAACGCTGTGGCTAGCGGCTAAACACATTCACTTCATATGAGATGTAACGTTTACGAACACAGATTAGATATTTTACAGCTTAGTTGCAACAAACCTGATCTGTTATCTCGCGGACTTTGAACGAGACATTTGATTTTATTGTATAATTTAAAGCAAACCGTGAGTTTGCGTCTCAGACCTGCTGCTAACGTTAGCTTGCTTGCTAGCGTCCCTTGGCTATAACACGTATAGTACGTAGAGTGTGGAATTTATTCTTGTAACAGCAATATGTAGTCAACGTTAGAGGTACTGTTTCCTGCATGTGTATAATTGTTTACAGAGAGTCACTTTTACTCACCTTTATTTCTATATTAGTTAACACATCAACTTGCAAGCTTAGCTAGTTTATCCTCGTTTAGCTCCCTGGATAACAAATACGTCTTCCGGTCGGTCAAAGTTTTCAAAATAAAGTTCCTCATGACGCATATTCCCATAAAATACTGCCGAGAGAGAAAATGTGGCTGATTTTGTTAAGAACATGAACAGAATACAAATTTATTTTCATTCACTTTAATGAATTTCCAACAAAACTACCATTGAATTTATGCTTTGAATCATGGCTTTCACCTTGTATAAAACGGTGCTATTCCTATATTGTACATATTATGGTATTTTGTCTGACACGATAATGGTCATGTAGAGTCCAGATATGAATCGGCCCTGTGTTCTATTTAATTAAGTAGCTAAAGCAATATCATATGGATTAAGCAGGCTTTGGTAGTCCACTATATCCAAAGCATTTCATGTAGATTCCATTTCTTCATAATGCACATTATACAGTATGGTTGGTGTTTTGTTTTTTCTATTGACATGGATTTTAAAGATTTGGGTTATATTTAAATCTGAAAAAAGTAATCCCTCCTGGGATGAAGAGCTCTTTCAAGGCAGATCAGAAAAGGTTTTGCGACGAGGTGGTGCAACATCTTTGTGCTCCTGCTCCTTTCCCATGCCTTCAAACATCAAGATCCTTAAATGAAGAAAATGACATGTCAGCTGCTATACAGGACATTACACGTATACAGTATAGAGAGTACTACTGTTGCATTAAACAATCATCTACTAGGTTCTTTATAAAAAAATGTAGCCAATATTATTAACAACTGTAATCATTTTTCAGGTTTTAATTGAGATTGAGAAACTACTTTTTTAAATTAAAAATAAAAATGTTATCGGCTATATTCACTATTGTATCAATAGAGGCTTCATAATTTTTTTTTTATAATTTGGAGACTTAATCTCCGCTAACTCTAATCCTCATGTGACCCATCTTTGGGTCTCCACCCATTCTCTGAATGTATTCACTTACAGTTTTAGAATTCCATTTCTTTTTCCCAGCATCATATTCAGGAAGTCACTGTAGCTGAGGGTGTCTTTCGATGGCCCTCCAGCGACCTCTGCCATCATCTTTTTCAGCTCTAAGTGAGTCTTGGCCAATCCGAGTTTTTCCAGCATTTGTTTTAACCCCATTAAATCTATAAAGTTGATCGTTCAAAGACAGAAAATAACTAAAAAAGTGCTTATCTATATAAAATCTGTGAATATGATCTGACTCACTACTGAAAGCAACAGTTGCAAATTGTAGCAAAAAATATTAAAGATTTGAAGACAAGTGCAATTATACCTAATTCTCCTTTGTCGTTGAGATCAAACTCCATGTATTTCTCTGTAATACAAACAAATGTAATCTCATTTCAAAATGTGTGACACTAAATAAAACAATTAACTGAGGAGCGATTGGTAGCCTTTTGATACTCACTTTTAAACATGTCAAGCTTTGAACTTAGGTCTTCCTCTTCTGCATACTTGGGGTCTGAGAGAAAAGCCTATAGGGCAGTGACACCAAACAATACAAATCAATCAGACATATTATTATTGGTATCACACAGGTCCCATGTGTTTGTGTCCAGCTCCTGTCTGTAGTAAAATAATTCCAAAAGTCAGTTATCTCTAACGGAACACGATGACTTTTTCTAAAGATAACAACTCACCTCATTGATCGAGTCCAGTCTTTCTTCCTGTTGAGACTTGAGAAGACCGTATGCTTTACCTCCTGTGAAATGATGTACAAGACAATATAAAGAACGTGAAATGACAAACAGAGTTAGCAGAAGGAAAGGCAAACTAACCTTGAGCATTGCTGTCCATTCTGTTGACAGTGCTGAGAGCCGAACACGGAAAGTGCGGAAAGCTATGATGGCGTTTCTCTAAATTGAGCGACAAGAGGAAGTGAAGAAACAAAGTTTTGGTTTGCGTTGGTGAGGTTCCTCTGTAGTATTTATGGCTGCAGCAAAGCAGAGGTGTGAATTCACAGTATAACACTCACACACAGCCTCAATTTGATCAGCACAATAAGCTGTGTAATTTATAAGCTCTAATACAGTCTATGTGGAAAAGTGTTACATCTCCACCAGTTTAAAAAAGAAGTCGACATTACAATTAAGGATGGAAGAGGGACGCAGCACTGTGTTGTGAACAGTGAGCAATGCACATTTATCTGCAGAAATAATCTGCTCACGAGGCATGTTTGAATAAAAAGTGATGCATTCACACCTATGCAGTTGCATGCATAGAGCAATGCATGTCTGCCAGTCACTGAGCAGCTCCACTGGAGTGGTTGCTGGTTGAATGCCTTGTTCAAGGGCACCTCAGTAAAGATAATTCGGGAGGAGCAAGTGCTGCTCTTTAACATATCCAACTCAAATTTAAACGTGACCTCAATATATTACTTGACAACAACATGTGCTCTTATGTTCCGTTTGTCAATTTGATGTAGTGTCTTGTTCTTGCCACATGGGGGCTCTATTGACCACACATTTAGGTACAACGGAACAAAAAACAACATTTGGCTGTGCAGGTAGTGTCATGTGTGACTTAGAGAACTGAGAATAGGTGGAGACCAAAAAAACAAGTCTTGAAGAGAATACAATTGTGTCACTCCAGTTGGCTGCATTACTTAGAAAATGGCACATTTGTATCTACAAGGTCTCCAACTATTAGTTCTGTTAATAGTCAAATCAGAATGCAGAGGTGAGTAGGTCACTGAATTATTACCACATTCGGAATGTATTTTATTGTTTATAGTCAGTTTAACAAAGAAGTATTTGCTTTATACCAACTCTGACTGTTGTTGAACTTAAAAGGTGACATACTTATTTAATAACGGATGTAATATATTTTAATAATCTGCTATTTATTGTAAAATCTTGAATTATCTGGCTTATAGCTATGTAATCTAAAACCCTTTAAACAACGTACTCTGGGTGTTATTCTGAAAGGGATTCTAATCTTGATCTCTTATCATTTTAAAGACATCCTACCAAAGACTGTGTTTGCTTCTAAAGAAGAAGATATAGTTCTCCCCTGCTTTGAGAACTATAGAACAACGAGCTGCTACAGAGTCAAGTTGATTAAGTATGCCACAGATGCCAGTCAGATGAAGGTGATCCTTGCCAGGCCTAAAATACCCAAACTCAAGGATGCTGAACGTGTGAAATGGGATGCTGATAGAAATGTGTCCCTTTTTCTGACAAAAACACAACTATCTGATGAGGGACTGTATGGATGTGAAATCTGGCAAGGCTGGGACTGTATTCATGTCAAAAACATTTCTATAAAAGTGAGAGGTAAGATCACACATTATATTCTCCTAATTTTCACTCTTTTTCAAATAAATCCCACTCCTGTATGACAGAGATCTCACCTTTTTCAGACTGCAAAACCCTTCAAGCAGTGAAAGCATCTCCCGGCTCTCCCGTTAACCTGAACTGCCCAGTGAACGTAACATCAGGACAACAAGGACCGCAAAATATCTCCTGGGCAATGCTGAAAGGAGGTAACCCTAAATCTCTTGACTCTGAGAGGGTTGAAATGAATGGGATGTCATTAGCTATCCAGTCTGTGCATGACAGTGACAGTGGTTGGTATACCTGTAAGCACGTGCTTGGACAAACTCAGCGCTGCTTTGAAATTTACCTGCGTGTCCGAGGTAAGATTTTAAACTATCTTGTATCATCACTGACAACTAAAGACAATATGCATAACTCCTAATAATGTACCTTTTCTATTTCCTTTGTAAAGTGGAAAATGTCACTGTGGCCACAGTTCCAGGTATTGCAGCAAAAACTATAATATTATACAACTTAATCCAACTGTGTCAGTATTCTCCTGTTAAATCTGATGTTGTAAATGCTTAGCTTTGCTTCCTGTCTTGCCCAGGATTAACAACCAGTGAGATTATTCTGGAAACCAAGATGGAGGGGAGCAGCAGAGCATTTATTGCTGTTCTTGTGGCGTCAGTCATTGTTGGGATTGCCATAATGGCTGCACTGATAGGACTATTCATTTACCGCAGGCGGAACACCCGGAGAGTTACACAGCAAACCCAGAGGCACACACCAGGTTTGATCTTCATTAATCTTGATGAGCAATGCAGTGTCGTGGCATATTAGAATAACTTTGTGTGCTCGTGTTGTTAAGGTACTCTTTCGGATGTTTATGAGATTGTGGATCTGACACCTTCAGAGGGTGAGCACCATGTTACTCTCTCACTACCTGTTTTAGTCCAGCTCCTGTGACCTTTCTGTACCATTTCATTGATAACTTTTCAACTTCATCTCACAGATCATACAAACAACTGTCTCTACCAACAATCCCTGGATGAAGGCCTGTGTACTTGTAAGTAGTACTGCTATTATCAAATCCCAACTACTATTATCAAGTCATACTTCAATTTACATCATGTCAAAATAGCCAAATAACAAATTCCTCTCCATCATTGCAGTCCGGTATCAGTAACATCAGTCTGCTGAAGACAAAGAAGAAGATTTTCCTCGTGAAATCAAAGTCCTTAGTGTCTAATCTTGTAAAACATGTAACATTAACTCACCTGCAATGTGTTTATCTTAAAAGAGTAACTGAGATTTAGATGGATCAACATAGAGAATGCTAACCTGTTTTTAGACTGCTGAAAAGAGTCTTCCTTATTGCCATGTTTCTTCATCAACATCTAATCAACAGTATTATTTTTTTAAAATGGAGACGTGTTTACAATGTAATCTTTCTATTTCTTTCCAATGTGAATAAATATCTTTAGGACGATGAATGATCACGAGTAAGGAGTCATAAACACTGATAACCATTTAAAAAAAGGCCTTTTTAGTGTATAGATGGTTGAAATCAAAGTTAAAAGACGCTTTTATTTAGTTCACAGCCTGTAATAAATCATAGAAACTGTCAGTGGTGGCGACAGCTCCTCTTTTGGGTTGTCTTTGCCGTTGTAATTCCTCTTGATTTGCATCCTGGATGACCTCGTAAACATGAGTCTGTGAAGAGGAATACTGGAGTTATTACATTGGGAAATATATGCTCGACAAAAGCTATGAAAAATTATTTTCAGCACAATTATGTTTTGCCTCTTACCATTCCAATACTTGACTGTTCATTTCCTGCAAACAGAGAGGAAAGAAAACATCAGCCTTTCGTGCATTATTTCATTCTCATTGAGGCTCCCAGATTATTCTCATAGTTGTACAGTAGGTTGTATGGTTCCTAAACCACATTCACTACCTGCATCCTTGTGCTGCTTCCTCTTAGTGTACATGTAGGATCCTCCAGCGGTTATACATATCAGGAGAGCTAGTGGAAGGGCTACCCACGCAGGTGTTTGCAGAGCTGCTGACATTAAATAGTAATAATTTCCTCTCTGTTTACTCAGAAACATTAAACATTTTGGTTTTATTTAGGAGAAAAGGCAACACTAGCATTATGCATACTTACGGTGAACAGTGTGCCACTTCTTTGATGCCATCACATCACTCTCTCTATGCACAAAGCAAATGAATTCATCTGATGTCGTTGACAAAACTGGGAGAAACAGCCTGTTTATCAGAGAGTTATTGACATTCATTAAGCGGCTCTGCCAGGTATTTTGGCTACCTCTGGACCAAGTCAAATTGATGTCTTTTCCACATTCTTTAGTGCAGGTAAGCACACAAGTCAAAGTGAGATTATCTCCACCTGGCCCACGCTCTGAGGTAACTTTAAAGAAAAACGTGAGAGGAAATGTTTTATAATAGCAGTGACACAAAGTAGATATAGGACAATTCATGCTCCGCTCTGGCATTTAAAGTGTTAACACTCACCATCGAGGGTGTGCAGCCTGATTTTGTTAAGCACCTTTTGCTGATCAGTGGAGTCTGAACATTGGTAGTCCCCAGCATGCAGAGCACTCACTTTGCTAATGACCAGCGATGAATCTTCATTGACATGAAATTTCTCTGTTTGGCCTTTTTGGGGTGACATATCATCTGTCAGTGTCCTTTCACCCACAGACCACTTCCCTCTGACACTCACACCAAGAGAGGAAGTGTCGCTACAAGAGAGTGACACTGACTCACCCACTGCTGCAAACACTTCCTCTATGCCATCTGAGCGAAAGAGGGCACTGGTTACAGTTTGGACACGTTAAACCATATAGTTCATTTGGAGTGCGCTGAAGTGAAGTTTAGTACCTTTTATTGTTGTCGTGTAACTGATGGTAGCTTTCACTGTGTCATTCTGAGTCAGCTGGCATTTCCATTTTCTGTGATGATCCGTCAGCTTTTTAGTGATGATCAGTTTAGAGAAGCATTCAGAGGGATTGTCAAAGTTAAATCTTTTCCCATTTAAAGGTGTATTGTCTCCTGTCCTCCACGTGATATGTATCCCTTTGTTGTTACAAGGGGCGAGTCCTTTATACATGTTGAGGAAGCAGTGAAGCTCTATTGTGCCTACCGCAGGAGTGGAGCGCTCAGTAACTGTTGAATGAGAAGAAGAAATGTCACGTGACACTGTGATATTGACTTTACATTGTTCAAGGATGGTTGGAGTCATTTACCTTCAAGAATCTGAAGTGAAACGCTTGAATTGAGCGTGCCACTGTCACAAGAGTAAAGTCGTGCATCATTGAGCTCCAGGTGATTAATCTTCAGAGAGCAGTCCTTTAGCAGGCCAAGCCTGAGGGCGTTCGGACTCGGAGCTGTCACCTTTCCAGCCTTCACCACCTCAGCGATCGACTGAAACTCTTCAGCCATGTTCCAGTTGACAGAGGAGCAGGATTCAATAGAGGGTATGCCACATGGCAAAGTAATATCCTCTCCTAGTAAGGCAAACATCCCCAAATGATCTGTTGGAGAAGAGAATTTAATCTTAGACATTTAATTTTCCAAGTCATGAGCTCGTTCTGTCAAATTAGAAGTTGGTGACCCTCCATCATGAACTGAACATGTGTACTGTTTTCAGTAAAAGAAAAAAAGAAAAGGAAAATAGGTTGCAGCTACCTGCACCATCCTGCGAGCACTCTACCTGTCCCAAATCAAACACTCTGCATGCTCGGTGTGGCTAATATGCAAACATGCTAACATTTAGACGGTGGATACTCAGTCACGCAGTGACTTGAACTCTGCGTTCACTAATGACCTTCTTCGTTCGGTAGGACCAGAGAGACCGAGTCGACTGGTTATGGTGGGACAAAGAAGCTGGAATGGGCGGACTGGTTATATTTATGCTCTGAGGATGAACGAGTTGAGTAGTTGTCCCTGGCTGGAGCAGATTTAGGAGGACTTTGTGGTGCACAAGACTTGCGTTCAGACAGGTGAGTACAAAAACAAACACATTGACTGTTGTAATTCAAATCTATTCAGTTCAATATGCTTTGTTGTCATGTGTGTAGCAAAGACAATATGCCAATTGAAAAGAAAAACGAAAAGATACGATTAATAAAATCAACTCTCTACAGAGGAGAGCTCCAACGTCGCTAGGCAAAGTAACGTTCTATCATGCACCTCCCCCTCTTTCCCCTTTTAAAGTGTTGCACAGTGATGTTTACTGAGAGTATAGGCCTGCATTTTAACAGACCTACTTTTTACTTTTATCTAACTTTAAGTACATTTTTACCAAAGTAATAGTACTCTTATTTGAGTATACTATTCTAGTATTCTTTCCAACGTCATTCAGAACCACATCGGACATTCGTGCATTATTTAAAAATTTTAGTTAAAGTTTATCTTGAATTAGTTTTTTGTTTTATTCATTGTTGTAAACATTTCGTTTGATTAATTTTGAAGTTGGAAATTTGAATCTGTTACATGTAGGTGTACCTCAACATTTTGTAAATAAAGTCAGTGATCTTAGTGTTAAGTCAAAATATCCCCAAAATACAACAGATTAACAAGATAACTTTTTTTTATATAATTACCAAATAACTGAAGTCCAGCTGCTGCTTGTGTGAGAGATATAAGACAGAGTCGTAACAATATAAAGGAAACCATTCTTCTCTCAGATGTCTTCTCGCAGATTTCTTGCTTATTGCTAAATCCTCTGATGGCAAAGGTTTTCTAAAATCACATGCTCAGGAAATTACTCATCTGTAGTTTAAGACCAGCCCAGGAGAGGCCTATGTTCATTTTTTCACATTAACCCTTTAACTTGTAGCGTGTAGTTATGGATTCAGACCTCAACCTGAACAGCCATATCAAGACAATTACAAAATCAGCCTACTATCCCCTGAAGAATGTATCAAGGATTAGAGGACTTATGTCTCAACAGGATTTGGAAAAACCTGTCCATGCATTTATCTTCAGCAGACTGGACTACTGTAACGGTGTGTTTACAGGTCTCTGTAAAAGGTCAATCAGAACGCTGCAGCTCGAGTCCTCACTAAGACCAGGAGGGTGGATCACATCACTCCAGTTCTGAGGTCTTTGCACTGGCTTCCTGTCCAACAAAGAATTGACTTTTAAATCCTGCTGTTGGTTTATAAAGCACTGAATGGTTTAGGGCCAAAATACATCTCTGATCTGCTGCTACCTTATGAACCATCCCGACCCCTTAGGTCGTCTGGGACCGGTCTACTTTCTGTTCCCAGAGTCAGAACTAAACATGGAGAAGCAGCGTTCAGTTTTTCTGCTCCAGATACCTGGAACAAAGTTTCAGAAAGCTGCAGGTCTGCTGAGACCCTCAGCTCCTTTAAATCAAGATTGAAGACTTTTCTGTTTGCTGCTGCCTTTAATTGAACCAGATTCAAGGATATTAATCAATTTCCTGCATTTCTGCATTTTACTACTGTATTTCATTGCTTTTTAGTGTTTTAATTACTGTTTTTAATGTATCAATCAATGTTCTTAATTGGTTTAAATCTCCTTTTCTTTTGCCTTATGTTTTGATGTTTTTAATGTTTTTATGTGAAGCACTTTGAATTACCTTGTTGTTGAAATGTGCTATACAAATAAACATGCCATGCCTTGCCTTAACTTAATACAAACATGTGGCCAGTATGCAAATTAATGCTTCATGTGAACTGTCCATTGTGTGTCTTTCATGTGATATTTGTCACATGTATAAATGATAATACCCTCTAGTAACACCTGTTATCGTCTATCATCAGATGGCTATTGATGTTGTAAATGCGAACAATTTTTGCTGCCAGACTGTATATTTGTCCTGTAGAATTACTAGTGTAGAATTGACCAGTTTCAGTGTCCGGTAACTTGTACAAACCCCAGGTTTTGATTCGCATGCAGCTCCACCTGAAGACTGTTCAGTACATCCTTGTAATGTTCCACTCTACAGGTGATGTTGAGGCTCATTATTTTCAACTTTAATGCAATTAGCTTTGTCTTTATTCAAGAGGTGAAACAAAAAATGATATATATCTGGCCCGGGTTACATGTTATTTATAGAAGACTAGATAATTGTATAAATTAAGTTTTAAGAACTAATTAACAGACTATTTTATCTGGATATCTAATATTTCAGGCAAATGGAAATTTTTGATGAGAAACATACACATGGATGTTCTGTAATTATGTTTACATGTAAAAGTAAGACAAAAAAATCATTTATTTGCACACAAATGCACAGCGTTTAAGCAACAAGTAAGCAGTACACTATAGTTCAGGTATTAGTCAGAGGCCTCGGACGTGCTGTAACTGTGTAGGACTTGACCTTGAGTACAACACTAGCAACTCCTCTCAGGTCGGGCAGAGAGGCCCCGCTCTCAGGAGGGATGAAGTGGAAATCTCTCAGTAAGTAGGCAGTGAACAGAAAGAGCTCCATTTTGGCGACAGACTCTCCCAGGCAGAGCCGAGCACCCCCTCCGAAAGGGATCAGGGCTCGGGCGGAGTTTCCTCCTCCCTCCAGAAAGCGCTCTGAAAGCCAGAGAGGAGCTACTTTATTTGAGATCTGCTGAGCAAGTGAAAAGGAATGCACTTCACCTCACCGTTAGAGCAGTACCTGGTTTGAAGCTGTATGGGTCAGACCAAACTACAGGATCATGGTGTGCCCCAAAAAGATTAGGAATGATGACTGTGTTCTTAGGGATGAAGTAACCTGCAATACTAAACATGAATGGTGGTTATACATTTTCCATAATGCAAAGTTTGTGTGTACCTGCTGACTGATACCAACAGGAATATATCAGTATAGCATACTTTATAGACATAAACATTATACAACAAATTTAGACCCATTTGGTGCTGTCTAGTTTATTTATTTATTCATGATGTTGCTGGTTTGCAGGAAGCAAGCATTTTTTAAAGCAGAGGTTCATTATGTGGAGCAACAGTTCAGCCTGGGTCCCATGCTGTTTACTTGTTTTCTTTCCCAGTGTAGACATAATTGCTTTTTTGCACAGTATATTTTATGCAGGCGTTTTTAATTCTTTCTGTACAGCCATGTTCACCATGCTTTCAGTCTTGGTGTTGGACCAAGGAGTAAACATGATGAGTGAAGTATTGGAGGAACATAGGTCTGTGTTACAAGATTTGTAAACTGGTCTGTATTGTACCAACCAGTACCAATGCCTGCTTAACCATATCTGATCTTATAGACAAGTGGTAGTTAGCCAATAATCTTCTAATTCTTTCATTGTAACTTCATTTTGCCATTCAGCTGACCTGCTGTCTCGGATGGCTCTGTGTGGCACCGCCAACGGGGCAACCGGCCTGAGTCTGAGCACCTCGTTGATCAGAGAGCACAGGACGGGGAGTCTGTGTCTGTCACTGTACTTGGGGTATCGTCCCTCGAGTACTGTGCACAACTCGTCATACACTTTGGCCTGCACCTGAAGATTAAAGTAAAAGAGGGGAGAGGCACTGAGATAAACTTCAGGGTTTGTAAATATGTTGTTTTATGGTAAATGACGTGCCCTGCCTCTGGTCTGTGGAGGAGGAAGGCCACAGTCCAGTTCAGCGAGGCTGCAGTGGTCTCTGTTCCCCCGATGAGAAGGTCCACAGTGGCCATATGAACATGAACATCTGTCAGGCGCTGGAAACATGAAAACACATAATTTAGTACAGAAGTGCTGCTACTTACAGTATTAGTCTTGAATGACATTAGATTTATTCCCAATACATTTCAGAATTGATCTCCCCTGGTATTCTCTGTTCTACTTACCACTCTGGGATCTGTGTGGTGAAGTTTGTCAAGGCACTGGAGGAGGGATCCTGTAATTGTGTCGTCATTTTTCTTGTCTTGTGACTGCACAGACAACAAAGCAACAGCTGATTAAAATCAGCATAGCAGGAAATGGGATTTATGCAGCTAGGATCCACGTATACACATACAACGGGTTGTATATGATATCTTACAAATTCATGCACTTTTCTGGATACATACACAAAGACGATTAACTTGAATTTTTAATTAAGGCATCTATGATGTGAATTTATTTTCTTTCTCTTTCACTCTATAGTAACATATGCAAGCAGACAAAAACAAATTATATTTATATATATATATATATATATATATATATATATATATATATATATAGATTTCAGTAGATAACATTACTCATTTTATGATCCTGATGTCTTAATTGTTCTGATCACTAAGCCACACCGAGACATGCTTTTTGTTTATCTGTGACCACAACAATTTAGCAGAATTAAACCTCTTCATTCTTTGGCATTTGTTTTCACCAACCTTGTAATTGTCGAGATGTTGTCTTATAATTGCATCTCTCTTGGCCACCTCTTTCAGGAGACGGGCAAATACTGGATTGGGTAGTTTCTTTGAGAAAACAAAGGACAATGTGTAAAATCTCATTCTGAAGATGTTTGCTAGTCTTTGCTGTGATCTATAGTCAAGACAGTGAACATTAGCTGACTCTGAGCAGCGGGAAGGAGTCCAGAGCAGAAATCCAGGACGAGCCCCACAGAGCAACAATCTCATTCAGACAGATGTGCAGCTGCTGCAGCTCCGAAGAACTCTTCTCATACTAGAAAACACAGAGATTTATATTTTAACAAAACATATCAAAGAAATGCACTGTCCAGTAACAGAATAGTACATTACGAGTGCACAAGTTAACGCATGCTTCTAAGAAGAGCAACATGAACAGCGACCTTAGCCAGTCCCCAAGATAAACAGCAACCAGGCACAGCTGTCGATTAATGAGAAGCATATTTTGAAATCCATCTTTGACACTGAGAGATACTCACTTCTTTTCCAAAAGCCAAAGTGGTGATGACATTACTGGCTGCCACTGTGAAATCCTCCGAGAGGTCTACAGCACTGCCTTGATAGTCCATCAAAACCTAAACAGTGAACAAACCAAGCTTTATCTTTTTATGTGACCACTGTGGAAAGTCTCCAACATTTGGTTTGGATCTCTGCAAGCACATTACAGCCCTTTAAAAAAAAATAAAAATAGGGCACGATATAATTCCCTGGTGTTCATTTTGTTCCTCCTGTGTTCTGTACCTCTCTCAGATGCAGTGCCTGTCTCTCGATCACATCATGCAGTGATTGCTGACAGCAACGCTGCAAAGCACTGTGGACGAGGCGACGATGTGCCCTCCACTCCTCATTATAGTCCCCCAAAGAGATGGTGTGCCCTCCCCCGGACACAATGTCACCTGATGCAAGTCAGTACAGGTAATAAGGACATACACATTATGCATACTATTGCTGCAAAAGAAGTTTGAGTTGTTTACCTGTGTATGAAATTGGTCTCCCAGCAAAATCTGACCATTTTTTCACCAGTGCTTCTCTTATGACTTCACCACTATTAAGTACCACCATGGCTGAAAAAAACACAACAAGGTTTTGTATTGTCTACAAAAAAAGTTTTTCTTTTTAAAAGCTGAGTTTTTAAGTCAGTATTTGATATCATGAAATCCATAATTCTGAAATGGGATGATTACTTGTGTTTCCACATTTCAGGCGGTAGATGTTTCCGTACCGCTGTGCCAGATTGGTCAGGTGGATTGGCAGATGTTCATGCGTCAGCTCCATCATATTGCCTATAAGGAAGAGGCTGGGAGGACCCGGGAGGCAAGGAGACGAGGAGCGGGGCAGGAACTGACAGAGATACTGCAGCAGTCCAGATTCAACTACTGGATGAAGGAGTTAAGAAACACAAAGGTAAAACAGCGAGAGAATAAACAATTATCATATAAATACATTAGATCAAGTAATCAAGTTCAGTGGTGTACTAGTTTCCCATGTGTTAAGAAAATGTCCCATTCATTAATCATTGTATTTTCAAGAAATCAAAACACTTGATTGTACAATCAGCATGTTTAAATATACAGACAATAAATAGATAATTACCTGTAGACTTACTTCCCTTGTGGTCTTTCTGTACAGATTTGTCTCTCTGACCAGAAATACAAATCAGTACCGTCAACAGCACCACAACTAGGAGCACAGCTCCCACAGTGATAAATGATATTTCTATTGGCATTTTGTGTCTTCTCGCTGGTGTCCCCTTTCAGAAAGGTGGTCAGCACACTGCTTTGCCCCTTTTATAGTCTCCTCATCTGTCTCTGAGCTCGTCGGCTTGATACAATGTTGTTTTCACTAAAATCAAGGATGTCTAAACATTTTGTCGGTCAACATATCTGATAATAAGATAAATGCAACACATACACATGGCCAGGACTCGCTGAAGGGCATGATAACATTTCACAGTTGACAGGACAGTCAGTCATGGCATTTCTTTATAGTACAGGGAATGAAGAAACTGTTTTTCATCAAAGGATTTGGGTGTTTTAATTCACTGTAACAAAATCAAAAAATCGACACTTCAGACCCACATCAGCCACATTTATTCCAATGGAGAGAGACAGTGCATATTCAATGACAGTAGTAGTGGGGTGGCATACCATGGTGCTGCACAAAAAGGTATTGGAGTCAATACAAAACTGTGTTGAAATGGACGGGTCCGGCAGAATAGTAGAACAAGATACAAAACGTTGCAAAAAACATTTCTCCAATCCTTTGGTATATTTCCAGAAAAATACAGATTAGAAAAAAAAATGTTGCTCATTGAATCAAATGTACTGATAGCTGTTGTTATAGCTATTGAACCCACTGTACATGCAATTTCAGTTGGAAAGTGACCAGCAGTGATGCATCAACTGTGGGATTCACTGTCTTCTGGATTTCTGGAGCTTTAATTATCTGTTACAAATGAATGACGACTGATGTAATCTTAGCCATGAGTTGCAGGAGAGAACCTGGACGGTCTGAACTTCATCTCAACGAAGGGAACGGAGGAGTCTTTACCTTTCCAGTCTATCCAGACTACTCCCTGAAAACAGAAACAGAGAAGTGATGCTATTTGGTCAGTGTGCTGTATCATAGAAGATAAAAGTGTTAAAAGTTCATTATTCTATGTCCCAGAGAGGTGAATTGTACCTGATTATTACTGTTGATGCCATAAAGGCCATTCAGGTTGGCCTTGTAGCAGTTCTTGTACCACCAGCCTCCCATGTAGGCCCTGGCACAATGGATCCCCAGAGGATCAGGGTCCTTGTCCCGGGCTGAGAATGGGCGTCCATTATGGTACCTCATAGAGTCACCTGACAGAGAAATAGTGACATTGATGTATAAATTGTCAGACACTTGCCGTAATATGGTATAAACTGCACATTTCCAGTAAGGTTTTCACCTGCAGTTCCAGTGTAGCCAGACACTGCAAGACTGTAGTGCCTCTCCACTGAATCCACGGAGAAGTTTGAGTAGTGAGCGTATATGGTGTCATTTCCAGATCGCATATCCACCCTCAGACTCACAGGGCCGACACTGGTCAGATTGTGAAGGAGCTCGTTCCCTAATAGTGATAGAAGTTTAAAGTGAACAGATGAGGCCAATTTATTGAAAATATATATTTTATGCAGATGTGATGGTAATAAGAACTTGCTTCAACTGTACCGAGCCAGAAGTCTTCGCTGAGGTTTCCAAAGCCGGCACTGTATTCACTCCATGTTCTGTAGAAATCTGTCTTCCCGTTCATCCTCCTCTGGAACACCTACAAACACACATCAGATTGTTGTCCATTATCTAACATAATACTGCCATTTTCTCTGTGCAGAGTTTATAAATAACAGCAGTTTCTCTCACCGTCCAGCCGCCTCCATCAGTCTCCATGTCACAGTAGACTCTGACTGCTTGTCCCTCTTTTCCTAGCGGGTAGATATCCACTTCACCTGACTGCAGAGCTCCATTCAGCAGCTCCTGAGAACACTCAGTGGGGAAAGGGAAACGCGCTTTGCCTAAGGGATAAAAAAAACAGAAAACAAAAGAATATCTTTGTTGTGATAAAAGTATTGGTAGGACAGCTTAATGAGCAAGTATTGCATTACATGATATACAACACCTGTAAGGAATTCTGTGGTGACAACAGATGTGTATTGTCCATCTCTCTCGCCTTGTACCAGAACAATATATCGTGACATTGGCAACAGCCCTGTCAACTTATACTCTGTGATGGACTGGTCCAGGATCACCTCCTAATGTATACACAGAAAGCATACAAATTTAGGATATTCTGTAAATGTCAGGACTTTCTTCGTACTGCATGTGATAGTGATGAGGGGATATGAATCACCTTTGTGTCCTCTCCTGCCACCTGGTAGATCAGTCTGTAGCTGTAATAAACAACAGTGGAAGTTCTCCATGCTATCACAGCAGAGCGGGCACCCACCTCACTGGCTTTAACCACTGAGGGACACAAAAATGTATTGAGTTCACACACTTTACGCACAAGCTCTATATTTTACTGCCATCTTTACTCACCATGAGCTGTTGTAAATGTAGTTGAGATGACCATGCTCTGCAGACTGTCCTTCTGGCTCAGGACTTTGACTGTGTACAGGGTGCCTCTCTGCAGGCCTTTCAGCTGGTGCTCCACTGAGTTTCCAGACAGCATCACAGTCACTGTCACATTAGGAGCTGTGGCAAGAAGGAGAATTAATAACGTAGCGTAGCACAGTCATTAATGCTTTGTCATTAGTTATTAGGGTGATATTGCCACACTCACTCTTGGAGGACTCATAGCTGATGATGAACCGGTCTACTTTCCCCAGACTGGCTGTCCATTGCAGCACAGCTCTGGTATCTGTCACATTGACAACTTGCAGATGTGTTGGAGGAGCGGGCACTGCAGTCAAGACAAAATCCATTGTGTGTTTCTTGCAGATTTCACACATTAAGAGGAAACAAGTAGCTGTAGACAGTAGTAAGCTTATCTAACTGTGTACCTGTGGTGATAAGGGATGTGAGAGCGTCACTCTGGGCTCTGCCTTGTGTAGTAGTTATAGTGATAATGTAGGAGGATCCAGCAGACAGCTTGGACAGAACCACATACGATCGCTGCGACTCCACTGTCACAAAGCGGCTCTCCCCTAGCAGGATAATACATCACACATATCATACCGACAAGCAAGGGGATTTTGACTTGAGTTGCAGTATAAAGGCAGGCCTTAAACAAACCTGTGACGATGTTGGTGAACATGACCCTGAAGCTAGAGAATGCCGCCTTTGGTTTGGACCAGGAAACAGTGATAGAAGACTCTGTTACATTGCTGAAAACCATCTCTGTGGCTGGCTCAGGACCTGGTTAGAGAAATCAAAGAGATTTTTATTCGCATTTTACTACTCCCATTACTGATTGTGTTCCTGGTAGTTGTGGAGGAAATATGCTTTACTGAAAAATGTAGTACAACTTGAGTTACCTGTAATTGCAGTTGCTCTATGGATCTTTGATCTCCTCTCAGCTGCAGTGCCATACAGATGCAGGACATAGCCTGTGTTTGCCCTCAGGTTGCTGAACTCCACAGAGCGTACGCTACCAGGGACCACCATAGAGATCCTCTTTGTTTCAGCTTTGCCTTTAGATCCAATAGCTTTACTGGTTGTGTTGGTGCTCTCACTCTGTACCTGGATTTCAGTTGTGTTCTTAACTGTGGAGCCCTTGCCTCCTTCAAGAGCTTCGTCTTCAAACTCCTCTTGGTCATCTTCGTCACCCCCTGTCCGTGGCTCTCTTCTGATCACCGTGAAGTTCTTGAACATCCCTTGTGATGCTGTCCACGTGACAGTGAAGCTGTAGGAGGAGATGTTCACAACCTTTACAGAACCTAATCCAGATCCTCCCATCGTCCTCATGCTCCCAGATCCATGGATGGTTGTTTTATTCTGCAGAACTCGAGTCTCGACTGACGTTGCTGCAATGGTTGAATTAACCAGATACTGACTCCTCTGTGTCAACTTCTCTTTTCCAATTTTGCTAGTTTCAGTGTTTCTGTTGTCAACAGATTGCACATTTGTAGTGTCTGCCTTTACCTTCTTGTTGCGTTTATTTCCAGATGATTGAGTAACATTTTTTTCAGTCAGTGTGGACTGCTGCAATGTCTCCTTCCCTGTTCTGGTTTTGTTTGTTCCCTCAACCTTGGTCAGAATGGTCTCGATTTTAGCCGTGCCATTAGATTTCCTCACATTACTCTGGGTTACATTGGTTTGAGGTTCATCTCTTAGTTGGTCAGATCTAGGATGTGTTTTACTGGCAGTTCCTTCCTTAACAAGCTTAAGGTCAGGTTTTTGGAGAACCTTTTTAGAGGTCAGGACTGTTGTTTTGCCTTTGCGAGCCTCCTCTTGCTTTCTTCCCTCATGTTTCAACAGAACTTGACCAACAGTTGGGCGACTGGTCTTTGTGGCACTTGAAGAGTCTTTTGTAGTAATTTTCTTAACAGAGGCTTCTTGTTTTGCTTGTGTCTTAACAAGACCTGCTTTAGCATTAGTAGACACTTTGGGTTTGGTGTCAGTCTCTTTGGCGTCAGACCCTTTCTTCTGCTCTCTCTTCTGGAAGAGTGTGTGCTCTACTTTGGTTTTCTCCTGCATTCTTTCCTTGTCTTTGTTCACCTGCAGGGTCACCTTTCCTTTGGCTGTTTCTGAAATTGTAGAGTAGAGGTTACAATCAAAGTATGAATGTGATATTAGTCAAAGTACAACTTAAGGATACCTTCCTTTCCCTTAAAGATATGTGTCTCTAATGCTATCACATCCAAATAACTGTGCAGACTTTCACTTACTTTTATTACACTCAGCTCCTTGTGCACACTTACTGCAGTCTAGACCCATGAATCCCTGCTGGCAGATACATTTCCCCTTCTCACATTCCCCATTGCCACTACAGTCATTTGGACAATTTGCGGAACATGGACCTGGGCAGCAACAAAAATAAACAAAATGACTAAATCCACATCTCTAATGAGTTGTGCCAAATATAATAATCTGGTGAAAATGACGGAATTATACATTTATCTTTCAAAGAGGACATCTCTCTTTCCAGTCGTGCCACACGTCCTTTCAGCGCAGACATCTCGGCCTCACATCCCCCAATGCATCCACCAGGCAACAAGCTGATCTTATGCGTCATCACCAGAGGAGTGCCAGGCTTCAGCTTCAGCTCGTGCTCCTTGGTGTTGCTGGAGTCGCAGCCATTACTGATGACCACCTTAATTGGTTGTGCAGGGGCAAGCTTTTCTTTGGTGGTGGTGGCAATGGGAGCTTTGATTACAGCGCTCTGATTGGCAGAGGATGTGACCTTATCTTTGTCGGCTGCAGAACCACCGGGTGTAGCGACCTTTGCTGGAGTTGACGGAGCAGTTTGAACTACTGTAGGGGCAGGCTTGTCTTTGGTGGAGGGAGATTTAGCTACAACAGTCTGATTGAAGGAGGCCGTGGGCTTGGTTTTGACTGTTTTAACGCCACTGATGGGAGCAGACTTTGGGGATGTTGACTGAACATTTGAAGCTCCAGTGGGGGCAGGCTTGTCTTTGGTAGCTTTCACTTCACTGACTGTAGAAGCCTTTACTGCTGCTGTGGCCAGAGTGGATAAAACTGTCTGATTGACTGTGTTTAGCTTTGGTGTTGGGAGAATGGTCTGTTTGGCAAGAGCAGAAGTGGTTTTTGGTTTTGACTGGGTGAAAACTGCATTGGGTTTGGACGCATCACTTCCTGTGGCATTTCTCCTCTCATTGGTTGTGGATTGAAAGGAGGGAAATGGGGCGAGAAGGAGGAGAAGTCCCAGAGTAAACAGCATTTTGAGCCAGCAGCTGTAGCCAGAGATGATGGTGGATCTGTATGTATGTTACTGTGAAATTATGAACTCCTTCCTCTATATTTCTAAGACCACTTTATGCCAGGTTTCTCCTAGAAATGAAAAAAAAAACAGAGCTGACTTGTAACCAAGTTTGATGCATGACATTTAATTCCAAATAATTTTAGAGCTTTTTTTCTACCTCAAAGAAAGACTTTGCTGAGCATACATGCCAGTTTCACATATAGAGCTCCTATTCACACTTTGATGCTCCCTTCTACAAACTCCTGGCTATTAAGACGCTACACTTAGAGCAATTTCAGGTTTTGTGCCTTGTTCAAAAGTGACCTGACAGTAATTGCTAAAGCAAGGGACAGCAAGGGACTACTTTTTAAATTCAGTTTGAGAAACTTATTTCGGTAACCTTTCAGTCAGGTAGAAGGTTGTCTTGTCTAATTCTTAGGATACAGGTTCT
The DNA here is from genome assembly GCF_004355925.1 of Anarrhichthys ocellatus. Lineage (NCBI taxonomy): Eukaryota > Metazoa > Chordata > Actinopteri > Perciformes > Anarhichadidae > Anarrhichthys > Anarrhichthys ocellatus. The sequence goes on from NW_022280043.1 coordinate 1,735,685, forward strand.
CTAAAAGTTATATGCTGTGATCTGACATTTGAGAAGGTTCACTGTGCATTCGTGGACTGATGCATAAAAGCATATCAAAATATTTCTAAGATGCGGTTTTGCATCTGACTACATACCTGTTTCTTTTATATGACCCTGTATGTTGAATTGTCTTAATCCAAATTTCCCTGAGCACCAGTATAAGACATTGGAAACAATTAGAGTAAGTAAAAATTATTATTGAGCAGAAATATCAAAATGAACACAAAATTCATGAAAAGTATTTTATTACCTTTTTATTTAAAACTGTGTTTACTGGGGCACTTTTAAAAGTGAAGAAAAAACAATTATAGGTGGAAGAATTGCAGCAGTGTTCAAATCAGCCATAATAGTTGATTCAATGGCTTGCCAAACCAAGTAAAAATCTAAATTAGTTGATTCTGAACAGGAAGGAATAAGGTTACTTGAGCGGGAAGTGCTGAGAGTCTGCTGGAGGGACTAGAGAGGCAACAGAGCGTCACTGTATAAAACTGTGGGACACTGTACGTCTTTCACTATCCAGAAGGTTACATAATCCTCTGCACCCACAACTCATAATACCACTGAATATGTCCAGTCTTTGGTTTAAAACGGCAGAAATCCAATAAATCACGCGACATGTAAAGAAACTGAGGATGCTTTGCTACACAGCAAGGCAATTTTCAAATGTTGCATTGGAGTTCAGGGATTAACTGCATAATTAGCTGCAGTATTAACGGAATTAATAGACACTTTTTACTTATAGAATATAAATTGTCATACTAGCGCAGTAATTATTTTGATATAATATAAAATAATTAAAACTAAATCAAATGAATAAGGTAAATGATAGTATGTATAACCATACCACATTATATGTGCAAGCTGGAAATTACATATCATGTTCACCAATAACTGCAACTAGTACAATGTAACTGTTTTGGTCTTTTTAGCAACTAAAACACATTATTTTACAACAACATTACCTTTTCTCACAATTGTACTTATTCAAAACCCTGAGAAAAAAAATCAGCCATGCACTATAGTAGGATGTGAAAGAATATCAACAGACACCAAAATGCAGGATGCAGGACATGAGTCCATTCATTCAAAGAGTTACCACTCTGATACCATAATGGAAAAATGAACTCACCAGAGTAATGACTTAGTTCTTGGCTTTATCTCTTTCTGTGTGTTGCTCCCTCCATCTGGCTGGAAAGCTCACACAAATAGCTGGATGTGATCAGGGAGGAAAGAGGTGAGAGAAAGGACCACCACTAGAAAGGAGGAGAGTGATAAAGTCTGCTCCTACTTAAGGACACCCCCTCCCCCCTCCCCCTTCCTCCACGCCTAATGGTCCCACTCTATCAAACACCATGGAAAATATTTGTTTTGGACCAAAAAGTGTGGCATTTTTACAGATTTGAGCATCAATTATGATCAATATCTTATTTTCTCTTTTTTGTAATGTTTTGTAATGTCTCTATACATTTTGCTGGTAGATTTAAGAACTTAGCCTCAGTGACTCATTGATTTCTTTAGTTAACATATGAATAATTAATCACTTTGACTGCAACTTCTTTGTGAGTCAACATACTGAAATTGCAGTTTTGCTCTGAAACTGTATTCAGCACATGCCGGGACATTTTTCTTTGTTACTCAGTGTTACACAAAAATTGCCCGCATTTTGCAGCTTTTGCATCGCTGATGACAGTAATTCCAGTGTCTACTGTATGTCACTTGACTTATACCGGACATTAACACCTAGACACAACTTTGATTGTATAAAGCCCCGGTCTGAGAATTATGATTCAGCTGGAATACATAGCATAACACTGCAGGTATTCACTGCGGACTCTGGGGGACAGGAACCTCTCGCTATATGAATAGGCTGTTTGTTGGAAGTAATGAGATGTAACTACGTGGGAGTTATGTAAGTGACCAAGTATCCACCAGATTTAAGGAATGCTCTGTGAAGGCTCTGAATCTCTGACTAAATGGCCACCCACTATCCCACCTTTTGTAAACCACATGAAGACAGGTAAATCAAGGTCCAGATCAAACAGGGCATGAGTGACATTTTCCTAATTTTACAGGAGCGAATCATTGGACCTTTGTACTGTAAGATAAACTGACATTGATTAAGATTCACTTATTTTATAAACAAGTATTTGTACATTTTCTTATTTGTTTTTCATTTTTTTGTATGCGCTGGGCCTGTGAAGTCATTCTGCACCAGACTGCAATTCATAATTAATAAATGTGTCTCTAATTAACAGTTTAAATGAAATATCCGATGAAAATTATACTGGTAACAGATAAAAACATCTGTTACAGCAACTTCTAACATCACTCGTGTGTTTAATGAGGACCATGCCTTTAAGAAAACAAAGTGCTTCCTGAGATAAATACATTGAAACTGCTGATGGACACTCACCCTGCATTAGTAATGCGTAGCTAGTGTATTGTTTACAGCCCGCTGCCTGTTTTTAAATGGCCTGCATGAAAACAACAAACTAGAATATGGCTTGAGCATATTTGTAATAAATTAAACACAACAGCACATTAATAAATTACTGTAAGGTCAACGTTAAACTGTTTAGTAGTGTTTATGTCTTTATTTTGATAGAAAATGAATATGGCACATGGGATTAAACCATCAAATTATTTAATCACTAAGACAGTGAGCATGCAAAACCATTTTGCATAACAGCTGTGAGACTGTGGCCTATGCTGAAGAAGCCGCTCTCTCATAGTCTATTACTGTTACATGTACTCACTCTTTATATGTTACAGTGTGTGTGTATGTAAGAACCCTCACAGTAAAAACATATTTACCTGTAGATATTTTAGTTGCAAATGCGTTGAGCTGACATGTTTTTCTTGGCATGTACACCATGTTCTGATACTGATAGACAACTAACCTACAGTACATTACTGCAGCATCACAATTTAGTCAACAATAAAGTGGCGAATAACATAGTTATTATGGTTATTCCTATACCAGTTGCCAGTCAGCACTATGAGAATGTACAGCAAAGGGCCTGGTTGCTACTTGTTATAAAAGTGATTGGTATTTAAGGAAGGTTTGTGTTTGTTGTGTGTGAAAGTTGTGTATGATGTCTGACTTACACCTGGATTTATGGCAAAGCTTGATCGGTGGTGGATTCATCAGTTTGTGGATGTCATTAGAAGAGGAACGTGACAAAGAGTGACATACTGGAAGCATAAAGTGATGCACATCTGGCCATACCAAGGGAACTGCTGAAGATAAACGGATAACCACGAACTGCTTTGTATGCAAACGCCTGCTACACCTCTCATCAAGAGGATATTTTGACTTGTCATTTCCATTTTCAAGTGTCCCAGTAATTCATGGCAGAGTTACAGTGAGCCAGCATGCACAATACCAAGACCCTGAAACTGAAGCAGCTAAATGTAATTCAGCCATCATTTACTGTATTATTTACATCTGTGCTTTTCCTACTGCGACATGTAAGATGTCTTCTGTGAAAAAGGCCAATCCACATTAGAACCTTGATATTGAGATCAAACAGTAATTGTTACTGTAGTGTGGGCTCCCGAGTGGGTGGTCCTACTCCATCAGCGCCTCCATCTGCAGGCAGCCTCCAGAAACAGCTCCGCCCTCACTCAACTCCTTTCTGCACCTTAGACCACCCTCAAACCACTGACCCTGTGATGGCCTTTTGGAAAAATGGCTCGAAATACACCTTCAACAACTAAGGCTACTGCACAGCGAACAAAATATCCCCTGGTCGTACAAGCACATTTTACAATTCCCAGTTGATGCTGAAGCATATTTCGTGTGTCAGAGTAAGTGACACACTTACTCTGTCCTCGTGGAATATGTGTATTTACAGTAAATCCACAAATCAAAAGTATAAAACTAAATATAGGTCATTCACTCACCTCTGTCTTTGTTGAGAGACTACGTGTATCTCGTTGTGCTGCACAAACAGCCTGAACAATAACTGCAACTACTGTTGATTGATTGTGACTCATCAAAAGCACAAGTCGACACTGCTTTGTCATGTCAAGCCAACAAGAAGACCGCTTTTTACACTTTAATGTGCTGTTGCTTTTGGCTACCGACGGGGCACTAAAGTAACCCCAAGATGAAAATGTGTGATGCTGAAGTCTGCATATTTATTTACCCTTTATTGATGCAAATTTAATGAAATGTCTAATGGCGAAGGCTGAAACAGTGCAGGCATTGATCTGGCTGTGATTGAAGTGATGGTCAGTACTCCCGTGTTGCTTACTTTGGACCCGACCTCAGAGATTAGAATAATATAAGCGCATAAGCCCTTGCTTGTTCCTCGCCTCTCCACCCATGCCTCTCTCCTACTCCTGCTGCACTACTCCCTCCCACTACCCCTCGTTTTCTCCCATAACCTCTCTCCACATCACACAACATGTATTTAGTAATTGCGCTCTTCTGCAGCAGGTTTATAAGTGGAAGAAATTTGAGAAGAGGACTGTTGGCTCTCGAGAGCAAATGAAGAGCTATTATCTTTATAAGGTGATGATTGATCCAAATCCTCTCACTGTGTAACTCCACTGGGAGCAAGCGAGCCAGTCTTATGTACAGACTGTTATGCCATTTATGTGTAGTCACTGTGTTGCCAACCCCAAACCACTCCCCCTCTCACTTCTTCCTTACCTTGCAGATGTTGTTAGGAGGGGGGGGTAACTTTGAGGGGGGTTGCATTGAGTACAGAGACCCCTCTCAGAGCTGTTACTGCCAGTAAAAGAAAAATAAAAACATAAAAAGAAAAGCAAAATCTAACCAGTACACACAACTGAATCACACTATTTGAAAGGACATAAAAGTTTGTTTTTTCAGTTGCTGAGTTAAGTTCCATTTTCAAATAATTATCTCAACATATAACACATACAAAGGTATTTGCAAACATTAAGCAGTATTTATTTTTATTTAAACACTGGTAGCAGTGTTGGACATAAAGAGATGATTAATGGTCACATTGTAAGTGTAGTAAACTTTAAAATGATCCTACAGTGGAGTCAGTCATTCACTTACTCTCTAGCAAGCAATGATGTCTCAGTACGTATATATGTTCTTATGCTATGCTTTCAGGATTATAAACGGTTAAAAAGAGCTCTAAACATCCATGCTGACTGTGCATATCATGGGAAACTACTAAAATAAAAGTTAATTCAAATGAATTGTCCGTTTCACTGTCTGCAGCCATCTATCTTGTACTCATCTGTAAACCCATTAAACTGTTTGCAGGCAGTTTTATGTGCAGATTTTTTACAGTCTTCTGCCGAAGGCTTTCTTTCAACCCAGGTGTTTGACTCCAACAGATACTGAATCCTAGAAAAAAGGGACAGAGTTAAGAGAATCAGAATCAATCATTGTAAAATTATACTTCTACTTTAATATTATCGACTACACTTACTTTCCATTGGAGTCCGTTGTGGAGCCATCTTTGCCCATGATGAGATACTGTTTTCCCACATCTAACTGTCCTTTGCAGTGACGCCTCTTAGCAAGCACTCGAATAGAATTCTCCTTCACAAGGATATCTCCATCTGGTAGACCGATTATTACCATTATATTTATGATGGGTCTTCCAAGCATAAACATTTAAAGGTCAATGTTACAGCGTCTTGTAAGCCTTGTGGTTACAGTTTACTTACGTGATCTGAGTACCTCGTTTACATTAATTTTGTACAGCTCAAAGTTACTCTTCACTGAAACATTGAGGACTTCAACCATGTATGCTGAAATAAAACAAAGTGTCACAATATGAAAGTATGAATTTTCAAGGTCAGGGCAACAGTAGATATTTTACACCATGATGTCATTTGTGCAGTACTGACCGTAATCTACTGTAGGGAAGAAGCAAGCGTGTTCTAGACGGACATTCTTTGGGATTCTCCGACCACTTTCTGATTGGAATGTATTTTGTATTTTATGACAGGGTCCTAAAGAAAAGAAAAACATTATGCAATTTTAATTATTTATACAAACCTGAAGGGTAACGCTACATGTATTCATGGCTGTTTATCAATATTGGTCTTAGTGGAATGGCCTACTTTCTGCACATTGGCACACATCCTCTGAGCACAGTTTGGAGACCATCTTGCTTCTTTGGGGGGCGGAGTAGAACACAGTACACCTTCTGTCTGAAAGGAGGCACAACTAGTTCATAAACTCCTGGCGAATTAAACAAAGATGTCCCCTCTATCCTGACAAAAAATGCTAAAGATATCAAATAAAAAGCTTACTTGGTTCATAATAATCATAGAACACAGCTGGAGCAGGCTGTAGAAGGCCCATTGGTACTTTCTGTATAGCATCAAAGCTAATACATTCCTCTGAGTCAAAGAGCTGGAGTGAGAAAAGAAATATTTTAGTACTGAACATTTAAAGTCTGTGTGTATGTAAATAGATTTCAGCCTTACCTCATTGAAGTAGAGGAGCACTCTTCCATAGGAGACCTCATAATGGGAAATGTATAGCTCAGGTGTCTCTCTTAGCTACAAAGAGACAAGATTTTAAGATTTTCAATTTTTCTTTTTATGATGTCTACTCTTAAATCATACACCTTCATGTTTGTAGGTTAAGAATGAAGGCTCACTAAGCTTAGAGTAAATACTGTAAACAGAAAGATGACTAACTATCAACACGTATCTTGTAATCGAGGAATCGAGGTGGCACAAAATCGGGAAATGAGAAAGACCCATGGATGAAGAGGAGGTAGCTACTAACCTTGTCCAGGTCCTCAGTTACAACCTCAAACCCACTCAGAAGTGTGATGTCAGCAATAGCCATTCCTGTGAGATTGGCGTTCAGGCTATGACTACACACAGGAAAACAATAAAAAGACACAGATTTATGAATTTTTCACGCAAAGCTCATGTCTCATGAGTACTTCTGAAGAGTGAATGTGATGTGAGTCCCGTTCAACTAACCTGACACAGATTGTATAGGTGACAGCCTTGTCTGAATTTAAGTTGTTATTAAGGTCTCTCCTGTTTCGGGTTCGAGCATCAAACCACTCAATTGCTGATCGTGGCACACGCACCTCCGGTTCCTCGTTGTTATTGAAGTCATCGTAGTATTCATAGTTTTCTATGACCTTAGCTAGGGACACAGAGGTTAATGTAACTGTGTAGCTTTTATTAGAAATCTCATGTGGTTGTGACTTCAGTGTCAAAAGCTCACCGGTGTACTTGACTTTCCCCTCCACTGAGACACTGATAGACACTACGTCACAATCGTCCTTGGGGTCCAGCAGATGGTAAGCCTTTACAATCTGCCAAAGAGATTGGTGATTTGTGGTAAATGATGGATCCCTTTCAGCATATACACACTTTAATCAAACTTACTTTAAGCTTGGTTTGGCCTGTTCCTGTCAATTGCACCATAATGTTGTTCCCTGAAAATTTCTGGAACAAAAGACACAAGAAACGTAATCTAAGAAAGATGTTAGATATTTGTGTGTATTTAGTGCAATGTTGATGATGCTCTTTGATACCTTAAGGTCTGTTTCCACCTTTTCCTTCATATTTTCAAATGCAAGTCTTACAATGCCTTGCTTTCCTTGGACTTTGAACTCTGCTATTAGATTCACTTCAGGCCTGACGGACCTCTTCAGCTCATACTCCGCGAGGGCTTCCAATGCCATGATGGTATCCTTGGCATGGTAATAAAACATTAATAACACATCTGCACTCTGACAGTTAGTCTGGACTAAACTGTATGATATGGGACCACAGGAATACAGGATCTATGTCCAAAGAAAGAGATTCCTAGGGTTCAAACAATTCTCGATGTAGCATCCCAATCACCTGTGATGTTTTGTAGCCTCCAGAATAGTTTTCTTGGGTGGTTAACCAGCAGGCTGTTTTGTCTGCCCACTTGGTATGCCCAAGTTCCACTGCCGCTAGGAGGGCATAGGCTGTAGTCTCTACTGTGATGGCATCTGCATTTGCTTGATTCTGTGGGTTTGCATTTGCTGTCCACAGATAACAGCCATTTGTCCCTGATAATTAGAAATAGACAATAAGTAAAAAAATACAACAATTTCAAACAATAGCAATTTGTGATACACATTTTGGTTGTCTCTTAGGGTTGGGCGATATGTAAATATGAGATAATATAAATTGATCAACTGACTGCTACATACTGTTAACAACATAAAATTACTTGAATATTTCTGGGTGTATTTGGCATTGCTATAAATCAATTAGAAGGCCTGCTTTATGGCAACATTTAATTTGTATTTGATTTTTGCATCAATGTAAAGAAATACTTTGCTTTGTCAGGCAGTTCATTTACTGGATTTACTAAATCTCTCAATTGATTATACTCAATAGGCAACAAGGAATTTTATATTTTATCCATATCGCCCATGTCTATTTGCTTTGATTGGACATGCCTTCAGTAGCCAGTGTATGAAGTTTTGTCCAGGCAGCTGAATGATCTGTTCCCTGTGGCAGGCAAACTGCGAGGCAGTAGACTGTAATGGCAACAGCATAGGGATGCTGAATCTCTTCAAGGTGCAACTGGAGATAGGTTGTTGATCTGGCAAGGCTTGCTTCCTGAAAGTAGCATGAGGGCAGTCATTGTTATTTTGCATCCGATCTTCTTTGCAAATTAGGCATTGAGTACAGTCTATCAAATTAGATTAATTATAACAAGGCTAACAGTTTTAGCTTGTTAGCATGCTAATATTTGCTGATTTGCACATACAACTGAGGCTGCTTAGAATGGCGTTAGTTTTACAGGTATTTGAATTAGGGCAAATCAATGTCAATATCCGCGAGAACAAATGAGATCCACGCGCACGCATGTGTAGAGGCAACTCAAACAGCCACGCACGCATATTACTTTTGCGAGCGCTTTCACATCACAGAATATCTCTGCTTATGCGAGCAAAATTGCAGCCTGCGAGGAGAAAAACATACTTTGCGCATGAAGAGCATCCCCTGGCCTGTCCCCTCCCCTGCTCTTCTTCACGCAAAACTTTCACCTGCTCGCTCACAAGTGGTTTTTCAATCCTTGTCAAGGATTACAACCAATTAAATCTAGTGATAGAATGGTGACTGGGTCTGGCCGTTTGGTGTCAAAGAGAAAAACCACCCGCAAGCGAGAAGGTGAAAGTTTTGCAAGAGGAAGAGCAGTGACAGTCAAAAAGTCATGGGATCACCAACATTATTACAATTCATCCTGAGGGCGTTACATGAATGTCTGTTCCCAATTTTATGGCAAAATCCACAGAAAGATTTTCATGGTAATTCCATTCACAACCACACATGTTAACTTCATGTGTGGTTGAAGTTAACATGTGTGCGCTGTGTGCGCTGAAGGAAAAGCCAGGTATCCAAAATTTTTAGGATGCAAGACCCATTAATGTGTGCAGATTTGCGCTAGAGGAAAAAAGGGATCACCAAAATCATAATGTCTTTACAAAATTGCATGATAACCTATTGGATATAGATATTTATATAATTTAGTCTGGACCAATGTGGTGGACTGCCATCCCAAAAGACAAAAAAACCTGCAAGCGTGGCTAAAAACAGTCACCAAGGGCAATACGTCATTTTATTATCTCACCGCATTACTTCTCAATTCGGTTTGCAGGAATTGAAGCGACCGGTGCAGTGCAAGACTTATGAACGCCGTCATAGCTGCAACGTCTTTCTGCGTTGAACAAACAGAGACAATACTGCATTCAAATCACAGCTTTTAAGTGTGTTGACACATCTAATATTGTTATATGTATATGCGTGTTCTAACATGAATGCAGAAGAGGTTACCATAACTCCTCTGTGTAGCACTGGATGTGGGTCACCGAATGATCCGTCAGTGTTCTGTATTGAGAGCAAGTAACTGACTGAGTGCCTGATCTCTTCTTCTGGTACAAACCTAGCCTTCCTGCCGTGCTCTCCAAAAGACGCTGTCTGACGCTGCGCCACCAGCGATAGCACTTTCACTACAAGGGCAGTCCCCCTGAGAGAGAATGTAAAACCAAGGAGAAAGGGGATGGAAAATAAATAATTTATTATTTGAGATAATTGGAAATGAAATTTACAATGTTAGACATAGAAAGAAAAAACCATTACAGCAGCATAAAACATATACTCACCAATTACTAGATGGCACTGAATACCATGCTCCATAAGAACCGTCGGGTTTCTTGAATGTTAAAATCCTTATATAACCTGACAAAACAAAACAAAAAATCCATAACTTTGTTTGTTAGTGACCTGTAGAGGACGAAATGTTTATAACATCCCACAAGGGACCGAAGTGTTACTTTTGATTCCCAGATGAATGTTATAATACATGTTAAGTAACTTGTCCTTTGCAATCTCTCAATGTTATTTCCAGAAACAATGCATACGTCTCCACCCGCTAGAACAAATCTTCCATTCCTTTGTCTTTTTCAGTTCGGCATTCATTTCCAAGAAGCAACCACCACTGGCAACCACTGACATCCACCATATTGTCATGTTGATAGGCCTCTTTCATCTAGCATTACTCCTTCAATTATTGCAGCATTATCTGTGGTGTAGATACTCTTTTTCTTTACATTTATTCCTTTGGGATTTAGTAGAATTTAGTTTTTCTACAGTCAACATATTGCTAAACAAGCTACCTATTATACTAGTTATCTGGACTGGAGCTAGTGTGTTGCTAATGTAGGGACAATGGTTGTGTATTTTAATCTTTTTTTTGCTCTTACTTTTGGTTTTCTGAAAAAAAAAATATATATATATTATAATTATAATTATTTAAAAACTCTGCTGCAGGACTCCCCAGCATTCCCATATTAGCCCAGCATTGGCTTTATAACACTTGCATTCTATCAAATTTAGGATTTAATTCAACCTATTTCTAATTACTTTCAAGGGTTTACACAACTATATCCACCACACTGTACACTGTAGGTCACTGATATCTGTGACCTACAGACCCGAAAACCACAAATCTTATTCTATTCTCTGTTCAAATAATGGGCCTTTTGCACAAAGCGTGGCAACACGCCACTAAACTCTGAAACACATTATTTCCAAGGGCCATGACAGCTTTGCGCTGCGTCAAGAAAAGCCTCGGCAAGCGCTGAACTTTGGGTATAGCAGGCTACTCTTTTAAATGTAGCCTACTTTTGGAGGCACAGTTTCTTTTTGAGGACTTAAAGGATTAAATATAGAAGCTTCATATTTATATAGTGCCACTCTGTTGTGTTGTGATTGGTAAATCTTTTAACTCTGAGAGACCCACATAGACCCTTTTTTAGGAGGGGACAAGGGATCTTTAGGGGGAGATTGCAAGTTAACATTATGCCACATAGAAGTGGTGTACATCATCTGAAAGCTGGGAACCTGAAGATTGATTTGGGATGCAGTTCAGTATCGTGTGTCATGTTGCTCTAGTCATAAATCATAAATTGATTCATTAATTATGTTAATTAATGAGTCAATAGGTTGATATTTATTACAAAGATTTGGTGCTAGAAATAATTTTTACCACTCGAGGAATCAATATAAATGTTAGAAAATGCCGACAAAATAGAACATAAAGACACCTAGACTTTGAAGAACACCATAGATGCTGTGATTTGGAATCAAAAACTTTTGACATTTTGAGATTTCTGAAATAATTGACTTTTTCGGCAATGGCAAGCGGTTCTGTTCTGGAAACTGCTGAGAAACCCTCTTATTGTCAATATACCTAATTTGTTGTCCTTATGGTGGTGCTAGTGGAAAGGTCAAGGGGTTAGCCAAAACATAAGAATACAATTCAATTAGAATTCTTCCTCTGGATATCCATTGCCAATTTCATGGCAACGCAACGCCAGTTGCTGTCAAGACACCTTGTTGTGGACCAGAGTGTGACCGGAACTGATAGGCCACCTTTAGATTCTGCTAATGCAAGGACAACAAAATTTGGCTCAAATTTTTTCTTCTTCACTCTAAATTTGTGTGAAAGACATTACACAATTGATCACTTTTTACCTGTCTCGATTTTGTCAAGGGCATCATCTCTGGCACCAGCAGGCATGTCGATCCATTGGTCACTCAGGTCAAGGTAGCGGACAGCTGACAATGTAGGGGTCAATCTCATTGTTGTCTGTTCTAAACATCCTGTAGGCAATACGATCAGTTGAGCAACCTTCTGAGGAGAAAGAAGGTTCCTCGCATGTGAACTGCCAAATCCATCCCCTGTCAGATAAGAACATTGAAAGAGTAAGACACTGTCATTTACAAAGGTCTGTGAATCGTATGTATGTGTCTAACAGCACATACCTTCTGCTGAAATGAAAATATTGGAGCTGGAGTCGGGGACCGTGTTATCTGGCAACATTCCGCTAATATTGAAAGTTTTTGTGCTCCTCCCTATTAATATAGAGATAAGTAAATTGATTAAAGTAAATGGGAAATATGAACAATATGAAATAACAACTGCCAAGCAAGTTTCATTAAGAAATACTGAAAGAACTCACCATCAAATTTATATACTCGGGTTTCTTCTTCTCTCTTTTCTAGTCCTTCTGTCTACAACAAAGTAGAGAGCTGATTACTGTGTGTCCCTGGCCTTACACTTGAAGATATGCACATGGTAAACACATGTTGATTTGAGTTAAAATTACTAATAAACAAATATGCTCAATAGTTAGTATTTTAATGCATACTCATAATCAATTAAGGCATAAATCCTTTAGCACACAAGCACATAAATCAAAATGAATAACTATTATTAACACTTTTATCAATTTGTAAAAACTGACTGACCATTAGTGTAAGTGTGAGTTATGATAAAATGCTGATATGGGACATATGGAGGGTTAACAAAGGCAAGTGATTTTTACATTAGATCCAATATGACTTCCAATGTCATATATATGTCCATATTTTGTCAGGTAGGCAGCTATCATAAAATTGTTTTGCATGGAAGTAAAATATTATCTTTGTCACTCACCAACACACTCAAAGTCTTTTCAATTGCATCTATTCCCCTCTCGTTCTCTATGTCATAGAGACGTATTTTGATGGGTATTGAGCCGGTTACCATGGGGACAGCAGAGAAGGAGACAAGCTGGGAAGACTGTGGCTCCACAGTAATGTTAACAAAAGATGTAGTGGTGGCTGAGCCGGGGGAGCAAAGGCCTTCGGTTTGTTCCATATGAACTGCCACCTATAAAAAACATAAAGATTTGAATTTCTATTCGTACAATAGGTGGTTGCTGTTTTTAGTGCCACTTAATGTGAGTCAATTAGGGATTTTTTTACCTGTAGTCTGTCTTCGCCATAGTTGTAGATAACCGGCGAAATGGATAGTTGCTCATATTTCTTCACTGAGTAAGGCAGTTGCAGAGAAACAAATGCGTCCTTAAATGCTCTGAGCTCAGACGGCTTAACTACACAGAAACCTGAAAGAAACATAGTGTAAGTGAATTACAGTTATGAATAAGAAACCTCTCAAAATATCCAAAAGCAATTGTGGAGTGTTAAGCAGTTATTACCAGTGGCTGGAGATAAAGTGATGACCTGAATCTCCCATGTGGTGATGGAATCGGGTAGAGTCAAACGATGCCTAAGGGGTTTCAATTAAGATGAAATGAATTAACTGACTGTAAGATGCATCTGACAAATGTTTTTGTCTACTTGTAGTTTGTACTGTAGACTTAAGGTAATGCATTTACCTAGATTCACTTACACTGAACTTTATAAATGATGAATATAACAATATTAGAAGCAACAAACAGTAACAAATGCAAAGAATAAAAACAAAACTATGTAGTAGCAACGGTTTTAACAGCTGTAACTAGCCACTGATTTCCACTGGAAAAGAAAATATAACATAAAAACTGTCCACCTTTTACCTTTTTTTCCCATCTACATCAAATTCTTTGAATTCAAAGCTTGGGGGAAAAAATCGTCGAATGTACTGAGCAGCAGTGTCCATGAAGAACTGTTCAATGTCAGCTACGTCTGCAGCTAAAAATGAGAAAATAAGACATATGTATTTTCACTCTGTGATAATTGTAATCTTAGCAGGTGTGTAAAGTATTTAATGTTCACAGGACAAGTTCATCTCACTCCTGCCAAGTACTTTCTGGGCGTCCTCTTGTATCTTTTTTTGTCTCAGACGCTCTCCTTCAAGGCAGCATTTTAAAAAGGCGTCAGCACAAGCAGGATCTTTAACCACCAGAGAGACTCGCTTCACTCTTTCCTGACATGTTCGTCTCATAGGGATGAGAGAAAACCCGCGAACACAACATTCTTGCATCTGTTCATCTGAAAAGTTTGATTCTGAAGGTGACATAAAAAGAAAAGGAAATATCCTATTTTTATAGCATATTCTTTGCAGAATAATCTTACATTAGCTCAGACCAGAGTCATAATGCCAGAATGTTGTCTTACTTATGGTCATCATTTCCTGTTGAATATCCACTGCACGCCTTTGCCGAGCAGCTTGTGAATCACAGCCAAAGCCTGGAAAAGTAGCATTACAGCATTAATATTCAGCATGGGATAATAAGGAAGTGGATAGTCACTACATTATAATCACTGCCTCAATATTCTCTCCTACCACCTGTAGTAGTATTTACTTTTGGTTTCATTTATTTTTGGATAAAACTGATACCATCTGCATATAAAAAAACATGTCCTTTGCAATATTCACACTGCAAAAGCCTACGTTCCATTATCTAAAGCTTGGGATATATTAAAGAATGTGAGTGTGTTCATTTAATGTACTGTAAACCTGAGACCATCTTTATTGCATTTTCACAAGTATAATATACTGTATAACACAAGTTAAACTAGATGCATAATGCATTTGACCTGTTAACATTTTCAAGGATTTAAGGAAGAATAATAGTGTTTCTCTCATACTGTTTTTCCACATTGACTGGGACTGAGACACATAAGACAGGCCAGCATCTGTTAGTACAGATGCAGTATCAGATCCTCCGCTGTATGAGCAACCAAGGTCATATGACTGCATGGAGGAAAACACCTGAAAAGTAGGAAGAAGATCTTGAATTTACTGTGTCATAATATATGGGTTGAATTAAATAACCTCAGTGTCTTGTAAGAGAGAGAGAGAGAGAGAGAGTTTGTGTGAAAGTGTTACCTGTTTGGCTGTGAGTTTATTGTCGGCATTGAGAGCGTAGATGGCCTTATCTACAGCCAGCAAAGCCACTCTGGCTCTTTGACCATATAAATCCAATTCTATCTCAGACTTTTTTCCAGGTTGGAACGGGCCTTTCAGCTCGACCTAAATATACACACGTAACCACATAGGCTGAGTTCAGTAATTGAAACTAAACTAGACAGGAACATATTTATTGTTGACAAAGAATGACAATGACAATGATAAAACACCAACCAAAGCAGTGTTTGTTACTTTACAACATTATTTTGCCGACCATCCCAACCCCCTCCCCGCGCCATGAAGTGTAGCAGGCTGCATGCAGACTTAACTTATTCAAACACAGTAAATAGAAGTCAGTCTGCACTCGTATCTGTTCTGTTTACTCACCTTGACCTTTAGCTCACATTCATCCCTGACATCTACCCACACCGAGTCCGCAATGATGGCACCAAGCGCATTGTAGTAGTAGCCAATCAGACGGAAGGATGGCACCATATCAGATGTTATTTCCAGGTTGTGTTTGACTGAAGTACCAAATCTAAGAGAGCCCGTTTTTTTTAGGATCCCGTGACTTAAGACCTACAACATAGTCAATTTAGAATTGTTAAGATTTAAGAAACTGTTGCTTCTCTTCATCAAAATAGACCATGTTGTATTCCCTCAGTTATGTCTCACCATGTAGTATATGAACCCAAGTGTTGGGCCATTGACGGTGTTGTAATCTACTGTTAGTACCTCGCCCACAGAGTACATCTTGTTGGTAAAACTCAGGTAAAGGTAGCTGTTACTCGGAGATGAAGCAGGCTGAATTTCTTTC
Source organism: Anarrhichthys ocellatus (assembly GCF_004355925.1). Classification (NCBI taxonomy): domain Eukaryota; kingdom Metazoa; phylum Chordata; class Actinopteri; order Perciformes; family Anarhichadidae; genus Anarrhichthys; species Anarrhichthys ocellatus. The sequence continues at coordinate 1,751,659 of NW_022280043.1, forward strand.
TCTTGCTGCTGGCCATCTACCGACACCTAATGAAGTCAGGGTGTTAGAGAACAGTTAAACTGAAGTAAAGGAAAATCCGGTTCTTTATAATACATCTTGTTAGTTGTTCAGGGATACTAACTTTAACAGTAATCTGAGCCGCAGTGGGAATATTAAAGACAGGATACACTGCCCCCTCCTGGTCGGTGGTGCCTTGCCATGAATCCTCTGAAGATCTTGGTAGTACATCAATCTTTACTGGCACACCAGCTGCTGGGGAGCCATCTGGGAGACGCACGACCGCCTATAATGACAACAAACAATATATTTTACACACAAAATCATCACAGTCATGTACATAGCTGTGTACACCTTGTTAGTTGCATGCATACCACCACATCTAGCGGATATCCAGGAAGGACATATGAGCGAGTTCGAGAGAGATCCATGGTGTATTTGTGGGAGATGATAGGAAGATAAACTTCTGCCTCTTGCATTTCACCACCTGGGTCATAAAATGCAAATGAAATGAAAAATCACAATACTATTCCCAGTATCCTCCTCTTCTTCGTATTCTTCTTATACCCTCTCAAATACTAGATGGTACATCTCAAGGTGTTTGTCCTTCAATTTTGTGATGAATTATCACTATCATTATTGTTATTAATATTATTACAATTTGCATCATTATCATTATTATTATTATTAGTAGTAGTAGTACTAGCAATAATAGAATTGTTATTGTAATTATTTTCATTATTGAAATGAAATACTGAGTTTTTCAGTGACAATACTTTCTAAGACTTGCATAACAAGAAACAGAAAGAGTTGCCCGGTCATTTAACATGAGTAAACATCATACAGAGCACATGCTGCTGTATTCTAAACACAAAGTATTTTAAACATAAAACATATTCTCTCTTTACGACACATGGTTGCTATTTTAAACACGGGTTTATAGTGTGACAGAGTATCCTTTACTTTGTATGTTGGTGACAAACACTCTCAAGTAGAGCTGTGCTCCACTCTGCTGTAACTCGGAGAGGGTTTTGTTTTGCTGTTTTTGGAGGTGCACATTTAAGTCTGCTCTCTGGAGAGAAGCTGCTGCAGCTCCATCCTTGACCTGCAAGAAATGGCATACATTGTTGATGGTCAAGTATTGTAACAGATGCAAAATGTTACCAGATTGATCTTAGATCTTGAAATTAAATTTTATATAGATATCTAATGTAATGTAATGTAATGTAATATCTGTTTCCTCACCGAACCAGTTAACTCCAGTCCCTTGATAAAGACAGGCTTCATTTTCTGGCTACGGGTTTTATCTTTTTCCATCACTCCAAATTGGCAGTGGTAAGCCCCTTTAACTTTCTCACCATGTGAATACCTAGAGAGAAAGTTAAGGCAAAAAGAGTGTCTGAAAATGTAACTAATATTTATGGTAAAGTTTTAAACAAGAAGCCTAAAGATGATAACATCATCCTGTTTTGTAAAATATATGGAAAAGCATTAAGCTTTCCTTGCTTTTTGTGGGTTGCGATGGCCTATTAATGTCACATTTTATCTTTGGTTATTGATGCAGATAAAAAGTTTTGTATGCTTCTGATGTGTTTTCTGTTACGCATGTAATGGTTTTACTCTGGTTTCTGGCAAGGTTATGGTTTTTATAAAATTGGACGGATTTTAAGTTGTGTTTGGCTGAAAACTGTTGGTCTGACCTGGCAACACTAGCAAGGCGGAAGGCAATGACATGTTTTTCAAATAACATTGTTTTTGAGTTCTCTAGGCATATCAAGATGCCAAAATGTATTAATACTTTTTTCACATGAAAACTTAAAGTGAGTTTAATGGGAAATGAATCAACACTTACCTTGCTAAGATGGAAAAGTCAAACGGTTCTGCCTTCAACAAAATATAGCTCTGCTTCATTGCAATGTTCACCTCAAAACTCGGTAAAACTGTGTAAAAATGAAAATGTATTTGAAAGGGGTATTATCTGTTAATTTAAAACAAGAAGGGAATGTTTAAATTAAATTAAACTAGCTTACCAAATTTTTGGACTTTGAATTCTCGGGAAGCAGCATTTGCTTCATCATCTTCATAGTGTGCTGTAATCTTCCATGTGCCCAATCTTTGTCAACAAAACATACTGTTATTATAGTGTATCAAAGTATTTGTTGTTATGTAAGAAGCAGTTTTTGTAAATCTGTGTTAACATACTTTGATACATCAGGTATGGTGAATGTGCCTTGGAGTATTCCTCCCTTGGCAGTATTTATGGTCCTCATTACTCTATTTCCGACAGCATTCTGTAATTGAATGATAAAAGCATGAATCATCATATGAAACCATGTAAATCAGTCATGTTGACCTGCCAGAGTCCTCTTCAATTACTCACGTATACTGCTATGTGGAACACCTTCTGAGTAGGCCTCAACGTGTGGTCAAGAGTAAATATCCTGTACCTCACTAGAAGAGAAATAATCAACATAAAATGGCTTTAAAAACAATGAATTAATTCTTTAGTGGGGCATTCTTTCACATTGTTTTACCTTTCTTCAGATTTGTTGACTTTTCTTTTACCTTTCTGTGTTGGGTTGTAGATTGGCTGATCAGTCTGAATGAAGATATAGCCCCTGTGTTTTGATATCAAAACTTTTGTTTCCTTCCTTGAACCAAAGGAGGGGCTCTCTGCCACCAGCACAAGGTAGCGTCGTTCCAAATGTTGAGGCACTCTTGACATAAGCTCTCTGTCTATCTGTAAAGATGCACATTAGAAGTTTGGGTCAATGACATCTTAGTCCCCTCTAAAATGATAAAATGAATACTTTTGGATGAGTGGGGAAGTTTCTCATACCATGAGCTCAACTGTTTTGATCTCCCCTTCCATAGTAAACTGAGTGATTGCCCTCCCAGACACAACAATACCTCTACTCTCGTGCTCCAGGTAGAGAGTGATAGGAGTATTAAGATGAGAGTTTCCCATCTGGACAAACACTTTCTCATTTACACCCACATGAAACACACGGGGGGCTGAGATGAAGAATCTGCACAAAAAGGGGAAACATAGCACTCACTGTATCCTTCACTACTATATTTTGCATTCATGGACTTCTATGCCTAGAAATATCTGCAATGCTGCATATTTTGTTTCATCTGTTACATTATAACAAAATGATAATAATTTACCATCATGCTAAAAACACAATTGTTAACTATTGTGTAATAATATATCAAATGTTGTAGCTATTTCTATATTTACCTGCTCGCTGAACACTCCACAGTCAAGATCAGGAACAGTATGGAAAAGATGTAGCGCTCCATCGTGCAGCTTCTATTTCTTTGCCTGCTCTGACAATAAACGTTTGGTTAACTGGGGTTTTGTTATTCATCCACCCCTGTATTTCTCAATCGTTGGTTCTCTCAATGCCCTCCCTGATTTTTTTTTTTTTTTTTTCTAAGATAGCTTGGAAAGAAGCAGCATTCCTCAGACTGATGTTTCATGTATCACATGCTAACTGGTAAAACATAAACTGGGAAAATCATCATACTGTCAGCCATAATATGTAAACTGATGTGTACAGATGTGTGACATACTTTTTGGTTCAAGTGTGTGCAAATGTATACTACATGCATGAAAGTATGAGATCTAAACAGATGTATTTAAAATATGAGGTTAACAATACAGATCAGATCATAGTTGACTGACAGATGCTTTTCAGACTACAACATGTTTAATTTGATAAAAGTCTGTTTTAAATCATTGCTTGGCTTGCAGCAGGGAAAGTGTTTCTGTTTCACAATGTGTACCTGTTCCCTCATTGGTTGGTGCAGTCAGCCAGATTTCCCCCAAATCATGTGATTTACAAGAAATCAAGTTTGCTCTTTGGGTTTGGGATGGAGGGAGCACTGTTTACTGGTTCAGGAATGATTTACAAAGTAGAGCTCAAGTATCTCTGTAAACTCCCTAATTACAACAATTTCTTCAGTTTAGTGCATCTGACTTTTAGTATATCGTATCAGTAGTTACAAGAGCCTCCTATTCAACACATACATGTCCTGTGTTTGTAACTTTATAATTGACATGTGTGTATTAATCAATGAATTGATGAATGTGTTCTGATCGTGTAAAATCAAACAGTTTTAACGACACAGACTATTACCAGGTTGTGATCTCAGCAATGAACAAATATATGCAGAGACAAGGTCAGACACTTTATTTTCCTCCATATGAACCACTTAATGTGTAATTAACAGTTACAAAAACAATACCTAATCTTTTTTTTCAAGTGTAGCAGGATACATTATGCAATTCAAGATTAAACACAGTGATTGGACAGAGAATTACTTTTTTTTTTTTTTTTCAAATTTACATTCGACATTAATCAAACTTGCAAGTAAATGCATCAGATTTGTACGTCTTTATTGATAATTCACATCAAACATTTATCTCAAGATTTGTGGATGAATTTAAGCTCCAGCTGCTGATTCCAAAGTCTCACAGAAATATTGCCTCATTTTTTCCAGCCATCATTTCTAATAGTAGACTAATTCTTTTATCAATATGCAAACAATAGTACATACATTTATCAACTTACTTCATGGTATTCATTAAAAACGTTTTAATTGTATTTTCAGAATATCCTACATGTGTTTCAAAGAACTGAAAAATACTGGTTCATGTTAAGTTACAATCAAGCTAACACACTTAAAATGTACACATATACACTTTGTTGTATACATAAAGAAGTGGGTATGTCATGGCCCTGTATAATCCAAAGACATATTTGGCACAGGAAAGAAACATCTCTGTCAGCCTCTGTTTCACTTCACCAACTACAGGTCATATCGTCTCTTCATCCATTAATAATCAAATTCTCCCCACATAGCCAGATAAATTGTTCTATTTTATATTCATCTGTCCAGAAAACGAGTTAAATAACTCATCCACATGTTTAGTTTACTTGTTTCATCAAGATATTATAATATTCACACACCTAAAACAAATAAAGCAATTTCAGTTTTTCAGAACATTACAGAAAATTGAAGAAATGGCAGTCCACTAGAGGGAACTCGTCGAGTTGAAAAGGACAGAGTCTGGAATTTTGAAATAATAATTGAATAATGTGACTTAAGACAATTGATTTTTGATTGAGAAGCATGTTAAAAATCACACATTTTTAATTGTATTCAATAAATAGCTTACAATCCAGTATGAGCCCTGCAAAGTCAAACGTCTTTGTAACAATTAAAATGCAGTCCCTTCTTGGCCCACAGCTACATGATATATATATATTAAGTTCAATGTTGTTCGCTGCATTATCACAGTAAGAAGAAGAGGGAGTGAATGAGAGTCGGGGGCACGATGTCCATCCACAACTCCTGGATAACACAAGAATTGCGTTTGGACAATCAACACCAGACTCCCTGTCAAACTTGGGATGAACAGCAATATAGCCCTGGGAGGAACTCCTGCAGAGGATGGTTGGTTTCATAAAATACAATCATTCATAAAAACATGCAGAAATATATATATGCAAAGTGCACTGACATTTTCGAAAGAATGAATGACCTGCCAGAGGAAAGCAGGCCACACATTCAAAAATATAATTAAAGTGTAGCTGCTAAAATAAGATTATATACAATCCATGTTCCAAAGGTTTGTACTACACTACATGCTTTAAAAATCTACATATTGTTCATCTAACAATTCCCATTATTTCCTATCTATAGACTGGCATATTAGTGAATTAACTTGTACTAACAAGTGAAAAAGTAAATATTTTTATACTTACATCATGCACCATCAATAATAGGGTGATAATAGTCCCAAAGAAGCAGCTATTCATTATGTGTTCCTATGTATATGAAATATAAAACTGTTGCTCATTCTAACTTCTTTAAAATATTGTAAAGTACACTCTCTGCATCCGTCCTCAACCGCTGCTTGTTCAGTTTGCCTGTCCATGTCCCCCTCTCTGTCTCCTTCCTTCTATCCATCTCATTTCATGCAGGAGTGGGGTTACCTAAGAGACCAGGCCTCAATAGAGAAAATCTCTTTTCTACAATTAACTGTGAAAGTGACAGAAGGAAAGGAAGGGAGGGATCTGTGGAGGGGTGCACACTCAGAGAAGAAAATGAGAAAGGGAAGGACACAAGTGTGCATGTCAGGTAGAGAGACGTAAAGTTAAAAACTAATATTTGTACTCATTTTTTAAATTTCACTTTCAGAAATTCCAGAATAGATAACAACAAAGATAGTTATAATACAAATGTATTCAATGTTTTGGACCCTCAGACAGCAGCATTTTGTTGCTGCATTTAACCTTTTGATTTACTAAATATATTCTGCATTGTATTTAGTGAGGCTAATAACTTATATGATTAACTGACATGTACAGTTAAGGATATATTTTATGTCCTACATTGGTAAGATTTTTTTCACACGCTCTCTTAATAAAAATGTACATTTCAGTTTTGTAGAACCTCATACTTGAATTGGGATTAGGCGTAATTAGGTTGCATTACACTGATCCCAGTGAAAGTGAATTATGTCTATTAGCATAATCTCTAAAAATGCGGAGGGAGTGACCACTGGGTTTCCATGGAGAGGTGTACACAAAAGGGTGTGGCGTGGGAATGTCCTCTGGGGTCAGGAGTGAGGGTTAAAGGGTCAGAGGCCAGAGCCAGCTGGACAGCAACAAGAGGAGATGAGGGTGAGAAAAGGAGGTGAGGGGGTAGTCCAGAGACTGACTGACTGACTGGACCCAATGGGACATTAACATTGAACTGATGGGAGGCTCACTGACCAAGGCCTATTGAGGAAGAAACTAAGCTATGACACACTCATGTGTAATGGTCCGTGGTAATTGACAAGTGACAAGACCCTCATTGTGGATGCAAAAGCAGTTATTAAAATGCAGCGGTGGATTACAAGCTATATGCGTACTAGTATTCAGTGGTTATATGGGGTTATTTGATTCAATGATAAAACCATACTCATATACTACAACTTTTGTAAGTGCAATACTTATAACTCGGTAACATTCAAGGTGGTGAATATTAGGGTCACTTCATTCCAAAAAGAGGCCTATAGGCATATTGGGATATAAATACATATAACTTTATCAGTTTGGGGTTTAAGGACTCACTTCAGTGTGCACCAATTATCGCCATTTGTTTTCCAATAGTTTTCACTGATAGCAGTCAGAATTGCTTACAGTATTAAGCCCAGTTTATTTCCTGTGGTGTATTATTCTTTCCACCTCAAGGAACATATACTTTAACATGTACCAACTGACAGTTAAAGCCCATTCATATTTATCTGACGCCAACTATTTAAAAAAGAAGGGACATTAGTACTGTGTTGTGAAAAGCGACAAAATGAACGTAAAAATACAAAGGCAACCACATGATGTTTCTCCAAAGATCAGTTCTATGTAACAAGCTGTCTGATAACAGTGAAAACAGCCTGTTCACAGTTGCATTTTTGTCAGTTTGAGATTTTGACAAATCAGGGAAAATGTTGTATCATTTCCAGTTCCCGTGGTTAAAGATGCTCCCTGTAACTCAAGGGTGCAGACAGGAAGGTGAGTGTCTGTGAGCTCTGTCTTCCATGTGGCCGCTAGTGAAGGTCAGGTCAGAGAGGGCAGCAGGCAGTCTGGATCGGGGCCACACTCTGGTGGTCCAAAAAAGACAATCTTTGGGGCCCAACCCAGGGGGTCAACATGCAAATAGTAACCCCTGAGTGAAAGGCATAGAGCAGATCAATGTTCTCACATTACTCTTGCTGCCCACGACTGTGAATGTGCACGCCTACACACCACATGAGGTTTTCATATGTAATGAAATTCAGTCCCAACAATAGTGAAGGCAGCTGTATTTCAACAAAGGCAGAAGTATGACGTCATACGTTAGCGTTAAAATAAACACGATGTCTTTATTGAAGTTCATCAAAGTCCACTGATGTTACTATTGTCAAAAACACTTTATCAGATGATGAATCATGACTGAAAAGAACAAACAAACATTTTTGAATTTACAGGATTATGAAAGCTGCAACAACAACATTATCATCTGGGTGACTCTGGCCCTCCACATTCATCCAGTGCATGTGTCGCAGATGAAATTCAGTTTTTCTGTCTCAGGCAAGCCTACCCACTGCTGCCTCCCGGTGGCCTCAATGGCACCTGTAACATCGCAGTCATATTTCCCTTCAGATCCTTGTCCCGGGGCCCAATTGTGGTAACAGCCAGAAGTCGACTTAGTCCAGAACCAAAAGTTAAATTTACAAGTGTACCGTAGACCTATCCAAACATGAAGTGATGTGGCGTTCTTTGCCGTTTCAGCCACCTTCCCCTGAATGTCTTTGCTGCTAATGTGGACAAGGTCAATATGGTGCTCCCTGCAGTAACCCATAGCTTCAATCCATGTCATATTTTCTTGGATTAGTATCAGGTTGTCTTTAAGGAAAAAAACAGAGAAATAGTTCTTCATTCATCATGGAAATGTATGCAAAATCAACACAAAGGCACATGCTAATTTGAAACATACCTGTTGGAAAACTTTGACTGTTTTCAGTTGGCTTTAGAGTGGAGGACGGTGTAGTGGTCTGGGCTGAAGTCCCCATCAGTGTTGATAGTGTAGAGGCACTGTCTGTGGTCACTTGTGCAGTAGTACTGGGAGGTTGCTGTGTAGGTGTCACAGTTGACATTTCTGTAGTTGCATTGTTGAGCTCAGTATTTGGGGTACTTGACACAAGATCTGTTGTATTTGATGTCGTCAGGTTATTGGTAGTTGTTGCTTCTTTGGTGGTAATATTAGTAGTGTGTGATTGATTGGTAGTAGCCAAAGTTAAAGGATATGTTACAATCACATCTTGAGATGAAGTGCTTTGAAGAATCGTCCGATTTGCTGCCATCTGCTGTGTACTTGTTTGATATGTGTTTGTTGGAATTGATTTCCTTGCTGTAAGAGTAAGTAATGAATTAATAAACATGGATTATAGATGTAGCTCTGTTGTGTCCTGTGGCAGGTCACAAAACATAATATAATAACATAAAGATCGCTTTGCTTACCCCCACTGCAAACAAAAAAACGCTTGCCGCTGCATTTCAGGTCATTCCACCGCCCTTTATCTTTGAATATAGCAACAACACAATCCTGCCCACGAATATTGTTAGGCTGACTGGGTTTCCAGTAACGGAATGATGTTTTGCTCCCATCAGACCACTTCCAGGAATCTTTGAAGAGGCCAATCCACACATTTTGTGATGCAGACACATTATGTACTGCCTCATTCTCTTCTGCTGACCGTATGCTAATTAGATCCGATGACAAGCTCGAGAAATATCAAAACATTCTGCAAAGTCCTCTCCGAATGAATACACGGTTGAGGTTTAGCACATTTTTCATTCACTGTTTGTCTCTCATCGACCAGGAGGCGCTGTCGGGAGCATCTTCTACCCTCTTCCCTGTCTTCAAGGAGCCGGCCTGCTGAAGAGAGAGAAGAAGGTGACCCGGGTTCAGACACTGGTATTCCAAGAATATCTCAGTAAGTTCTACTTTTAACACGAATCCCAGAATATACTGTAATTCTGGGAATAAGAAGTAGGTGGTGTAGAAGTCGAACATTATGTAGACAGAAAATACAGCACACTGTTTAAGTCGAACAGATTTCATCATCACTTTTGTTGTGTTTTAGTGCTACCAATGCAAATTTTTTGAAATGCTTGCATGCTTAATGGATGATAATATCCAAGAAAATCCCTCAGAGCAGCACCTTGAGTTCTCTAAGATGTGTCAATCAAACGTTCATGCCCCCAAGCAGGATGGGGAAGCAACCTCTCACAGACCAGTAGAGGAGGTTCATGCATTTTTATGGGCACAGATTCTTCACATAACCTGTTGTGACTTGTCTAATGATTGTTGTGTCTTCTCACCAGGAATATTGTTTGACACTTCATGACAGACACGCATACATACACCTGGTTGATGGTGCGCACTGTTCAGCAGTCATTTTTACAGCGTGATGGGGATTGTCTGATTCATGTCGCTAACCCTGTCCGTACCCTGACACACAACTCGTTGGTCCAACATGTCTTTATGGTTTGGGGATCAACACACGATGTGTAAATCCATTTCATGGATGGAAAAAACGCATCAAACCATTTGCTTCATGGCTCATATCTTCAAAAACAGGTTATAAAATCTTCAAAACACAGATTAATCTCATTCCATAAAGTTATAAGAGCTGAAAGAATGAATTCATTAACCCTTCAGTCGATGTACAAACGACAAATTTGCAACCATTTTAATAATTCATTAATCATTTCAGTTATTTTTTTAAATGAAAAAGTCATACCCTTGCTGGTTCTTCTTATATGTGAAGATTTGCTGCTTTCTTTCTATTTTATATCATAATAAATTGAACATTGTGGGGTTTTGTAATGTTGCTCGCATAACAAATTAGTAAATTGCAGTGGCAGTCTTCAGAGTGTGTGCATCAACTGTCGGGGCACATCGGAGCTTCCTGAACTGTTTTCAGTTGGAGCTCTCACCACCTCAGCACAGGCTGGTGCACAGAAACGCTCTGTTGAAATATCATTATTTTACAGACACACATTATGTCCCCTTGGCAGGAGAAGATAGCGAAACACCAGTAGAGTGGAGCCAGATTAAATGAAGTGGAGTGAAATTCTTCAGCTTCAGGAAAAGCAATAGGGCTGTTCTTTGAAAAGGCTATGAGCGGAATGAAGAGCCCTGAGAGACCAGAGACCTTAATGAAATTCATTGCAATGTATTCTGACTTGGCATTAAATTGGGAAAAGGCGTGTCAAAATTACATACTGTTCAGTAGACCAACATTTCTGTATTAAAAATCCTTTTTTTAATTGGTCTTATGTAATATTCAAATTTTGTGAGATACTGAATTTGGGGTTTTCATTAGCTGGACGGCATAATCATCAAAATGAAAAGAAATAAACGCATGAAATATATCACCCTGTGTGTAATGAATCTATATAATATATGGGTTTCACTTTTTGAATTGAATTACTGAAATAAATTAACTTTTCGATGATATTCTAATTCATTGAGATGCACCTGTATGTTAAATAGAAACGTGCACTAAAGAGAATATTATGCTGCAGTTTTTAGACACTAAAAAACATCCATGTCAGAGGCACAAAACATAAAAGCATGCAGAGTATGTGAAATACATAAATCAGTCAGACACAGCTAAACAACAATAAAAGACAAGCATGCAGGTAGATGAGGGTCGACCGGCAATTTCAAGACAGACAGACGAGGGAAAGTTCAACACGGACAGAGAAGCAGTTACATTCTAGTGCTGACAGAGTTGGGTACTAACTAACCATTTCTTTAATTGAGCTTTAAATTAACTGTATGTTTGTAGTTCTCTAATGGACACTGGTTTGACCAAATCACTGATACTTTAATGTCACTTGGTATCGTCACCAGAAAGAGAATTTGACAGCACCTGTCAAAAGTGATTTTGGTCACACTACACTATAACAGTAAAGTTATTGAATATTATTTCCAATAAAAATGCACTAAAATTAATCAAAGTCATATTTTTTCAAAATAGCAGTTGTAGTACAACAAGGAGGAGCCCATTGATGTGTGAAGTGATTTTGGTCATGCTACACTTATCAACAGTAAAGCTATTGATTATTATTTTCAATAAATATTCACAAAAAATTATCAAAATCATATTTTTTCAAAATAACACTTGTAGTACAACAAGGAGGAGCCCATCGATATGTGAAGTGATTTTGGTCATGCTACACTTATCAACAGTAAAGCTATTGATTATTATTTTTAATAAATATTCACTAAAATTAATCAAAATAATATTTTTTTCAAAATAGCAGTTGTAGTACAACAAGGAGGAGTCCATTGATGTGTGAAGTGATTTTGGTTACACTACATTGCATGACAGTGAAGCTATTGAATATTGTTGTAGTAGGTATTTTCCGCATTGCACTTTGTAGACGGTCCCTGCGCACTCGTCTCGCAGCCGGCCGCTCATTGAGACCAATGCAGATTGTCCAGCTCGGAGGAGTCCGTAAGACGGCCCGTTTTAATTCAATTAAGGTTGTAGCTTGTTGTCTACCTCACTACGGTTACAGGGAGGTACCGTTTGTATTTTAGCAACGTTTCGTTAACGATTTATTGAACCGGGAAGTCCGAATCTGTCAATATCTTTCTAACTTTACCTAAGTGCTAAATCCCTTGTGTAGACTAAATTACTATCGCCGGTGATGAGTGATTTATTTATTCATGCTGTGCGTCAGATCGCATTCCTGTAAAGTGTGCGATGATATCGTTAGCCAACATGTGTCTTCTGCAACGTCCTTATTCTCTGATTATAGCTTATCCTCTTCACTTGATTCTAGCCGAGGTTTCAAGACCGTTTGGTCCATACATTACGACACACAGTGCATTCATATTCGCTTTATTGGCAATCCCATCTTAACATGTCATTCATGGTTTTAAAAACGAATTTAAAAAACGTTTATTTTATGCGAAAATCTACAAATTCTCGATCACATCGTTGTCTGAATAATCTTTCTCTCTGAATAGTTGTCCTAAGAATTTAAGTATGTTAATCAGGACCAAATTCTGACACATACAAAGTGTAGTAAGGCTATTTTATGGTTTAAACTTTTCAAGCTTTGATAATATTCAGACATTCTTCATATCTAAATTAATGTAAAAAAAACACAGGCACACACTACATTTTGCAGTCTATGGTTTCATTTATCAGAAACATGTATACAATATACTGTATTCAAAACAATATCACAAACAAAATGGTATACAGTATATTCCTTGTTTGCTTGTTTATTAACTTAAAAAAGTTAGTGACAGGACTTCTTATTGAATTTTATGACCTCTTTTCCAGACTTTTTGCAGTGTCTGCATGTTCATATTGTCTTCATGGTAAAGTCTTATAGTATATTTCAGTTTTCTAATACACAAATCAAATACGGAAGAGAAACACATCCTCTTGAATATCATTTAAAATGTTTCTGTTTTACTATTGTTAAATTACTAGGAAAATAATATTTTGTGATACTTTAAAGTATATTAGAAATTGTCTGTTGCTTTGTCTCATATCATATTGTCACAAACGTCAAATGTGTGTCATAATATGAAAACTGTAACAAACCTTTAAGGAATTCTAATGACAAAAAACATTTTGAGTAAAAACTGATCTGAACAACTTGGAGATTTGTTGTTTTTAGAAAAAGAAGCCAGTGCATCGAGCAGTTCAGGACAAGGGTTTATTCAAATATACTTTGTCAGTACAAAATATGTCACATAATCACACAAACAGTTATTGCACTTATGGTTTTCATAATTATGAAGTCACTGAAAAATAAATCTGATTAAGGAAGTTCCTAATGATGACATGGAAACATTCACTAAATCCTGAATGCATTGCCCAATTGTACATTTGATGTTACTTCCCTTTTGTAAACAGATCTGCTGACACTGATGAACCAGCAGATGTTGACATGCTGGCATTACTAGTTGATTTCTACAGTGTGTTCCTGGACGTAGACGATATAGTGGTGAGTGTTGTCACCCTGGGTGAGGACTGTCAGGGCCTCCAGGCCGTGCGCGTCCTCCACAACCATCACCTGGTCACCAGTTAGATCCCCGTCTGCATTCACCACCATCAGCTGGTTTGTGCACTCGCCGCCCTCCTGCTCGTCAGCCACAGCTTAACGTCAACACTTTGTTGTCACCACTCACAATCACCCGAGTGGTCACTCACTCAGTGACAATCACCCGATGTGGTGCTGTTTACCTGTTGTACAACGGTGACAGTGCCTGGAGCCATGGCGACCATGGAGGTGACGGTGTTGTGAGTCTCTGAATTGAACACGGTGATCTGCTGGATATCAACTGAACATAAAAGAGACATTTATTGTAATGTGTTACATAGTACATGCAAGCAGGAAAAACAAATAAAAAAGGTGTGGTCTGTTGGTTTCTCTGTATCGACTGTATGTTCATCCCTGGTGCTGTTGTTGTTGTTGTTGTTGTTGTTACCGTTGTCCTGCAGGGACGCTACAGATACTTCTGTCAGCTGCTCTTCATCCTCCACAGGTATGAACTGGGCCTCTACTGTCTCCCCCACCTGGATATTCATACAGATTATGTATTGTCCTGAAAATACTGATGCTCTGTTGAACAAAAACGATTAATACTTAAACTATATGCTAACACTGTCGAGCTAGCAAGTTTTTCCAGTAGGATTCCAATTTGTGATATTTTAACAGGTTTTAAGTTTCTTAACCCTTTGATACACAAGCTATGCAAACCCCTTCTAAGACACAACATGGGTCAAAAATGACCCGTATTGACCTACAATGTTATTTCATGCACGGCTGAGGGTTTCTTTGCTATATTTTTGGAAATCAATATATTTCATCATTTAATATTTAAAGTATTCATTAAATATCTTGTTTTTGATTACCACAAATCCTTATTTTAATTTTTCCTTTCTTAATTTATGAACTAAAATAGTTTTTGTATTTTTACATCAAGTTTACACGCATGGGTCAAAAATGACCCATGTATGTAAGTGTGATAAAAATTTGAAAAAGACACATTATAATAATGATTTTGTTAAAAATGATTATTTTAGCAGTGATTTGGACGAAAGAATTACACATTTAATATTTGAAATGTTTACTTTATCACACTCACACATAACATACACCATACAACCGATAACACTGATATTGAACTGTAAGTGTATCTGTAGTGTTACTGTAGTGAACTGTGGTGAATGTATAAAATGAATAAATAAAAGAAAAGAAAACTGATTCAATAAACTCATATGGGTACAGTGCAAATAGCCATCTTAGTGCATACATGCCTCACAAATGACAATCACATGTTTGTGCTAATTGCACACAGGGCTGGTGCACTTTGAACACCAGCTGCTGGCTTTTCGGTCTTTGACAACTTCTTCACCAGTATCCCTCTGGCTGAGAAGCTCCTTGAGAATAACCTGACCAGTGTTATGATGCCTTAAACGGGGCTGTAATGAATTAAAAATTAGTCTTAATTCCTCCCAAGAGTGATATTTTTTTAATTTGTTTTGCTAATTTCTTAGAGACTTGAAGAGTTTTCTGCCAAGTATTTCAAGTGAACTGACCTTTTTTCAGCAAAATCGTTGGAGCACCCCTCCATGATTTGGTCTCAGCGACAAAAATGAGACCACTGTTATCACTGTTGCCTGCAATTCCAAAGGTTTGACATTTTGAACACAAAGACCATTGCAACTTGCATTTAAACATGATTTGTGCCATCTGAAATAACTCTGATTGCAATATTGCCATTTCCCTTACCATGACAAACAAAACTTCTTTGGGTCCCACAGTCACTTTCAATCCACTCTCCTTGTTGATCCATTGCTGCACATGCATCTTCATTCTTTATTTGTGGTTCTCCTACCTTCCATTTAAAAAAATCCAGTTTTTGATCAGGCCAGGACCAATGCCACATCCACACTTCGCTAGTCTCTAGTCCTATCCAGGCTCTGGCAATGGTACTTGGAACTATACTGATTAAATTATCCATATCAGTTGAGTTGTGAACTGTTGCTAAATCAGTGTACATCTCTCTGCAATAGGTCTTTGCTTCAGTGTAGGTCTTGCTCATGGTAATTAGGTGAAAATCTGAAGATCCCAGAGTAAAGGAGCAAAATCCTGTGAAATTACAGGTAGCATGTTACCGCAGGTTGAATACCAACAATTAAAAACAACAACAGTCTTGTCTTCACAAATAGCCAACCACATTCATACATTTGCATCATAAATTATGATATGAGGAAAGCATGCATGTAAGGTTCAAACCTGAGATAAAAAGCAGATGCACTATTCGAGTCCCTTTTCTCACGATCCATCTGTTTTCAGTCATGATCATGGCAAACAGCAAAACAGAAAGCAAGCTTTAACCAACTAGTAAGTTGCTATAGCAGCTGTGAGCAGCGCAGTGGTTTTAGTAAGAATGCCACTTGGCTTGTTAAGAGACACCTCTTCAGTAGTTACAGAAAAAGCAGTTCCTCAAGATTCTTTCTCTCTTGCACATACTGTAAGGCACGCGGCTCATTAGTATGACATTATATGAAAACAGCTACAGCAGTGGAGTACTTTTGATCTGTTTGATTGTCTGTCATTATTTGGCAACAGGTTGCGTCAAAAATATAATTACATTTTATGCTCCGGACTGGATTAAAATCACTGATCAGGTCAGGTTATGTAAAAATGACCATGGATTACCTAACACATATAAATCTAAATATCTCAGTTGGTGGAGAGCATTAACAATTAATCATATGGTTGGTGGTTCAAGTGTCCATGATCACTGCACTGATCATGTAGTAATCATATTCATTCCATAAATGGGTGTGAATATACACTCACATGGATATTCATTTCTTTGTGTCTATTTATTCAAACGTGAAATGAATCCATCTAAGTAAACAAAAACATTATTGCGATATTGCGGTCTGTTGGATCCCATTTAATGGAAATGTTAACTTTTCAGGAGGCTGTGTCTAACTCTAACTACCTAGAGTTGTTTTCATAAACCAGTTGTACTGTGCTGACAAAAAGAACATTTTAAATAATTTCACCATGTGTAAAGAAAATGTAAATGCTGCTTAGTAGAAATTGTCGGACATTTCTGTACCCAGGGGTTTAAAAAGTGTTGGAACTAAATAAAAACTCTACTACATGTACAAATCATTCTTAACCCCGAAAACAAGGAAGTTCAAAGACAAGACACAAACGAATACACAAAAGAACACTGTGTTAAATACTGGAGATGGTGAAATAAAAAAGTTGTGCAATACTGTATATTCCCCTCCTGTCAAAGGCAAACGCATTCCTTCTTCTAGATGTGGCTGTCCAAGAGTTTGCTCAGATTAGGTCTGCTTTGCCAAAATGAGGTACCTGAGAGTTTTCCACGTAGGAATCTTGTGTCAGAGTATTTACTTTACATGTAATTTTCCATTACTTCTTCCTGAATGTTTCATGTAGTGGAGTAGTTTTTTTTTTTTTTAGTGCCATTTACTTAATTTCAGAACAATATAAGTTATAGCAAACAGTAAATATAATTTTATTTTCATAATTTTCATGCAGATGTTTAACTATTTCGCAACAGAAATCAGCGTGTCCACATAATACATCTCGATGCGCATATGCTGCAGGAGTGTCATATGACAGCGCTGTTATGGGTGGTCCCATGAGACATTTTGGCTCAAGGGATACTGGCACTGAGCCACCATGGCATGGCCTGTAAACAACAACAGCGTCAAGTTGAAGTAAACTGGATCTAAGTGTCGGCCTGTTGTCGCTTGGTCTGTTTACAACGAGTACCGTGAAGTTGTTTTTAACAATGCGTCGAAGGTGTGTCTGGTAAGTAATTCCAACCTTCAAACGACCATGAGCTGTTTTGTCATGAACCGCTTCCTCAGACGATCACCCTGAACCGAGCATTACGCTAATCTTAGCTATATTAGCCAAGTTAGCTGTAATTGCAGCTAACAGGCTAACGTTAATCTTAGCTAGTAAGTACGCAGAAACCACTGCGCTATTTGTGCCGATTTATTGATGTTGTTCGATGACCGTCGAGCAAACAAGCGCCGCATTTATTGAACAGTAACTGGGTATGATTATTTCTTAGTTTCACGAAACGCTACAGAATGCAAAATACGCCAGACAGACGCATGCCAAAGCTAATGTTAGCTGTCGCTAGGGGGGCTCGATCATTTATGGTTTGATGCTAATGTTAGCTAGCTCACGGTAAAAGCAAACGTAGGACCATATTGGGCGATATGTTACGGTCCATTGTACTAATTAATAAAAATAATCACGGGCTCTTGCGCGTTTGTTTGCGGTTAACAACGACAAGCTAATGTCGTTCTCCACGTAGTAACGTTTATGTCAACGTTACTGCAAATGGTTAGCAACATTGAGTAAACGTGTAACGTTATTGCGACGCCACAGGAAGCTAGCTAACAAACACTGACTAATGTAAGCAATTGTTGATGTAACGTTAGCGTACTTAAAGGTTCCTTCGGGTTGAACACGGATTCTTACACTTGCTAAATCGCAATGTGTTTTCCTCAAATTCGACCAATTTGAACAACACAAATCTTGTAAAACAATATGGATTTTAGGCTTCCTTTTAGCTAACGTTAGCTAAGAAATGGTTCCAACCATATTCGATTAGCACGTCTCTGTATGTGCGTGTCATTTAATGTGTCGGGTTGGTTTTAGGGTCTTAGTTTGGTAGATGCCTTGACGAAAGTTAATCGTGAGCAAATGTGATAGTTAACGTCACTGTGTCCTGAAACTAGGGCTACCACTCACGCTTATTGTCACTGGTAACGTGATTCAATTTTTCTATAAAATGTCAGAAAACAGCGAAAAATACCATTACATTTAAAGTCCAAGGTGTTGTTTAGTCGGACCAGCAGTCCAAAATATACCCAAAGATATTTAATTATTCAAAACCGAGGAAAACGTCCTCCTCTGTGCCAGAGACTGATGGGCAACTATCCTTGAAATATGACTTAAATAATTGATAGATTAACAAAATAGCTGACAAGTAAAACTACCAGTCACGACAAAGGCAGAGGTTATCTACAAGCTCTATCAGAAGAATTAATATTGTCCTTTTGTGTCTCCCTCAGATTGATATCCTTCAGACGGGACCTCTTCCTCCACCCTGGGTAGCTTACTAGCCATGTCCTCACAGCAACCCAACAGCTCAGCCTCCAACAGCCCCACCAACATCTTGGGTTCTCCTTTCTCAGTCATCAGTCCCTCACTTAACTCCCCAGGGGTCTCACCCTCACTCGGATTTGGACCCATCAGCAACAGTCAGGTAACTGACTGCCGTAATAGTCTGTGAATTCATGTTACGGTGGGCTTGATTCTTGTATTTACGGGATTAATCTGCTGTAGTTGTAGGGTACTGGTGTATGGGCAAAATTGGATAATGCAAAAGGTAGTGTTGTAATTTAATATGACATGTAAATAACCAAAGTCATTTGTTTGGGTTGCTTTGTGGGTACAGATCTCTTCTTCAGCACCTATATCAGGGATGCACTCAATCAGCAGCTCTGAAGATATCAAGCCTCCCTTTGGCCTGAGGCCTATGCCATCTCACAGCCCTGGAATAATGTTGTCTCAGAAACGCATGTGTGTCATCTGTGGAGACCGCTCTTCTGGTGAGTGAGGGCTCTAAGAGCAGGATTAGCAGTAGTGAAACATCAGCTGTAGATGGTTTTATTTAATTTTTAGTGTGGATTATACCCTACTGTCAGATGTTTTTGCCTGTGTTTCCTCAATATTTTGAACTAAATGGATCTCACTCCCCGTTGCTAATAAAAAATATAAAATGTTTTGTCAGGCTGTTGCCTTCACGTTGGTGTTTTGCTTGATTTTTTATTTTTTCCCCAACAGCATTTAACTTTACCTTTTTTCTGTTTTGTTATTTGTGTAATTTACAGGCAAGCACTACGGAGTGTACAGCTGTGAGGGTTGCAAAGGTTTCTTCAAACGAACTGTACGCAAAGACCTTAGCTATACCTGCAGAGATAACAAAGAGTGCCTGGTCGACAAACGCCAGCGCAATCGCTGCCAGTACTGCCGCTACCAGAAGTGCCTGGCCATGGGCATGAAGAGGGAAGGTACGCAAGCAGCAGGGTTGCATTAGAAATTAAAGTGCATTTTGAGAGCCTGTTTGGCTATTGAAGGTTTAGCAACACGTTTTGTCGCGAGTTGTCATACATGCAACTATACAAAGGTGACATACATTGGAGTTTTCAGCAACATAGAGTTAATACACATTTTTAGAACCATTTAAACATTGGCAGTCCATTAGATTTCTTAGAATGACTAATTATGCTAAAGGGCGCCCACTTAAATTGATTAGGTAATATTGGATTACTACTATTCCTGGCGTAGGTGAGGGTGGATGCTTGATTAGATAAGATAAAGAGTAGAGACGAGTGTATTGGGGCTGGTTTATATAACTAACCCCTCTCCATCTCTTCTCTTCATTTTCTCCTATTCTACCCTTTCTCCATCTTTCAATAGTGATCAAACATGTAAAGTGGATAAAAGAAGATGGAAAAGATGAGGGATGGATGAGTATGACATGAAATCTTAAAGATATTGTTTTTTTATGTTACTTATAGAATTAGCCTGTTGTATTAGACATGCAAAATTATCCCCTGGAAGATTCTTGTGTGAAAACGTACCCCAGAAGTGATGGAGAGCGAGGATTGCTGTGGCGTAGTGCCTTGTGAGGATAGACTGCTCTGTAAAGCGAGCAGCCAGACAGCAGTCATTCTCTGCTCTGTGACTGTATTTTAAATCCGATGGAGTCGATCGGTGTTGAAGCAGCACGAGGTGTCTAGTTAACGCCGCCACAGGCCACAAGGTCAGTTTAAAGTATCTTATATAAAAGATACATGTGTTATGAGAGGCGCTGCCTCTTCACTATGTCTGTGCAGCTCCAGATGTATGCACATAATGTTTGTACACTGCTCTGCCACCAGTTAAATCACCATGTCCGTTTGTAATGGCTGCACTTTGGTCAGTGTCTGATCTGCTAGTGAGATGGGTAGATTATAAGTGTTTATCAGGTCTGTTGTTTTTTTTTCCTGATTTGATTGAGAGAAGTCAGAATATATTGGATTAGACAACAGTGCCTGTTCTTCCACCTCACTGAGATCACAGTCTCCTTTTGGGTTGCTGTAGACAACATAGAATCTCTCTCTTTTTTTTTACTGCCATTTCGTTTTTAACAAACCTCACCTGCTAGTGTCCGTTGTCCTCATTGAGCGTTGTGCTGTTAAGGCAGCACCACTCTAGAGTGATGCTGCCATTTCACGTGGGGTGGGAAAAGCAATAGATTGTTTTAGATGCATTGTTGTTCTGTCTTTAACAATTTAGTATTCGATTTAGTTTCATTAAAGTAATGCATGTAAGCTAACTGGCATGTTAATAACAAACTCATGCATGTGACTTCAACCTGCCAGTTACTTTACTTCTGCTGATAGTGGAAGTAAATTCATCTGTCTTTTGTCATGATGGATATTAATTATGTTATTGTGAGTGTACTACACAGTAGAACAAGTATGGAAATGAAACATGTTCAAAGAGACTTTGAGAAACATTTTAACTCCCTGAATTAGAATGGAATGTACCAAAGATTGCCCACACTGCAGTTTAAATTGATAGCAATCCGCTGAATTCAAATCTATTTTTGCTGTTATGATTATAGTTTTTATGAAGACAGCAGATAATTTGAATTTGACTTTGTTAGTGCAGCAAAAACCCTGCCAACAGATAGGGTATTTTGCATAATATCCCTCTTCAACCCATAAATTCATCACTTTTCATTTTATTCATTCTTCAGTATTTATCATCATCTCATTCCTTGTATTCCCCCCCCCCCCCCCACCCCCCCCACCCCCCCCACCACTGTTTCCTTATGTCTCGTCTGACGCAGCGGTCCAGGAGGAGCGCCAAAGGAACAGAGAGCGTGAAGAGGGGCTTGAGTTCAGCGTCGGAGTGAATGAGGAGATGCCCGTCGAGAAGATTTTAGAGGCAGAAACTGCTGTGGAGCAGAAGACCGAGCTTCACTCTGATGGTGGTTCTGCAGGCAACTCGGTGAGTGCTTCCAACACGGCAATCAATCGATTTATACAAGTCACTGTGTTTTGCAAAAGCATGGTGGCTTTGGGCCTCTTGTCATTAGAATAACCTAATTAAAAACATGCTCTGATGTACAGGCTTACTGTTATTGCTGGAAGTTTTGGACGTACAACTTATAAAACATGATATATTGTTTGGTTTCAGCCCCATGATGCAGTTACCAACATCTGTCTGACTGCGGACAAACAGCTGTTTGCCTTGGTGGAGTGGGCAAAGAGAATCCCTCATTTCTCTGAACTGCCCCTTGATGACCAGGTCATCCTCCTGCGTGCAGGTACAATTGAGCAAAAGAGTGACTCATTTGAAACTGCAGCTTCCAACTCAACATGGCCATCAGCTCCGCGTTATGTCTTTGCAAGTTTATCAGAGGCAGATTATCAACAATGCCAAGGCCAAGGACACTGGGGGGCTTCCCTAAAGATAGTGCTGTGCAGAAGTTCTTCATACATTTAATTTGCACATATGGAAAACTCTAAAATGAACCACACAGTGTTAAAAGTAAGAACGCAAGGAAATAATGTTTGTTAACCTTTTGCTGCTTTTACATCAAATCTAAGATAGAAAGCAACTCCAAGGCAACTTGAATATTAACATCTGTGAAAACTCCAAGCGATGGTGATATTGTTGATTTTTTTTTTTTTTCGTCTGTTGACGTGTCAGGGGCACAATGGTGGACAGAGTTCAGGTTCCAACCTCAGGATGGAATTTTGCACAACTCAAAGACTTCTCCTTTAAAACAGCTTTTCATTGTGGGTGTAGTTTCACCTTAAGAACCACTGAAAGGTTTTGACTGATATTGTTACTGACCAGGTTAATTGTATCTCATCCGTCAGGGTGGAATGAGCTCCTCATTGCCTCGTTCTCCCATCGCTCCATTGGTTTGAAGGACGGAGCTCTCCTGGCCTCTGAGCTGCAGCGCGACAGTGCACACAGCGCAGGAGTTGGAGCAATTTTCGACAGGTGCAACTATAGAGACACAAAACTGCCCCGCATACTCAAAAATATATTGCAACTAATGCCTTTTGTCTAATTTTTCACAAACGTATCGTGTCTGTGTAATGACTGGTTTTATTTAACACAGGGAGAGCGTGCAGAGTGCAGAGGTCGGCGCCATATTCGACAGGTAATGTTCCACTTTTATGATATTTATGTTTGAGTCAACGAAAGGAGTGTAATTTTCTCATTATGCTCGTTGTATTTTACACTCTGAAACCTTTTCCAAAATGTCTCATTATTTAGGGTTCTCACCGAGCTCGTCAATAAAATGAGAGATATGCAAATGGACAAAACGGAGCTGGGCTGCCTCCGAGCCATCGTCCTGTTCAACCCAGGTTTCTATGCAATGCTGATATCTAAAAAAAAAAAAAAAAGTATGTATTGTTAAGCATCTCACACCTGAGTGAATGCACTGTCTATATTTCCTTGCAGATGCTAAGGGGCTGTCCAACACTGGCGAGGTGGAGCTCCTCAGAGAAAAGGTCTATGCATCATTGGAAGCCTACTGCAAACAGAAATACCCAGAGCAGCAGGGAAGGTGAATGTCCTCCACGATCACAAGCTCGGCTTGTTTTTCACTCTACTGCATCCGTGTGACGACGTAGAATGTCAACATCAAACATGATTTGGTTTATCGTTCATCTTGTCCAACTAAATGATGCCTTTTTTCTTAACTCGTTGCAGGTTTGCTAAGCTTCTTCTTCGACTGCCAGCACTGCGATCCATTGGCTTGAAGTGCTTGGAACATCTTTTCTTTTTCAAGCTGATCGGTGACACACCTATTGACACTTTCCTCATGGAAATGCTTGAAGCTCCCCATCAGTTGTCATAAATAGGAAAGGCGTACTGTGGTTAGGTTGAGATAGCTGAAGTCTGGGAAGCTGGAGTGGGACTGGAGTGGCACTTTAAGTTCTTTGAAGATTTGTCAATTTGTCTCACTGCTGTCTGGGTTACACTATTTTACTGCAGCACAGATTTGCTCTTCAGACCAAACCGAAGGCTTGGCACGATCTACAAGCTGGTGCTATATGTTGAAATAACTTCATGAGTAACTATGGTTTAAACAAAAAAGTATTTTTAAAAATGTAAACATATACATATTTCCCTCACAGGAGCTATAATTTGGGTATAACTTTTTATATAAGCTTTTTAGACAAAGTCTAACATCAAGCTTCAGTTGTTTCTCCAACTGAACTGATCCCCAAAACCTATTTTTTAAAAGGAAGGACACCTGAATCATGTGTAATGCATTAAGGAAGCAGTCTTCTTTTTTTTTTTTTTTTTTATCATTTTTAAATCAAGCCAGCTCTAAAAGAATATAATTGTACCAAACAGTCACCTTGAGCGGTGTCCGAACGCAGCTCTGAGTTTACTTGTATCCATTGCAGAAGATTAAATCCTAACGGTGACCCTGTGATAGAAGACGAGTCGGCGGTCGATGCTGTCCGGTTTGACTTGTCCGTGTTGATTGAGGGATCAGCTTTATGTGTCTGGTAATATACAGTTAGTGTTGTTTACTTCTTTGCCATTTTATAAATCGAATCACTTTGTGGTTAACGATTAAACTGCACTGCACACTTGCTATGTACTATTTCTAAAACACTTTTAAAATATTGCCTGGCCTTTAAATAGTCAGGCGTATGTATTTTGGTGCTATTTCAGTAATAATTTGACATAATTGCAGATGCACACCAAGCCACAAACCTAAGAAAATATGCAAAACTGAAAATCCCTTTGTTAATCTTTGTTAAAAATGTAGCAATATAAAATGTTAACTGCATAAGAGCTTTCTGCCTGTCAGTCATTCAGGGGTTTTACTAAGTAAATCGTGTCTGGTGGAAAGGGAATACTCCATTTTGTAATTTATCTATACAATTCAAAGGTACTGTGCAAAAATGATTGTTCAGGGAAAATGTATATTGACAAATTTGAATTATGATCAGGATATACAATTCTATAATTCTTAATATGTGCCCTTGTCTTTAGTTATCAGCTAGAATAAAGCAGAACATGTCTTGGGTTGCACTGGATTTGCTGAGACTGTTTCAGCTGATTTTTTATTTTTTGTGCTTTTTTTTTTTTTTTTTTTTTTTTTTCTTAATTTTTTTTTCCCCCCCCCCCCCCCCCCCCCCTTGTAGGTAGTTGTGTTGTTCGTCGTTATGTCTCCGCAATTTATTAAAAGCAAACCATAATCACATTTAGATCCATAACACCTGTGGAAGTATAGGAATTGTAAACAAGACCAAGTGAGGTCTGTATGACGGCCATGTGTAAACCCCAGATGAGCTATATTGGTAAGCTTGTCATCAACCTCTATATGCTCTTCAACATAAAGTGACTTGAAGCATGGGTGGTGTGGACTGAAAATAAAGAGGCTTAAGTTTTCTTTTGTCTTTTTCTTCCCCAGCAGTGTTGGATACTTATTTATGCAAAACCATACAATTGAAAGGTCGTAAAAATAGTCATAAAGATGTTTTAATGAGCCTTCTATTGTATTTGTTTTTGACATATAATTGAGTCTATGTTGCTGAATGCTTTTCCATCACAGTGGATAGATTTTCCTTGCCACGATATCAACTGAAATGATATTTGTTTATGTAGCCGAGGCTGCTTCAAATTGCTAGCACATCAGTAGTTTCAAAAATGAAACTGGGAAAACAGCGTGACAAACTGAGATGGCCAGTAATGCCAGTTGAACTACACATGGATTTGTCCAGGTTTCATTTTAACTGAACAGGCAACGGGATGCAGCTAATGTGCATATCCAATCCGTACCATACTCGGACGTTTAATGACATTCTAAACTAGGATTTTATTTTGTGACATGAGATGACATTTTATGACACACAATCCTATGATTGTTTTATGCATGACTTTTTAATGACTTACTGAACTATGTTTACAACAAACAATTTTTGTGACTTGCTATAGTATAGTCCATCGTGTGAAATAGTAAACTATAGATGGACATGGCATTATATGAATACTAAATTACTTTATTTTGACATTTTTATAACTGACTTTTATTTATTTATGACATGCTACACTGACTTTTTTGTATCTTTTGCTGCCATTCTTTACTGTAACTTTTTTGACTTTTTGCAATATACTTTTCAAAATACGAGACTAACCTTCTGACCTTTATTGACATACTATTTGCTTTACCATCACTTTTTTATGACTTTTTTTAGATCTGCTATGACTTTTTTCTTTCTTTTTTTCATGACATGATTCGGTGAGTTTTTTTTTTTTACCCAAGGCTACATAAGGTACCTGAGGCTACTTCACCACCCAATCTGATCCTGGCTAATGTCCAGTCGCAGCAATTTTCAGGCTAATCCAGCCACATGTGAGTGACTTTAGTGTCTACATTTTTACAGATCCATAGCACATGTGGACGTATAGGAATTGTAAACAAGACCAAATGAGGTCTGTCTGATGTCCATGTGCAAACCCCAGATGATCTAGTTTGGTAAACTTGTCATTGACCTCTTATGCTCCTGAACATAAAGTGAATTGAAGCATGGTTTGTGTGTCCTGCTTTTTCTTCCCCAAACATGTTAGATTTGACACTTATTTTTCCAAAACTCATTTTCAAGATATACATTTGTTAAGAAATATCAAAAAAATAGGTTTTAATGAGCCTTTTTATTATATTTGATACATGTGTTTTTGCAGTAGGCATAGACACAATAGAAGCCTTGGTTGTAAATGCACTTGTGTCAAGTTCCACAGCGATGTTATGGCACAGGCAGCTAATGTGTGGTGGGCTAATGTTAAATTAGAAGAAGAAAATGCTGAGTGCAATAAAATCAAAGGCTTCTAAGGGATGCCACAAGGACTAAAAGGTGAATTTCATCAATAAGTGTTTCACCATGTTTGTTAACTTTGCAGTCTGTGAAGTAAAAAGTTTTAATACCACAAACCCTACAGCTCTGAGAACCTAAGTGAACCTCCTTTTGTATCAAGCAGAGGTGACACATACAACCATTCATGGCTTGGTTTGCTTAAATTATATGTAGAATACTGCTTTTAGTCTATGACACACTATTCTACACATGGAGCAAAAAACAAACAAACAGAGAAACATTTGTCATTGTCATGACATGTACATCATTTTACAGCATTCCCCTTATTACTTTACACATCTATTCTGTCGTTGACAAAAAAACAGTACAATCTGGGAAACACAATGAGCTCTTCCCCTATAACTTCAGTTCTTAGAAGAGTTGCATGCTACACATAGTCTAAGGTGCTGACTCATTTTCAGTAAATTCGGAACAAAACAAAATAAACATACTGCTGGTGTGGTTTTATGTAGCTTTATCGTAATATTGCCTTAAATTCTTGTTTCTCTCAATGGCCATCTTTCCATCACAGTGTGAATTTGCTAGTGAATAGATGTATCTAGCCGTGATATATGAACTAAAATTACTATTATAAACACAGCCAAGGCCATTCCAAATTAATAGCACAATGAGTTCATCAACAGTTCGAAAACAGACCTACAAAATCCAAAAGTTAAACTGTGGGCTCCGTCCTGTTCACTACAATACAGATTTACATGTTTTAAAACAGATAATGGTGATATTATATTTTTCCATATCACTTATTATCATGTAACCCCCGACGTTCTTATTCATAGTTAGGGAATGAAGCTCCTCGCCATGTGAATAACAAACTAAGATCTCCAGTGATGCCAGTTGAACTACATGTTCATTTGGCCTGGTCTATTTTTTACTCCTACATTTTACCTAGATCTCGACTTGAGTGGAACAATGCATTTCTATATTCTACAGTAAGGCAACACGATACAGCTTATGTGCATTACCAATCCTAAATTGTCATAAATACTTTAAAGCTATCTTCATAACATACTATTTGATCCAAAACATAACATGGAAAAAAGCATTTTATTTTGCCAGAACAAGTCTAAAAACACGGATTAAAAATAAATCACAGCTCCTGAATGATGTACACTGCAGTATTATCCTCTCGCCCCTCACAGACTGCACATCTGTCGTAACATTTTCTTGATTATATGTCCCTGAAAAGATCTTAATAAATAAATGTCTCTGAAAGGCACTCTGAGATGTGCAGCTCATAGTTTCTGAGAAAATAAAACTACTGATCTCTGAAGATTGCTCACTAACGCTGTGCCTGCCTTCCTTAAACTGTTCAGTCAAGTGGTGAGAATAGGCCGCATGATGCCACAGCTAAAAATGTTGATGAGCATTAGCATGAAATGAGTGGTATTACCAGCCTCGCACACAATAACTGGACTGTTGACTGTGATCTTTAAAGTATGTCTCTGCTACATTTCTTATCCAGTCAACTAACTGACATTTGACAAAGCTTTTGATGTTCATATAGCTTGAATGTGTCCACTTTGATTAGACATTACAAACTGTGCAACTATTGATTTGCTGGTTAAACTGTTGAGTATATTTTCAGATGTCAGTGGTTCGTCAGTGTCAAGGATTTCAAACTCCATCGATACCATACTTTTACATCCAGTGCAATTGTTCCTTATTCGAGCACCTTCTTGAGCAAAATGAAAAGAAACATAAAACTACCACAGTAGTAAATAACAGAATAACCCTCTGCACAAAGCCATCTATTCAACAGATAACATTTCTTTCTATTTGTCTCTAAAGCTGCATGGCTGACACTAAAACTAAGCAGCAGAGAATGTCTGTACCACACTTTATGCCCTTTGGATTCAATCAAGGCCACTGAGATTGAAGCAAATGCACTGCCAACTGTTCTGATGCCCTCCACCTTGACAAACACACTTTTTCGCGGGTGTTTGGAAGCAATGTCACGTTCGAAGGATGATTGCGATTTAACCTTGTGAGGGAACGACATCGATGTTTATCCAGCAATAGCAAATTCTGCTCTCTGACCATCAGTTCATGAATAAAACCTTTTATCCACTCTCTTCAGGAAGCACTTGTGATAAGCCTATGTGAACCAAATGCATGAAGATGAGGTCAACTCATCGAAGCTGTGAGGGAACTTTAGTACCAAAGCCAGAGTGAGTTGCCAGTCTGGGTGTAGGCATTGGAGGGGCAGTGAAAGGGCTTCGAGACGTCCTGACAGTGTGTCCAGCTCACACCTGCATCTCTGAACCGCTGGACAAGCCGAGAGCGTTTGCCTCCTCTGTTGTCAAACCGTTCTTCAGTGTCCTCCTCACTGTGCAGCCAGAACAAAAAGTGAATTATTACGGTGTTTTCACAGGCAGGTGATTATATGGATCTGTGCGTGATAATAAATGATGCCACTTGGCCAATAGTTGACATGACTCACGTGATTTTCGGTTGGCTCGGGACCGTCTCCTCTCCCGAGGTTGCGTCCGCTGGCTGGGCCCCTGAGTGGCTGACCTTACAATCCTCTCCATGATCTCATCAGCTGTATCATCTGTGCAGTTCACCGGGTCGTCACTGGCAGAGCACCATGGGGTAACGCGCCCTAAAACAGCAAGGTCAGAATGAATAAGAAAACAACAGACAGATCGTATAATAGGGCAGGTTTAACAGAACAAGACGAAGTGTCTACCGCCTTCTAAGCGGTTCTGTGAGGTTAACAAGGCTAACATCAGCATGCTAACATTCTCAAAATAATTCCTAGATGCAAATGTTAAAAAGGTATAATGTTATAACAATTGTAACAATTCATCATTTTTAGCATTTAGTAATGCTGACAGAGTACAAGCTGTACACCTAAAACAGTACAGCTGAGCAAGTAGTGGACAAATTGAAATGTCGACCTGATCTGGTCTCCAGAGACTTTTTACTAAAAACCATCACATCAAATGTGAAACTCCTGCACCGCAGCAGGAAAAGTCAATGTGATTTATCATCTGGCAACAATTCACTATACTTTGACTGTTTTTAATGACACTCTGTTAAGGCATACTGTACTGTAACTTTTTCTGCGATTTTTTCAATGGCATATAATACTATGGTATTATGACTTTGTCATGACATGCTTTACTATGCATATTTAGGACATTTTTGTTTCTCACTATACTGTAGTAGTAGTATGTCTAACACATGTTCATGAGACTGACCTCTGGTGCTGCTGGCTCTGGTGCGTGTACGGAGGCCTGGCACCGTGGACGTCGCACTCTCTCCGCCCTGCAAGCTGCTCTTTAGTATGGCCTTCATGTTCTCATGTTCAGCTGCATCTTCAGCATACTGGATACCCTGAGGCTGAATCTCCTGTGAGTCTGATGGGGCACCGCCAAATTTACCACTCTGGAGAAGGAGGAGGAGGAGGACAAAAGGATTACAATTTCTGACATTTTATTAATAGGAGACGGTGAAACTTAGCTCGTTGTTCTGGCACTTTTAGTATTTCGGAAAAAAAGCTTTAAATATGAAACTTCATACAGTTTATTCTCTGGCACAGCACTTTCCAGCCTAAATTAAGAACAATTAGTCATTTCAAAGAGTTGAAAGTTTCACATAGACGTTAAAAGTGCTGTTTATTCTGTGACACACACGCACAAAAATCCCCATGACTGTTTGTTGCAACAATGCAGACATGCCAGGTTGCACAGTACAGCTTCCCTTTTCAGGTCTATTCATATACCAGGAAGTAGCTGCAACTCCTCCAGTGAGATTTTCTTCATACTCTAGCTGACATCATGTGGGCATCTCTTTTGTCTCTTTGTCAAAATCGTCAAGCTTCCTCATTCATGTAAGGTTATCCACACACATCCTCAGTCTGACTGATGACTTGTCCATTGTTAATCCTCGTAAATACACCCGTTATTGTAAAGTTATGACAGCACAGTGTGGTTGAATGTTAGTCACAACAGAAAGTTCACATGCACTTGTTTACACACAAAGCCACCCTCCTACCTCACTATCATCGTCATCCTCACTCTACAGAGATAAAGGAAATGGAAGAAAAAAAATGCCAAAAAGGTGTGTTGTAAATACAGTACACTGCTGGTGTCAAGTGAAAACGTGTTATATACAAAGTGACAAATATTCAGGAAACAGTTTTTAGGTTTTCAGATTGATAAACACACTACTGATTTATCTAATTGGTTGTTACAACGGTTGTAGCATTTTCTCAAATCATAAAGAAACCTGTAATCCTTGATTTGGGTTGTAAACGTTCAACATTTTGGGAAATCCGTCTCATGCCTGTACAGTAAATATGAAGCTGGACCCAGCTTAGCTTAGCTTAGCACTCAGACTGGGACCAGGGAAAAACACCTAGCTGGGCTCCGTTCGAAAGAAAAAAAATATTTGAAGTAGGGTTGTATGAGGACAGCACTCTTTGACGGGGAAGTGAACTGAAAGTGAAACTTATCTATTCAAAGCCAGCAGACCTCATTGACAAAAACAGCACAGATAAGTTTCACTTACAGTTCACTTCCCCGTTGCAAAATATTCTAGCATAAAACTTGAACGTATATAGTTTTTATAGGTGAGTCTTTCTTTTAGGTGTCTGAAATACATTTTACTGCTGCAGCCCTTCACAGCAGTCCATTGCTTTGCTTCCATGCTGGTACTCTTCTCTGCTTCTCCAAACTCTGGTGTGCCGACCTACCTATATCTGCTGTAGATAATACACTGACTGTAGATAAATACCTTATATACAACTCACTTCAAATACTCCGAACTATCCATTTAAGGTGTTGGACTTGTTATTTCTCTCTCAGGGACATCCGAAGGTTTGAATTTTCACACAGTGATTGAATTAGGGTCCTTTTTGAAGAGAGAGGGGCCCCTGCCAAGGCCCCTGCTGAGTAGCAGACTCCTCGGGGTTTAAGGGATTTTAATCACGCAGGGAGGTGTTTGCTCTGGCCTTTCTTAGTCTGCTGCAGCTACAAAATGAGATACACTAAAAGCAACTCACTGATTGTTGTTACAGTAACCTATACATGTGATTACCAAGGAACTATGCTGATGTAATTGCAAATGTATGCCATGTCTCTCAGAAAAGCCACGTTTGACGCTTTAACCAGATTATGGCTATAACTAGTGTCCAGGGATTGCTCATATTGTCTCATAGAATTGAGCAAGTACAAACTAAACAAAGACGAGGATCAGGAAATGGAGAAAGTGTATGTGCGACCCTTGCTCGTGGTGAGGAGCACTTACATCTGTTATCATTTTCCCCCTGGTCTTATTCCTCTCTCGGTGGTTGGCCCTCTTCTGTTTCTGCTGTAGCACGCGCTCTCTTGTTGTGCGATACTCCAGGGCAAATTCACTCAGGATCTTGCTAAAGCGATGAATGCTGACCTCACGTACCGCATATATCGGATGGCCCAGGAACAGCAGAAAGGCATGAAACCTGCAGATGTTTAGAGAAACATCACATCACTGTACAGAGATCCTTTGGTGGAAACAAAGTTTAAACATGCTTCAAAAAGTTACGAAAGTCACCTGTTGAGTATTCTTCGATGTACAATCTTCAGAATAATGATTCTCTCTGCACAATCTTTGAGGAAGTCTGACATCTTTTGTTTCAATGGTGGTTTCATCTCGTGTTTCGCAATGACCTTGAGGTGATCCCATGATGCTTTGCACCTTCGCTCTATCTGGGCCAGATTGTCTTGAAGCTGGTCAAAGTCCACCTAACGAAAGTATCACAGAATTGTTGAGGACTCTCTTCAGTGGATATGGCATTTCACTTACTGCTACTGGTGACAAACTAATATTTTGGACAAATTGTTTAACGAGTTTTTAAAGAGTGAACAACCTTGGTCAAGCGGGTGATAGCTCCTATTTCAGAGTAGAGATCAGTGCTGTCTGGAAACTTCTCCACCACGATGGAGCAGGCATGGTGCAGCAGGGACTGCTTATGAACCGTGTCCTTCACCTCCGGGACTTTCTCCAAGTAATTCAGCTCAAAGCCTTTAGCCTAGAGATGCATGCATACACAGCAACACAGTCAGAATGTGGGACGGAAACAACTGTCTGAAATTAAAAATCAAGAGCCCCTAGTCGAGGACCAAATTGCAGTGAATTTCCTTTTTGGCAAGGTCAGAAAACGGGGCTCAATGGAGTGCGCCAAGTGCAGATTCATTAGGCTGGTGATTATCAAAAACCACAATCTACTTCAGACCTGACTGATTGTTCTGCTCACCATAGCGGAGCTAAAAGAAACCCGGGCATATCATGAAAGACATAATCCCAATAGGATCTCCCTTGTTCTGCTGCCAGTTCTAAATGGCTTACTGCAAAATATAAATGCAGCCACTACTTACGGGAACTTCTTGTTTTGATATCGATGACATATGTTTCCCTGTTTTGGCTCTCAGGTCGCATTGACATACAGACAAAACCTCCATCACAAAGTAGAACAAAAAAATGCACAAAGTTCACACACAAGCAACACACAATGTCAGAAACAACCCCCCCCCCCCTCTTTTTTCTTCTTCTCCCCCTCCCAGACAGACAGAGCCAGGTTCAGCAGAGGCCTTGGCCAGCATTTTTTACTGTAGAAGGACAGTGTCTGGTGCAGACAGTCAGGCAGCACATTCTTCTACACATAGAGAGTCCACTGTTATCCATTCCAAATAAATATGTGTGGGGGAATTTGGGAGGGAGGAGGGAGTGAGTAAAAGACAGAGGGAGAGAAAGTGTAAAGACAGGAACCTCTGAGCCATAAATGTCTTGAGGTTTACTCACGTTAGTGCCATTGAGGAAGTTGCCAATGGCCAACAATGTGGTCAAGATGTAGCGGAGTGTCTTGTTTTTCTCTAACTGGTCCATCCCTTCCTTGAGGTCCTGCAGAGGCTCTGCCACTTCCTAAAAGAGCATGAAAATGTAGTCAAGAATCATGTTATCTTCTCTATCCCTGATAACAACTTACAGTAAACGGTCTGTCTATCTATCTATATCTGCAGTCACTGCAGCTTGTTGTTAACAGGCTAACTGTTTCCCTCTGTTCCCAGTCTGTATGCTAAGCTAAGCTAAGCAGCTGCTGGCTGTAGCATCTTAACTACTGTACAGACATGACGGTGAAGAACTATTCCTTTAATACCTTTAAAAGTAAAAAAAAAGATAAATGTTGAAATAAATGAAATGAAATAATGTTTTACTTCTGTGACTCCATAAGGTTTGCTTGTGATTACAATTGACAGGAATGTGTCTGACCTTCTCAATAAGCTCATAGTCCATCTTGAATGCCCAGAGCTGCAGGCGAGCAGACAACTCTGTGATGGAGGAGAGGGTGAGAAGGAACTGTTCAGCACTGCCCAGGGGGATATCAGGGTTGACCAGCTGAGCCTCCTGGATCCTCTGCTTTTCTTCCTCTGTGGGGATCATTGTCAAGATTTTCTAGGAGAGTAAAGAAGAAATCAGAGAAGAGGATGGGAAAGGATCAAGCGTTATAAAATCATTCATCAAGTAAACCTATCAAAAAAAATGTAAACGGTTAAATTCTTACTCTGTTTATATAAGATGTTCCCAATTTTTCCTACAAACTTGTGTGACATCTGAATGTTCAACCTTGTCTTTGTTGCCTGGCTGAAAAGATCTCCAGAGACAAAAGGTGGGGAGGAATACTCCTTTTTGCTGAGAATGAACTCAAGGTGAAGCTCTGGAAACTGCAGGTTATATAACCCCAAAGGGATGCAATATTAAACATTATCTGCTGAAAAGTCTACGGTTTTTTAAAACGAGCTGAAAATATGCATGTGGAGCTAATCTTTGATCATCGCTGTGATTGATTACGCGGGAACAGCCACAAAGCCAGCCATGCAGCCAGAAAACCACATATGTCAACATTGTGGGCCATCCCATCGACAGGAGTTAAATCTCTCTTGTTTATGGAAGTGCATTTTGGTGTGCTGCTGAGTAATTATCATTCATAAAAAAACATCTATATTTTGGATTTAAATGGTTTAACTGATGGAACATACAGTACCAATTTAGATACAGAACGTATCTTTAAAAACGCTTACCTCAATGCCTTCCTTGTTCAGTGCGTACTCATCAAAGTTGAGAATAGCGGTCTTAATGGTGCGAGGAGGAGGTAAGACAGTCAAGCCAATGTTTATAGCATTGCTGCGTTTTGAGTCCAGGACTATGATTTCTTGTCGTTTGCCATCAACAGCTGCTTTCTGTAAGAGATACAAATCATCGTTATATTATATCATGTACCTTGTGTAGTGGAATCAGCTCTTAATGGTTTAAGATGCACTACACAAAGTATGTGTGAAATCACACTCGGAGTATCAGCCTTCATCACAAAATGGAGATATGACCGAGAGCCCCTTGAAGCCTAGTCACCACAACAGAGTTGCTATAGACTTGTTTTGGGTATTTCGCCTGAATGATCCATGGACAGGAGGTGATTAAACTAACATTTTAAGAAGGCTTTCACCCATTTTAAATGTCATCCAGGGTGACAGTAGTTTGGCAAAATGTATCACTCAACTCACAAAATGACCCTTTCTTATATGATACCGGATAGCAAGAAAACCTGAGCAATGGGAGAGAAGCCAAGGCAAATTAGGATTGCAAAACAAACCTTCAAAAGTATACAGTAATACTGAATGGTTCTGCTGTAACAGCAGAACACTAAGTTACCTTTGTGACAGGCAGCTCCTTGGATTTGGACTCAAACAGCTGCTCTAGCTTGGATGTGTCCAGTTTAACTGGCTCCAGTTTGGACCAGAGAGACTCCTTACAGAACTTATGACTGTTACAATGCCAGTCCACGGGACGCACTTCATTCCAGAAGAGTCGGATGGTCTTCTTTTTCTTTTGGAAGAGAGGCATCTCCCCTCGACTCAGCTGAGGGGAGGGCGGAGGGATAGGGGCCATGAATGGTGGGGCTGGGGGCATCATTTTGCCAAGGATGGGAGGAGGAGGAGGAGGGCACCCAAACAGCGGCGGGGGTGGTGGCAGTGCAGCATTACATGGCAGAGGTGGAGGTGGTGGTATGAGGTCACCTGACCCCAGTACACTGTCCATATCTAAAATGTCCATGTCATCCTCATCCCTCAAGTCCGTGAAGTCGATTTCTTTGATCCTCAGCTCCCTAGGTTCGGCCATCAGCTGATCCCAGATATAGTCGGACTCTTTCTTAGGGGTTAAGGTTGATGAGGCAGCGATTGATGATTTGTCAGTCTGCTGCTGCTCTTTTGAGGCCTCGACCTCAGGAGGAGACGTTAGGCCTTTGACCAAATCTCCAAACTTCTCCGCAACTGCTCGGACACTGCCCTGGTTGTCCAGATGACCCACTTCCATTTTTTTCACATTTTCTTCCCTGGCCTGTCTGTGAGCCTCCAGTGTGGAGATCCTGCTGGCCAAGCTAGCTACAGAGGAGTCACTGACTTCTGCATCCTTCTCACATTTACAGTTTTCTTTCTCCGTTTCTGCTACATTCCCTTCATCCTTGCCGGTTGTCGCCTGAGCGTAGAGCATGTCCAGCATGAAGCGCTTGCTGTTGAGTATTTTGTTGCACTGGTCGTTCACATCTGCGTCTTTAATGCACTGTGTCCATCGGCCTGTTGATACGGAGAGAATTGTGACATTGAATAAAAATATACATAGTTGAATATCAAAGTAAGTGAATAAAATGAGCATCGATCATACCTGCTTCAATGTCATTGGTGAGTTTCTCCTCCCGCTCCTCCCTCTCCAGAGTACTACTTGTGGAGGAGATGCTGGATGCAGAGCAGTTGTCCTTTTCATTCACTTCCTCGTTCTGTCTCTCCTTCTCACTCAGCAGTACTCCGTCCTCGACATCCCTTTCCGTTGGCTGCTCCTTCTCAAACTCCTCCTCTAACTTCACATTCACCTCCACATCTGGCTCTCCCACTCCTGCTACATCTGCTGCCTCTGCCTCCTCTACCTGCTCTTCCACATCTACTTTGTCCATGTCCTGTTTCTGTTCCTCAATCTTCTCCTGCTCTTGCCCCTCTTCCTTCTCCACGCCGGACTGTTCATCTGATGCTGGCTCTGCCACTACATTCTGGTCGGCCTGAGTCTCAGCAACATCCTCTGTCTCTGCAGGCGACTCTGTCTCAGTCTGCTGCTCGTCTGGCTCAGAGGGAGGTGTGGGGGAAGGTTCTGATACTGTTAAGTCTGGCGCTGGACTTTTGGTTCTGGTCTGTGGGTCAAGGTTTGGCTCTGAAATATGTTCTGTTCCTGGAAGAGAAATCAAAACAAGGTAGCAAAATTGTTACTTGAAGTACTTCAGTTATGTGTGTTTATATTATCTGATAGTCTTCAGATATGTTTGTTTATAATTAAAACGGCTTTAAATTGCTTCCTGACATGTCCTTAATTGCACTGAGAGACTGTACATTTCCAGACTGCAGAAATAATTTACAAAGCAATCATCAAATTCTGTTACCATAGCTTATGATCATACAACACACACACACACACACACACGCACACGCACACACAAACATATGTGAGACAATTTCTGAGAAAAAAAACAAGTTAAATTAGAACTTTTGTTACCAAGTTGTTACCAAAATAAACTTCTGTACTTTAGTATTGAGAGAAACAGCCCTTTTGATTGCAAGCCTCAAAACAATGAAGCTGCTTAATCAGTCTATTTAGACACAACACATACATTTAGATACAACATCAAATTATCTATTTTCCTAAAATCTTACTGTATCACTGCTACATTTTGATACACACACATAAGTCAAGTAGTTATTCTAAATAATCCCTTTCAGCAGAAGTGCAGCTAAATCTAATTTCTGTGCAATAAACTCTCGTCAATTGTTATTGCCATGCCCAGTGTGTGTGACAGGTGCACTGACAGCCAGTGTAGTCTCTGCCAGCTCTGCAAGCCAACATTACAGTCCATTCATGCTCATATCACTCGGGTACCAATGATGAATAAATGATTGGCAAACACTAGTTACCCGACGTCTGGAGTGCAGTGGCGACTGTGTCTTGCTGTGAGATAATGGACGAAGGTGTGGCACAGCGGGACGCAGAGCGGCTAGCAGGGTTGGGACTCAAACACAGCGTGATCTCTGTCCGTCCTCTTGTTGGCACCTTGGGGCGCTCTCGCTCAAACTCCTCTGCGGCTAGCCTCTCCACAGCCTTGTACCTGCAATAATGAAATTTAGCTTCTATAAGTCTGTACACTGGGGTTAAGATGCATGCTGATCTGTTGTAAAAGCTGTTTTAAAATTGGCCCGCCATATCATAGTTGTGATATAATCACATAGAAACATACATGCAAATGATTGCAAAGTTGAAAATATTACTTAAATTTGTTTTAGGGGTGCAGAGATATATGACTTCAAAATACAAGCTACTGAAAATATTACATATTAGAGATATTAAGGCTGCATCGAACAGTGATGAAATATTCTGTTCAGTTTTAGTGAATAATAGCCATGATGTCAAAATGTATGCTGTGAACACATATGCCATATTTGTCTTGTTCCTAGGTATTTATAGAAACATTGAGCTGCAATCCCATTACTAATACTCAGGGAGTCAAATAATGACAAATGAGATACATCTTTTATTAAATTTGCCAAAGTGCTATTTAACTTTAATGGCTGGTGTTTACTGATCTCAAATCACACGGTCAGAGGGAGACAACCACATCCAGGACAAAACGCAATTACACACTGGTCCTGTTAACTTTGGGATGTCTTATTGAGGAGCAGGTCTAAAGGAGCTCTAACACCACGCTTTTGACTTTAAAATAGAATCTCAAAGTATTTACAAACCTCCTTATCTTTTATCTTATTTGCAGCATTATTGTCGGATCCATGGGAACCCATGCACTAAAGTAAACTCACCTTTCCTCTCTGGCTTGTCTTGCTTCTTCCCTCTTGTCAACATGATCTCGACTGAGATAGAAAGATCGAAACAGAGTCAAAATTTAGGGCCTGAATTCACAGTCTGTATAATGTAATATTTCAATTGCTTAACTGAAATTGATGTGGTGAGTGCAAAGAAATCAAAACAGAGCATCACAGAAAGGTACGACAAGACATCAGAGCAGAACATATACTTTTGCTGATTCTTCCTGCCATGATCCAGTATTTCTCATAATCATCATAAACAAAGACAGCCCAGCTTTTATCTGACTCATGGAGGATTTGTGAATATCACTCCAGAGTAAAGACTGTCGCCACCTATTTCTAAAAATACCAACCTATCTTTATTGGCTGTACAGCTCCCTACAAAGTAAATAAATAATATATTCTTTCTGACATGAAGTCATGTAGTATTTCCGTTGGGTGAGACTAACTTCAAACGGTTCCTCTCTTCTCTTTCGATTCTCTGCAGACGCTCTTCTCTTTCCAGGCGTCTCCTCTCTCTCTCCGCAGCCAGAGACTCCTGATGCTGTCGGTACGATGAAGTGAGCAAGCCTCCTAGAGCAGGTCTAAACGATAAAGAGAAAGAACAAATGTGATAACATTATCAAAATTGAGTGATTGGTTTGTATTTTGATTTTGGTATTTACACATATTTTTTCAAATGGGAGCTTTATAGGTATATGATCAACCATACAGACAAAATGTTCTGCATCAGCTGTGGAAAAGTTAAGATGCCAACCTGTCAACCGCTTTGGAGTCTGGTGTGGAGGTTGCTGAAGTAGTGAAGCGATGAATGGGTGATGTAGGAGCCTTGTGCCTGCCAGGGTATGGACTGCCATTGGCACTGATTCTGTTAAAAGAAGGGGAAAATAAATGCTTTGTTCGCTCCGAAAACATTTTTCCACTGAAAGACAGAGAAGAACGATAAACAACACTTCCCGAATCTGTGATGTGAATTCCAATGTCATACTGCTGGATAGCTTACACTGAGATATGACTGTGTTGAGTGCTCTTAAGCACTTCTCCCTCTGCATCTGAATAGTTTTCCTGTGAGGCCATCAACTATCTGCAGGTGCACTGCTCATCCATGTATGTGCATGGGGACAATCTTTCTTAAATGCATCTTTTCGCTACACCTACTCTGTTCTTTGAGGCCTTGTATTTGTTGAATCTGATAGAAGGTTATGCACATTTTGTCCTAGAAAGGTTGCACAACACATTGTGGATTGGAAACACACTAGTGTTCAACAACAAACTTTTCCGGCAGATTGAATTATGTGCACATCTTCCTGAGATTAATGTAAACCACAAGGCCTCAGAGCCCTCATACATCTTGTCCCTGCACACTCTTGTTACTCTTGACCCGTTGACACCTGGCCTTACCTTTCTGCCCAGCTGGGCTTTCTAGTTGTGTAAGATGTAGGAGAGTTGTATATATCTGTCAGACTGAAGATGGAAGTGAGAAAAAGAGAGTAACAGTCAGATCAGACACTCCAAAGATCAAATAATTATATGTTAGTCATACAAACAACATAGCGAGACAGCGGTCAAAGGTTGGAGGGCTGCAAGACCACAAAGCAACGGAGCCAATGGGGGAAAGACCATATCTCTGTCTGTCTTACCTATTCAGTGTGCCATTTAGAAGGTAATAAGACTGCAGTACAATTCTAATGAATACAACTATTTTACTTACTGTCAACTGTATTGAAAACAGTGCTTAGATGGAATTTAGCATACAATGCTAAGGAATTGCTATGCCATTCCAGCTTTGGTGGACTATCATGTTTCTATTGCTACAGACCTCTGCAGAAACACGAACAGCTAAGAGACAGTGACTCATGTTGTAAACTTTGAATTCCTTAATGCTTTGAATTAATTTATTGATTTGTCTTAGATTAACTGTGGTGCAGAGCCACAATGGAAGACAGATGAGTAGTAAATGTCAGCAAAAATAATGCTTTCCAGCAACTTAAAAAATGAAGTAATTATGATTTTTCTTTTTCTGGTACAGTACGTCTTTGGAGATGGCAGATCATGCAACATAAATCACATCTGAGGGATAATAAAGGCAACTATGATCAAGAAAACATTTTTAAAGGATGAAGGAGGTAGAGAGGAACTAAGCCACAGCATGTCTAACACAAATAACCTGATGGGGTGCTGTAGAGAATAATCTATTTTTAAGAAAAGATAGGAATTATTGAAAATTAGAAAAAAATTAGAACTACTATGTGTGCTTTTACTCGTATGTTGCTTGCAGGTGTCTTTACTGAGTGTACAGTGAGCTACAAAGAGACACAGACACCAGTGATGGGGATGACGGAGTGTTTCCTTGCTGTGAGGCGTAATGGTCTAACACAATTAAATGAACTGTAGCTCCTGCTCTCTAACTGTAGTGCCTTTCTCTGGCCTGGCCCTCGGCTCCGACAGACACCTGGCTCTGGCTCAAGTCAGGGGACGGAGGGAGAGGTCTAGGGTTAGGGGGAGGGAAGGGGGGTGAGGCTGGGGTAGTCTGACAATAACGGTAATCACAGTCAGGTGGCCGGGGAGGAACCCACCAAGGACTAAAGGTCCTCTTTTTAGGTGCAATGGACACAGGAGACGATATCCTGGTCTTGACGCTGAGATATTCTCTCTGCCCTGGCTGGTCACTGGCTTTAAGGAGGATGTTGCCCATACACTTTAAGTTCAAACACATGTTAGGAGTGTCTGCTACAGATGGAGCCACACTAGGATGACAAAATACAACAGAGTAGGAGTCCAAATGGAAGAAAAACTATAGGGAGAAACTGTATGAGGGAAAAGGGGAATGACGCTTGGAACCTGTTGGCCTAGAATACCTGTGAGCGCCCTGTCTAGAGGACTCAGTGACTGGATGACTTTCATAATCTGCCTCGTCCTCCTCATCCTCCTCTCCTTCCTCCTCCTCCTCCTCCTCCTCCTCCTCCTCTTCTTCCTCGTCCTCTTCTCTGTGGTGAGAGGAGGGATCAAGGGTTGAAAGGAGGAAAGGGAGGATGTAGGCAGGCAAGAGAAAAGAGAAAGTGGACAGAGACAATGAAAACACAGAGCAGAGGAAAGCCCAGGCGAGACAACAGACAGAAATGACAAACACCGAAAGCATTGGAAGAACAACAAGAGAGACAAACATTGAAAGATATTGAAAAGGGTTAGTCGGTTTTCACAACTGTCTAAGTGTCTAACAAAATGATGTAAACCTACAGAGAAATAAAAATTCTTTCTACCTTTTGTTTGATTCAGTCTGCTTGTTATTGTGTCATGTGACTTGTTGCCAGAAGGCAACAGTGGAAACGAGAGTGAGAGTTGTACAGAGGAGAGCCGGTGTCGTCAGAGTTCGTTGTGTTGGAGTACATAAAACGTAGCTTAGTGTTATCTGAAATATTTTTATTGTCATGGCTGCATATTAAGCTGATTTTGACTTCTTGAGCAAAACCTGGTGAGACACAATAAAAACAGACCACATCAATGGAAAGGTTAACTAAACTATATTTCTTTGTAGGGTCCTTTCCATAATATTGTCCGACACTTAAAAAGAAGTCCGTCAGTGGCAAAAAACAAGCACTTTTAGAGGACTTAAACTGACGGAAATGAATTGTCCTGCAATTACATTGCAGCCCGTTTAGCGGCTGCAGTCCACAGCGTTCTCGATCAATTTGAGACCAGTTTCGAAAATTGTAGTCCCCTTTAGTCAGTAGGACACAAAAGGGGAAAATGGGTTAATGTGAAACATACCAAAGTTACCCTTTAATACAAAAAACCCATCGCCCTGTGATTTTAATTGAGGGGAAAAACATTAAATTGAATAACAAGTGTTGGGGATGTAGAAGATATGCTGTTTGCTTGAGCAGATAGTCTGGGATACTTTGTCATTCACAAGTCTGTGGCCACTTTTCTTCTGGATCTGTCTCGGATGTCTGCATTTCATTAACAATATGGAAAATGGTGATCTTCAAAGGCAGCTTGGATTTCCTGTGGTGGACTGGAAGTAGCTAGTCCAGTATGACGGTATCATATGACCTGCTGGACTGAATTTAAGTATACCTGAAGACCTGAGTGCTACCAGGAATATTAGGGCATATGCTAGGCGACAAACAATTCCTAGTTTAAACTTCCTGGCTAATTTTTGTCTTCTCATATATGGCCTATAATAAAAAGTGGAATAATGAATGACTTCATGTGAAGTTTTTTCTGGTGCTTTTACAGGGCATAGTCCAAGCTACTACACAATTAAACAATATTGCGATTTGCTTCTTGCCTGAATTACCAGTTGTGGTTTCTATGAGTTTGTGTAGTCCCAAAGGTTTGCTGTATAAAAAACAGATGGCATTGTGGAGTCTGAGTTAACTCCACTCTCACTGAAGGAAGCATGACTTGAGACAGAGAGCAGATAGCTCATATCATGTGTTTACAGAAGCTTTCTATTTCCATCTGAGGCAGGGAAACGTCTTGACAGTGGGGAAATTAATTCAAATGTCACTTTGCAGTAACAGTCTCCTCTCTGCCGTTCTTTAAATTACTATATAATTAAATTCTCTGCTTTGGCTCTGGACAGAATAGACGCAAGGCTGAAATATAATACAACAGCTATCTCTCAGGGCTTAAAATATACATGATCAAAACAAAACCCAGCTGGCTGAACTTTTAAAACAAGGATGGGACCAAGTTCAAGCTAAAATAGAAGAAAGGATTAAGTTTCTTATTTTCTTTTGAAAATCTTCCACTTTTCCATTTCTCTGTCCTCCCCCGGCCTCACCTCTCACTGATGTCTTCAATGCGTTGGCCACCGAAGGGCAGGAAGCTGCTTGCATGAGAATGAGGGCCGCTGGGTGATGCTGGGGCAGAAGCGTGGCCTCTGCTATTCTGGAGTGAATGTCTCCGGCTGCGTCTTCTCTCCAGGCCTCGCCTCTCGTTGGTGCCACCAACGCTGGCCCGTCTGCGGTCCTTACGGACGCTGGGAGGCAACTGGGTTTCATCGTCTCCGTCCTCATGTCGGAGAATCATCTGGATCAAAGGCATCACAGAGAAACCTTGGCACACGCTTCATTGCTGGCTGCCGTATAAGTGTGTGAGAAGTCATGTGACCTCAGTCGATTGTGCGACACACATGTCCAATAAAGTGACATTAAGGCTAGTTGTGATGAGATAATGTGGCAGTGTATGCTTTCTTACCTCGTAGATGTTGAACTGTTCTACAAGGTCGAGGTCAGAGCCTTTCCTGCTCAGGTGTCTCTGGGCCATGGCTTCAATGCCCTGCTCCTCAAGACAGTCCACCATGTCATAGTATGAGTCCTGGTCCGGGAGGCTTGCCAGAGTCTGAAACACAAACACATTCAATAGAAGAAAAAAAAAAACCACAATAAGAGTTCTAAACTGGTTCATTATATACATGATACTATACAATCCATTCTTATCTTTAATGAAATCAATATGTTGTTGCTGCTGCAACGACTCCTTTACTTAATAAGGGGGAGCGAGAAGAGTGACAATGACTCAGATCCTACTGAAGTCCTTTAAAAAGCTCAATATGACAAAGGCTCTGGCAGATCAGATGACATTTTGGGAACAATGCAGATAAGAAACCCAGAGGGGG
Source organism: Anarrhichthys ocellatus (assembly GCF_004355925.1). Classification (NCBI taxonomy): domain Eukaryota; kingdom Metazoa; phylum Chordata; class Actinopteri; order Perciformes; family Anarhichadidae; genus Anarrhichthys; species Anarrhichthys ocellatus. The sequence continues at coordinate 1,795,808 of NW_022280043.1, forward strand.
TTTGAGAGATAGAGACCAAGAGAGAAGATAAGACAGTTAAGGAGCTAGTTGTATTCTTTCACTGACCTTATTGATGAGTGTCATTGCATACACCAGCAGCTCTGTATCCACTCCATCCTTCTCATCTAGGATCTCCATGATGTTTGACCACAGTTTTGTTTCTGCAGCAGCAAAAGGCATGCAACACATTGTATATCAAAAGAGAAACTCCACCGGGTTATAGTAAAGTCTTATTTAATCCATTTGCTGATCTTAGAGTGTAAAAATAGTTTTGTCATCTCATGGCTCGAGTAAGAGAAATGCAGCCATAGCAGTTTTCCTCTAGAAAAAGTGGCAGTGGAAAAAACAGTGCAGGGGCGAGTTGCACCGGAGCAGCCGCGTGCCTCAGACACAAGTGTCAAGTCCACCTCCTTCTCAACAGGAGTCTGGGGATCAGGTTCAGTCTTCTTACGCAACAGCAGAAGTGACAGGATCGGGGAGCTGAGACAGAGGGATACCCGACCCCAGCACGGCTGATGTTCAACCGCCTGTTGTACAATGTGGAGCCTTTAGAGAGGCAGGTAACTGAACCCTGCTGCAGACAGGAGTTACAGTCTTTCTCAATAAGCCTCGTTCCATGCATAGCTAGAGAGCTTGCCCAGGACAACTGATCTGACTGCTGTGTAACAGGGAACTGTGATCTGCGGTCAGCTGAGCAGCACTACAGCCGCCATGGATGACTTGACTAGAAGAACTGAAGGAGAAATCTATCCGAAATGGGAATTTACATTATTTCATTTTTACATTATTTACGGTATTCCTTTAATATTTCACTGCTGGTTTCACTTGAAACATTTAACAACAGCGAATTACAACTGATACAATGCTAATTTTATTTTAGAGGTATGAAAACAATCTGTTATTAGCTGGAAAAAAAACATTCATGTAAAACTAATTTGGTGTAATACCTCACGCGATGAATCGACAGAGTCTGGCAAGGTCTTGATGCCCTGATAGTCTGTCTGCAGGTATTGACTTTAACATCCCAAAGTCTCCCTAATGCTCACCTCTTTTGGCATCCACAACGTTCACAGCCTTTATGAGCAGGGCGGCGTTAGACTCGGTGTACTCCACAAACACCAGCAACAGCTTTAGGGCTGTCTTCACCACCAGACGGAACTACACAAAGAGAAAAATACAGTACACACAGAAATCACAATGTGACAACAGCCCCTAAATCCAAGCATGTACCACACAATCCACTTCATTTCAACTGTAAATGTAATGCTTTTGCTCAAAGAAATGGACCAGCTCAACACGGGTGATGCGCCAGCACTTCCGACTATTACTGGTATCCTATTGTCTAAAAAAAGCTTTTCCTGTCTGAGACGACTTGAGAGTTTGATAAGAACTTCCTGTGACAATCAGAATAAAATAAAAGACTGGACTATAACAAACAGTTAAAGGGACTTAAAATACTGTTGCAGTCGACTAAAACTCTAAATTTACACTTATTAATTTGCTTGAGAGTGACAATTGATCATGTCAGTGGTGATAAAAGCAGTGTTAATTTAGTAAAATTTTTGTCTAAAGAGCTGCCACATCAGCACTACCACGACAAGCGACACCCCAGTCAATGATCACAGTCAAAATGATAACTGACAGTGGAAATTTGCCATATAAAATTATTGGGAAAACAGGGTTTTGATATTTTTTTTAAATAATAAAAAAAAGATGAATGCCAAAAACTATTTCAACACGAGAAGGCAGAGAGAGTGAAGAGTTAACGTAGTTCCCTCCTCTGCTGCAAATATGCTTCACATTACAGAATCTGACCACTAGAGGGCCGAGGGGATCACAATGACAGAGGAAGGTATGTGAGGAGTATGTGATTATTTCAATGTCGTCAGTGCACAGATGGGTTTGCTGAGTTGATTGTAGAGTATATCTACTGTGTTTAGTGTTCATAATCTTTACCTTGGATCCAACCAGAGTGTAAAGCCACTGGACCGTTTCAGTGTGAGATATGAGGCCGTTCATCCCATCCACATACAGCATTATCTGACCGAGAGCTGGAAAGAGAGAGAGACAGACAAAGAAAGAGATGGAGTTTGGTTAATCATCTGCCATTTAAGTTTTTTTTTCTTCTTTTCACAAAAAACTGTCCACATTTGTCCTGCTTGAAGAACTAGAAGAACAGTAAATGTTTGCTAAAAATGTTTGGGGTCTGTTATTAACATTGAGCACGATTCTGAGTGGGAGCATTTCTACGCAAAGCAGGTGAAACTTTAACAGCAAAGTCTCATCTGGTTTGCCTTAGAGTCCAAGAGAAACCCTAAAAATGCCCCTCTATCTTTGTTTTTAGCTAATTATGAAGCGTTTATGTATATAATGATGTAGCACAGAAAACAGAAAATTGACCATCATACCACTTTTGTACAACTCACAGTGTAATGCAAAATAAAAATAAAAAAGCATGCGCATCCAGATGCTAAATACCAGGTGCTGGACAGAAAAGCATGTAAAAGATGTAAAAAAAATAGGGAGAAAAAATACAATCTCACAATCTTCAGCCCACCCTATATGTCCGTAAAGAGGACCTACACAGTAGTATCTGACCAATGACGTCGATTTTTCAAAGAATGTTCTGTGGCTGTCACATATGCACGTATAACAACCACACAGTTGCCAACAAAATGTGTTTTGTTAGTGAAAAGGCTTCATAATGTTCCTCTGCCCATCATGATTAAACAAAACAATTGGGTGAGGACCTAAAAAAGAAAAATGACTCTCGTCCCTCAAGTCAGTGGACAAAAATGGAGGGAAATATTTCAGCGCCTTGAGTGCCTCACTGGATGCTGACATGACTTCCAACTGTAACAGGATACATAAATAAGTACATGATAAGAGCCAAGGGATCTCTATGGGGGGGCACTACAAGTGTAGGACTTCTGTTAAAGGAGGAGATGGGGGGGGGGGGGGGGGGATAAACACTGCTGGAAAGAAGTGGAACAGACAAAAGCTCCTTTTAAATATGTAGCTTTTTTTTAAACACCATCTCAGTGGCCATCCACGGGGTACTTAATGCATTCACACAGAAGACCACAGCAACAGGATGAGCTCAGCTTGAACCCACTGCAACTTTAGGTGATACATTAGCTGACATGTGGGGAAAAAAAGCTTAGTTGTATAAACACGTGAAGACATTGAAAGTGGAACATTTTTGGAAGGCCTGGTTGATAGTTCTTGGCAGAAGCTGAATAGCTTTTTTCTTTTTTTTAGGGGGGGGGGGTAATACCTAAGAGAACTTTGGGAAAAAGACAGGAAATTCCTGTCTTTTTCAAATGTGACAAAAGGTGATGAGCTTGTGCTGATCAAGTACAGAAAGGAGTAGCTGGAGACTCCTTCATGGGCCGCAAAGCTGACACACCAGGTGTTTTGAGCTGTTAAAAATAACATAGAAACTGTCAGAGTTCAATCTTTGACCAATAACTAGATAAAATACTTAAACAGACTTATTGAGGGCTCTTAAACAGAATGTCATGTAATCTCCTCTTGCCATGTTTCTCCAGACATGTTATGATGAGATTCTGTCATATTTTTCCTCTCCTCTTCTCTAGGGGGGTATGAAAATCATGAATATGCTGTAGATAAGCCAAAATTCCCAGGTGCAGCTGCTGTGTGTGCATGGTGCGTGAGAGTCTGTGGGTGGGTGGATGCATGAGTGCATGTGTGTGTGTGTGTGTGTGTGTGTGTGCATGCTGACGGCCCGCTGCAGCAGCAGCAGGGGCAGTTCATCTTTTATCAATCAGGGTTAATTACTCACAACATGTCAGGCCGGAGCATTCCTAACAGTCCTCTCCTGCTGCGAGCTCAGCTTGGACAACATGGTGAACCAAAGCGGACCACATCAGAGTGTGTTTATGAAAACATGATTAACCTCCTCAGTCAGCACGGGCCAGAGTGTCACCTTCTCCTGTGACTCCCCCCCCCCCTTTGTATGAGATCACCGCTGACAGACGAGTGACAGCAGTAATGACATGACCTACAGCTGGTCTATTGAGTCCAGAATGGATTCCTAAGGTTTGGAAAAAAAAAAGAAAAGATCTAACTAGCATGTAAAAAGTGGCTAAACTAACTATTAACAGTAACTCTTTATACACAGACGCAAACAGCTGTGAGTTTTGCTGACTGAGAAGGGAATCTACGTAATTCTTTTTCAAACTGGTAGCCGATGTCTGACCTGCAATATCATCACTACGCAGACTTTTATCTCTGGTGTGCACCTGTGTACAGTATCTGGTGAGGTTTTGAGGAATGTCCCATTGAAAACACGGGTGAGAAAAGATAGGTGGCCTTAATGAGGCTTTTTAAAGTGTTATTACGCAACATGAATGTTCAGCTGCTGACAGATGAGACGTTACTGATTGTTCCCTAAAGTCAACCACAAAATCAAATGACTTTTAGACCATTCTGACATATTATCATAAGACGTTATTTAAAGATATCAACGAAAGGTTTTGGGCTTTTTTTTTTTAAACTGTATGCATGTAGCCAAGTAAAATAAAATCTGAGTGAATGTCTACATCATGTTCATCTAATGTAGTGTGCAGTTGAGATACGGAAACAATATGATATTCAAACACTTATGAACGACGCCAGAAACCACAAAAAAATCATTAACTTTTCTCTCAGATTCATTAAAACGACTGCTTCTTGGAATTATTCAATGCCAGCTGCCATTTATGTACAGTTCAACTTTGAGTTCCAGAAACCACATGGACTGCAGTTACCCTGTGAACAGTTGGGTAAAATGACACTGTAACTGTTTGAAAAACAAACAAAAAAAAAAAACACTTTCATTGTGGAAAACTGCAAACTTAAGGGTCTGGTCAGAAACTGTCCAAAGGAAACGTCTAATGACTCTCAAAACATTCGCCTTTTGTGAACTTCAAATGGAACTGATTTCCACACACTTGTGAGTAAATTAGTCGTGAAACTGCTCCGGAAAATGGAAAGTTACCTGTGAGTTGCAGTTCAGGCTTTAAAAGTAAGATTAAGTCATTATAGTATGGTATACTTTCCCAGCGTTGTAACTTTCTGAATAGCTGAGTGTGGGTCCAGAACATAGGATTTGTTTTTAAACTCTAAAACAGACAGTCATCAATAACTTTGGAAGAGGGTTAATAAGAAGAGCATGTGAGTGCTCAGTCTGTACAGGACAGACTCCACTGATCTGGGGCCAAAAATGTGGGGCCTCCATTCGAGTAATCATGAGCAGCTCTATAATACCTCACACAAAGTACAACAATAACACCGCTAAGTCCCTTTGCATGTATGTCACGTAATGAGATGTTGGCAGACAACGAGCTGCCTTCAAAGCTCAGTGATTAGAATTTAAATGTATGCCATTATGGGAAAGGATAGATGGGGAAGAAAGATTTAGCTAAAAAGAAACTTGGAAGTGTTCAATGAGCAGCCTGGCACTCTCACACTCCCTTTCTTTCAATACTTAACATACGTTACGAGTGAAGAGAACACTTGAACGATATCCAGCTGCAGAAGGGAACCACACACACACACACACACACACACACTGTGTGGAAGAGACAAACCCTGTTCCTGTGTCTGAACCAGAACTCTGAGAGGAGTAAAAACGAATGCAACTGAGGTCTGGTGGAAGTGTTTCTTCAGGGCCTCTCCCTCTCATAAACCACAGCAATTATCTTCCACAGCCCCAGGAATGTGCAGGAAGGGCTGCTCCCTGACCACTGCCGAGGTGAGAAGCACTCTGAGGTCTGGGTGGCAGCGCCGACACGAGCCAGCTGACTTGGGGAAAAGGCACTTATCTGTGAAGTTGCAAGAAATCAACTCAACAGCTTCCCCTCTATAAGACCGTTCCCCACTACTACTTTGGTTTCATTTACATTTTGGAATTCATCAAAACTGGGTCGGCCAAACGGTCTGACAGCAACATGTATGTTACAAGGACTTGAACCCACCTGAGCTAATTGGGGTTTATTGCAAAGTCTGGAAAAAAGATATCTTTTAATGTAGATTCTTGTTCTATTGTGGCACCATAATTATAGTAGATTATTTTAAATTCAAGAGTAGTGTCCACGCTAGACTTTGGGAACACATGGAAAGAGACACTGGTTTGTCCATAGTGATCCAGCAAGCGCTTGAACATTACATTACTGACATTTAACATGACTACATCATTGCCTCCAGCTAACTTCTCATTTAGAGCCTGTCTACCATAAAAAGACCCGTTAATACGCATGACAATTATTAACTGAATAAGACATGTTCATGATACGTTCCAATTGTTATTCAGCTAATGACGGAGACCATTAGAGCCAGACAAACGGCCTCCGCCAGACCAATTCAGAGCTGACTGCCAGACTTACATTGAGCCCCATACAGTAAAACAACAGGGGGATGCTTCCATTTTCTGTCCGGAATACTTAGTATTTGACACAATTTACTGAGGGCCCAAGCCAAAACAAATTCCCTACAGACAAACAAACAAACCTCATGGAACAACAGCATGAAGTAAGGCAGGGGAGCCTTTCCAGTATTTGGCTGAGCAAGCTCTACAGGCACCGTGAGCCGAGTAGACTACAACACTGCAAAGAAATTCAAAAGGTTAATACATGTAATATTTCTCCATTTCTTCTGCATTCAAAATAGTATAAAGCAGATAGATTTCAGTTTATACAGTACTGCATTTCAGAACATCCCGTTAGGACAATGAACAACTGGGGAAAGCCCAAGTGGGGAAGACTTTGGAGAAAAGCTACTGCATGCCATCCACCCACTCGTAGAGTGAACTGAAAGATGAGCTGCGGTAAATTCTTACAACTCTTGAGAGAGTAATGGTGTGATTCGCTCTGGTTCTGGCCAGCCATATGCTGAATTCAGTCCCAAAAAACAGTCAGCTCTCAGGAATCAGCTGTAAAAAACCCACTCCAGTGCTGAGGCTTTCAGTCTATCTGCCCGTGTGCTACATTACTGCAAAAGATGTATTTATTTTCCAAATTATAGTTTATGTATCTTAGAAGGCAAGGTCGGAGATGATAAAGTAAGAGCTTTAGAAATGAACCAAATCAAACAATCTTAGAATATAATTGGCTTGTATACTGAATTCTGTTAAAGTAAAACATGCTGCAGCGTTATGATTCCACTGCCAGTCGGTTTGCTAAGGCTGAAAACTTCTACAGATGAAGGGAGAAGAAAAAGGGGGAAGGCAGAATTTAGGTCAGGCAGGTGGGGTTGAATTGGGTTCAGATGCAAGCCGTCTGCTCAAGTGAGGGGGATCTAAAGGGGGCTGTGGGGGGCTGCAGGGTCTGACACAGAGGGAGAACAGGGTGGGACTAATCTTAACCAAAAACATGACAACAGCATATGTTTCTTTTTTACTTGATTCCTTTACTTGCTATCCTGTGAGTAATGTTAAAGTGACAGGTGGTGTATGAAACAGTCCATAGAGTACATTTAGCAGCTATTGTGTTTGTATGCAGCGACACACACTTTTGGTACACAGACGTGCCACTTGATGTTCTGTCTTGCTGATCTGCCACATGTAGAATGTAATGCCACCACACGGAGAAACACTATAGTGAACAACAACAACTTAAACAAAAGGGTCTTGTGTTTCAGGTGCACTTGTTAAAAAAGGCTGCTGTCCACTAGCATGACTGCTGAAAAGCTGGACTGAGTGCTGTTTTTGGAGCAGTGTTCCAGGTCACAGACAGTTTAAGAGGCAATGAAATACCTGACTAGAGCACATCTCCCTTTCCCACCACGGCCCTCTGAGCAGCTCCCTCTGGAAACGAGGAAGTCGAGGTGCTGTAACTTATGGCATCATAACTGCCATGTTATTAAAAACAGAGGATCTGAAAATGGTAGCAGGTGAGGGAGAGACATACGCAGATAGAAACAGAAAGATGATACATAATGAAATATGGGCATGATATATTTGATACAGTAATACTTTTGGACTTTTCACGGCACAACGCCCAGTTCTGTAGATGCTATAAATTCACCAATATAACTTATAGCGTGGAAATATGGCCCTCTGGGTAATTTATGTAATGTTTAAGAATGTATTTTCCCAAAAATGTATCCAAGACTGCTTCTAAAGGTGTAAAAAAAAAAAAAAAAAGATTGCTTCCCTAATTTCCAATAGATCAAAAACTTAAGCTTAACTTTCAATTTGGTTCCACTGAGACTTAGAGACGGCTGGTGTTTTGTAAACAACAGTGTGCAGACAGAAATGGCACGGCCTCGAGGAAGGGCAAACATCGAAAGTGTTGCTAAAAACATAGCTGATGGTGATGAATGTCAACAGTGAACATTTCAAAGCCGGGAATAATTGCTTCAAGTTGACCGAAATTGGTTTGTCTTTAATCTGCTCTCTCTCTCTCTCTCTCTCTGCTTCTCCATTTCACAGAAACCAATTATACAGAGTTGTTTCTTTTGTTAGTGCTCTTTCTGTAAATACTACAAGTGGAACAATGATCCAGGAAAAAACCTTGTTATTTGTTTTCCACCTTGTCTCCCAGTGTTCCTCATGATAATAAGTACCATAGGGATCTTTTTCTTACCACACTGAAGAAGTTTGAGATTCAAAGCAGAAACGTCTTTGACCTTTTGAACAATCTGCTTTCATTTTATGGCAGTTAGAGTACTTACTGTGCTGTCAACACTTACGTGTTACTGTGACAACCTATGTATATATTTATTTGTTTGCTTCTAGCATTGCTGTATAGACATTTTCTTTAATTGTTTTTAAATATTTTGACTCAAAGAAAAGGTTTCATACATTTTTCTAAAACCTGGGTTGAAGATTAACTTTGATCGAAGGTTAAAATGTATAAATAAATAGTTTAAAAAGTAATAGAGTGAAAAAGAAACATCACTTTACAACCCCATGAGACCTCAAATTTAACATAAAACATTAAATATGAAATATTCCCTCAACATTCACTTCATCAACTAAAGATTTATGATTTCAACAACTGTTTTAGAAAGATTATAAATGAACATCGATGTTCTGTGTTGAATTAAACATGAATTAAACCTCAAATGCTTATTTCAAAATGAAGAATATCCCTAATGAGCCCTCCATTACCTTCTTGGCCCCTGCGTGTTTGCAGCACTTCACTATGACTGAGTGAGTGTAAGGCGTACAGGAGGACCAGATGGCATCGGCACCTCTGAAAAAGTGACCTCACACCCTTTCCCACTGATGGGGTGATAAAGGCATACAGGCTTTCCCCTGGGCCAAAAACGCACGCCTCCAAGGAGCTAAGTCCAGCCCTGGAAGCCCTCCGAGCCAGGTGCGAGGGGCCCGTAGAGGGGATGGACCCCAGCCATGCAGACCCAGAAAATACCCACATCACAGATGGAGCACTGACTGGCCACAGACACCTCCAGGGCTTTGAAAAGAAGGAATGACAAAGTGAGTAAAAAGAAAAAAGTGAGATGGTGTAGATTGCTGGGAGGAACTCCCATTTACAATGACGGCAATGTTCCAGAGAGTGAAGGCTGGGAACCTGTTCTTGTAAAATGCATGCAGACTGGTGTGCACGTGTGACTGGGCCTTTTTTCATCTACAAAAGAACCATAAGATTGATTTTTATTCATGAAAGAGAGCAAGATTGTTTTGTCGGGAGGTTTTTTAATGCACACCAGACAGAGGCTGCATACCTACCTTTACTGGCCTTAACTTAAAGACCTTATAGTAAAAAACCCACATATAAGGAGTGATCAATGTTTGATCAATTACTGTTGTTGGTTCTCTCTCTCTCTGCACATGTAGAAATGTCATGCATCTAATATATTTGCCTCCTGGGAAACCTTATGATATAGCTCCTCTTGGAAGTCATCAACAGTAAAGCAGCCAGATCTAGATAGATTTCGGACCTGTGCATCTGCGTTCCAGCACATGCTCGACTTGTGTTCTCCAACACATGGCTCACGAGGGAACGTCATCTGCTACTCCACATTTCCTCACCTGGTCAGGGGAAATTAGGTCAGGAGTTGAAACAGGCTAAACAGGCTTTTGGGAGAATGGTAGTTTGGTTTAGTCTCTCATGGTGATGCAGAGATACATGAGGGGAAACTGCAGAGTCTGCAGAGATGAAGTGATAAATTAGCACATCAAAGTTTAAAGAGAGTCCCACAGAAACACACTGACACAGATGTTTTATCTGAATTCTCTGGGAGGTAAAGGGAAAAAGGACAGCACGATAAGGAGGAGTGAAAACATACGGGAAGTGGTGTCATCATTCACAGCACAATGACACTAACAACTCTTACATATGGTCAAGTTTCCAAAAGCCTGTCATTCTCATCCTAAGGGACCAGTCCAAGTTCAGATGAAGCATCAAACATCAAACTTCAGAACCTGCAGTCTTGGTGGGGGTCACGTTCCTGTTTAAAACTAGCCCAGTGGGCAATACCAGTACTTTGTCACAGACATCTGCCCTTTGGGTGGTTAGAACAGCACAGAGGATTGTGGGAGTTACCCTGCCTGACCTGGACACTGCGTATGCTGGCCGTCTCCAGAAGAAGGCCAGAAACATCCGCACAGACATCACACACCCGGGTCACTCTGTTTATTCCATTACCATCAGGAAGGAGATACAGGACCATCACAACCCGGACCAACAGGCTGAGGAACAGCTTCTTCCCCAGAGCGGTTTCCTCCATCACCCCCCTACCCCCACCCACCACCCCACCCAGCTCACACCGGACAGTGCTGAAACAAATATAGTCAATAACACGACACTTTAACTAAGCACATCTTTCACTTTGAAGCCATTGATGCCTGTGCTTTATCTTGTTTTATCTTGTATATATTTATTTTATGTCTTGTTTCAAATCGTCTTGTCTTAATGTTTTTATACACTTTTTTCGTTGTATGTTCGTACAATGACAATAAACATCCTTATCCTTATCCTTTGCTCTTTGGTTTTTTCAATAACAGAAAAGGTCAACTATGAACAGGTTGGAAAATTTGAGCGCAAGCATTTATGAACATGCATCATCTAATTGAATAAACATGAGTGGGGGTAACATCTGATTGAAATGTGCACCCCAAATCATAAGGGTCAAGTACACTGTGACTCCTTTAAACAAGGAATTATGAATAAATAACAACAGAGGTGTCTGGACTATAACACTGTAGTCTTATATGAAACCTTTAACCACAAAAGTTGAATTCACTTTGAAAAATTAGAATAACTGATGATGTTCTGGCTCAAGTTGCTTGACAGAAGTGCAGCAATTTTCATTAAAAGATAAGGGAACATATGAGGAAAAATATCAATGAAAGAAAGTAAAAAAATAGAGAGGAGGGGACATTTTTATGATTTGCAATATCCTGCCAGAACTTTTATTAGCTACTTAAGCATGTGTGACTTGCCCCCTCACAGAAGGCTGTAGTGACCTTGCAGCGGGTGCTATGAATCCCTTGGTCCTCTAGTATCCCCGAACAAGCTGGCCCTGCCCCTCCCTCACCGTGACAGAGATGACCCTTCACCTTACCAACATGGGAAGGAATCATTAACCAGCAGCTAAACTTGGCTGAGCTTCCATTATCTGTGGCACACATTTGAGCTTGTATTAGGTGTGTGAGTGTGAGAAGGTGAACAAGCACAATCATCAATTTACGTGGTGTATGTAAACACATGTGGTTCTGGATAGGTTTATGGAAGGAAACGTGTTGCAGGATTGATTGATGATAACATCCTCGATTAGCATGTGTTGTAAGTTGAGGTGTGAGAACGTAGAGAGGAAGAACGTATGCAGTGAGTTTATTGGTGAAAGGGAATGGTGCTGTTCTGCAGATGACGTACCCCTGAGGATGTAATTCTGGTAGTTCTGGTCTGCTTCAGCGCCGACTTTTATCAAACACGTCAGTCCTTCCTCCACCACAAACTCATGCACCAGGTCCTTGTCATCCTGGAAAGAGGTCAAGGAGAAACATGGGAATATTCATCATAGACACAACCAGAGACTATATTGTTTTAATAGTTATTTCTATTAAACAATAAAAATGTGATAGATTTAGTTCCAGCTCCCACCACATAAGTGCCATTACTTAAACCTTTGAGTGTGTGTATGTTGGTTGCAAATCACTGGCATGCAGAGAAATGGTGATCTGGGATGTGTTGTTTAACAGCTCACACAAGGCTTTCCAATTACTGAAAAGAGTTTTACGTGAAAATAAATAAATCAACCGCCAAAACAAATGCAGGAACTGTTGATTTATGCTGGTCACCTAATGTTAACACATTATATGTCTTCTGCACGAAATGGAGAAATGACTGCTTCAAGCAGAAAATGTGATGAAACAAAAGAGACGACTCTTTCTATCGCTTTAACAAAAACAATTAGCGGAGAGAACAAGTGCTCAGACTTCTTAATGCCATGTAGCATTTGCCAGAGCGCATGGGAACATTTGTCATTTCAGCCTTCACAAAAGTATCTATTTGTTTACATTCAGTTATAGCTAGTGCATGTGCAATGAGCAATGCACTCCTCCTGTTGCTTAGGCCTCCCCACTTCATTCCATATTTCGTCTTCCATGACAAAAGCACCTGCATCTCTCACACGCGTTGATGACTCTAATCTAAGACTCTGTTATTGACGACTATAACACGTACAATGCACTACTGCGATAAGAAATACTGATTTCAGGCCAGGTGGATATTTTATTCCACAACAAGAATAATCAATATACTCTTCAATGGAATCCCCAAAAAGCCACTCGTAGCGCATAAAGTGAGATATTCTAATCTATTCTGGGCCTGCATCAGCATCTGTTGCTCTCTTTTCCATCCAACTGTCGGTTAACCCTCCCCCTCTATGGCCGACTGCCCGCCAGCCCAGCCCAGCCCCAGTGCGTGAAGTATGACCAGACCTGAACACTCCACAGCTGCCACGAAGGCAGACTCTAAGCAACACAACCCTGCCTCAACAAAACAATGCTGTGTCCAAGTGTGAGTGTGCATGTGTGCACTGATGCATGTGTGCACGCTACATATAGTTCTTGCATGTTAATGTGTGTGAACATTCAAAGGCATAACCAGAGCCACGGCAAAAGATATATCATATGCTGACAAATGCTGCAAATTGAAAAACAATGCCTATATGAGATCATGATAAAAATGTTGTAAAAATATATATTTCTTAAGGATCCAGCAAAAATGCAAAGACTTAATATTGTCTAGAGTATATAGATACCTGAAAAATCTGCTTGAGGGAAAAGAGGGCTCTCCGTAGCTCCCGTCCAGTCGAGTTGTAGAGCTTTTCTGTGAGAGAGAGAGAAATGGAAAAGAGTGGAAAAATCAGCTGACAGTCAAATACATGGCATCTTTCTACGATGTTGTCATACAAAAAGTGAATAAATGAAATTGACAAACATTCAGGAACATTATAACTTCCCTAGAGTTCCTGTCAACTACTGTTTTAGTGTGTCACTTGCATCGCACACAATGTTTCCACATGAACTACACATTTCTCCTTCAAAATCCCTTCCTCATGTCTGCGTCATGCACACATCATTGGCAGCAATTATCCCCAATAGCTGACGGTGAAAGATGTCCTGCAAGAATAGTAGTGAGAGCAAAAGAACAGTAGGAACAACTCAGAGCACATCTGTGGAGAGTTAGTGAATAGTGGATGTTTCCTGCTGACAAAGCCATATCTGTAGCTTACCATAATACAAAGTCAAGGCAGAAACTTAAGCCAATAGCCACCACAATGGTGAAAGAAACAATACACCCATTAATCAGTTATGGAAACACCACAGAGCACTAAAGGGGAGGTATGATGGATGACAGATGCTTGTGATTGAGGCAAACATGTCCTGCAACTACTTTGACGATCCTTCACCCTGTGTGCAGTCTCCAGAGTCTGCCAGGGAGTGGCAGTCTTGAGCTCAATCCTTGTAGCTCACTCATCACTGCTGTGTGAACTCTCTCTGACTCAGCAAAACCTGCCTCTTTACTGCTGCAGATAAAGCAGCATACAGTAGAGTCCAGAGCAGTGCATTTTAGTACGCTCTCTGACTGCTTCTCTCTCAGTATTTTCTTCTCATTCGCCCATTGCTTTTCATTGGCATTGAATGCCCTTTAACAGATACTTTCTTGTCTTAGTCAGCAAAGATCTGACAAGAGACTTGCATGCATACAAATATGGCATTAACACAGCATGGCAGTTTCTCTCTCTCTCTCTCTCTCTCTCTCTCTCTCTCTCTCTCTCTCACACACACACACACACACACACACACACACACACACACACACACCCTACATAAAGCACTGTGCAATGTGTCTCTAGTCTGTTTGTTGCACCACCGCAGCTGTTGCAGTCCTGACCGGACAGGCAGGGTTTATCACTGTAAAATCCAACCCCATTGTGAAAAGGAAGATTTCAGAGAGAGCATGTCAACACTAGAAAAAATAAAATAATATATTGGTCTTAACAATGCTAAATATGAGTCAAACAACTTGCTGCTATGTTCCAGGACATGTCATCGCAGGGTAAGGTTGTGCACAGTAGTGTAACCCTAAACACTTATTACTCACATATATTATTAGTGTAATCCACTCTACTTCAGACAGACAAGACATTGGACATGCATCTGTAATCCAGACAACCTAGTTTTGGGCCATATGTGGTTAAAAGGCTCCCACTTGATGATGCTGCATATTGACATGAAACGGTTCCAGCAGAGTTGCTTATCTTTAGACGATGTCTTGTTTCAAATTTATGACTCTAATGGTATTTGGTACAAGTGCAGCCGAGTTCTTTGAATGTTTTGTGCACTCAGTGCCGTATATGGGTCGGATGTATAATGAGCAGATTGGTCTAGTCCCAGCCAGTCACTGGCAACATCCAAAAGGAATAAATCATCCAGAGGTATTATGAGGGGAAGCTGTGCGATGTTGGTGATTTGTGTGTTTACATATGACAGGAAGGAACTGTGACCGGGCCTTTTTGGCTCGGGCCCCCCAGCTGTGGAACTCCCAGCCTGAATATCTCAGGGTTGCCAAGTCAGCATCATCTTTTAAATCTCCTCTCAAAACTGACATGATATTTGCAATAGTACTCCTTTTTTAATCTTCTGATTCTGTTTTACAATTCATCATCATTCTGGTAAAACACTCTGTAACTCTATTGATAAAAGTGATATATAATTAAATAATAACTCATTCATGTAGAAATACCCCCAAAGAGCAAAACAACACTGTACATTTGATGCTTCCTGTGCTTTTATGCAGAAAGATGACTGCTCTTCTCCGTCAATTTCAATGTATCTACAATAAATGACATTGACATTTTTTTAAAAGTCGATACAGATTTATATATTTAGTCTTTACCTGCATCTGTGGTTGATTCTACATCATGTAAAAAGCAACAAAGTCTTTTTAACTTTTGCACCCTCCCCTGCAGGTCAAGGTAGGGCCACATCCATTGCCCTCCACCTCAGGGAGATGACTCTGAGTTTAGATTAGGGATCTCTAAACAGACAAGCTCTCAGATCACTGGAGCGAAAAGCCAGATGAAAACACTCTGGGTTACTCATCACACCTTCACAATACAAAGCAAGCTTGATTTGTGGTCCTACTTCAACCCAAGTCTTGAATCAGTATGCTCTTTTTCCTCTCAAAGCCGTAACTGCACTTCCTCGTGGACATTGAATGTTAATCAGTCAACAGATAAATTACACCCAGCACTGCTGAACAACCATTGAAGCCCAGATCACAGCATAGCACTACAGCAGTGATGCATCAGCACCTGGGCTGCCAGTGGGTTTGAATAAATCCCAGGAGCATGTTTCATATGTGTGTGTGTGTGTGTGTGTGTGTCAATCAGCTACAGCATGGCAGTGAGACATCTTCCATGCAGAGTTCCACTGCCATTCACCTCAATAACTCAGAAAGTTATTCCTGCCCAACACTAAATTAAGCCCATCTGCAGGAACAGACAGTCCCTGCCCTGTCCCTGTTCACAGTCCACACAACGATGCGCCTCCTGGAGGCCCATCTCTAATGAGAAATAGCTCAGTGGAGATTAGTTCCATACCATTTGGCACAGATATGCACCCAAAGTATGGTCCCTCTGCATTTCTCTCTTTCGGAAAAGAACCTAGGCACAAATGTATTCAGAGGAAATGTTTGTGAACCCCAACTCTCATAGTCTTCGTTTACCTGAATGAAGACTATGAGACATTTGCCATGGATTTATTATTGGGCCATGGCAAACCTAGGGCGAGAAGAACAAAGGAAGTTATAATGGATAACACATACTGTAGTTTGGACACTGCAAAACATTCTGGGCACTTGTAGCTCTTTACGGCCTGGCCTGGTAATATACCCTTCTAATGTCAACAATTAGTCCACAAAGAGGCATCTAACCATGTTGTCAATTACTTTACATACTGCAAAACAAGACTTGCTTGAAATAAAAAATAAAAAATGCACGAGTGCAGCTGAGGACAAGCAGCCCATTTTGTTTTCTTGTCACCTTTACAATCCCCTCGGGCTTTTACTGACAAGAACCTGACAAGGAAATGACTCAACAGAGTGAGGGTTTTGTTTTTTATGCCTTATATTAATGTACCATATAGAGAGCAGCTGTTTTCTGCTCTTGAATTGCAATACACAGTCACATTTTCTCAGCTGGAATAGCTACAGGGATGTAATGGTCTCGTAATTATAACAATCATAAAGGTAGTAGTGGAATTTCTATAATCATCAGGAATGTGCTCAACTACCCGGAGTAGAGGAACGAAGAGAAAACCTGCTGTGGGGGGCCTGGTACATTCAGACAGGCCAGGACTTCACCAACTTTGCTGCTGCTGAAAAAACAACTTTTAGAAGGAAATCTGTCTTGTGCTTTTTCGGATACCTACTTTTCGGAGTCTCTGTGTCAGTGCCAGTACATTCCAGTAATGCTTTTTTGCACAAGTCAATATGTCACTTTTTATCTAACTCCGCATGCCGATCTCAACCCAAGACCCGTCCCCACCACTCACTCACTGCTAGACAGATAACAAATTATTTGCAAACAAATTTTCCAATAAAGCCACTAACAGTTCTCATTTTACATCTGCAAACACATCTAACACTCTCAGCTACTCATCCGTTTGCATGGCTTTGTTTCCAGAAAGTGCCATAAAATGTAAAGGATGACTACCACTGCTCATGCTTCCCACCGCAGGCAGAACACATAAACCACATCCAAAGCACAGCCAGGAAACCCACAAGGACCCCACTGGGCAGGACAACCCTGCACACAGTGCTGTAAATTAAACTGTGTTTTCTTCAGGAGTGGAGCCGTCAGACAAAAAGCTGGAGGGGAGGATCCATAGAGTCATATTGGTGATCGTCTACAATGCACAATTAAATCAAAAACTTTCATGTGGGATGAAGAGATGCTCATGTTGAAAAGAAAACAGTACAGTATGATACCATGGTTTTGCTAATAAGCTGGGAAGAAACAGCCAAAAAACAACATCACCCACTTAGCCGACCCCTACTGTTGCAACAAGAAAACTAACATAAGTAAAAAACAAAACATAGGGCATAGGACATAGGGGAGATGAAAGCTAAACAATGGTAGAGTATCTCAAAATTTGATCTGCTTAATGCCAAAGCTCTATTTTGGCAATGATACCACTGATAACACCTTTTCCTCTCACCCTGTCACTATCTCAAGCATAGCTGAAGTTCAGCTATGAGTAAAATCGGGAGTGATGATGATTGACTTTCCTATCTGGATAAAACAGGTGGATCCTGGTTTGGATGTGTTTTTGTGTAGCTTTGCCGGAATAAAGGTCAGTGTGTGCAGCAAAGCTCTGGTCTGGTCAAAGCTGGACCGTGGACCTCATGGACCCAGCCAGCGCCTTGCCCATGTCTGCATTTAGCCCCGTCTCAGAGAGCCCGAAGCCCGTTCCACTGGTCAGTAAAGCCCACAGACTCTGTGAGAGGTGACGGCGGTCAGACTGAGCTCAGACAAACTGTAGCCATCTGTGAGACCACAGTCTCGTGTGTGCCAGCACCGCCACATCACTGCCTGCCATATGTAAGGATACAGGGACCCATCTTTCATTTTTGTCCGCTGGTATTTTCATGAGAAGCCTTTGAGTTTACAGTATGCGTAATGGCCATCTGCAGTCACGAAACACAGCAGCACAACAACATCAACAGTACTTCCTTCTCATTCTTTCCCTTTCTCCTTTCTCACTCTGTAAGGGAAACCTCCTGTTCCAACATTTATGAAGAGAAAACACAAGTAATTAAGGTGGAAGACCTCCCAACATGTGCATCGGCTTGTAGCATGCTACTTTATGGACTGGAGTTTCTTTTGCTCTTTTTTATCCCCTTCTCCCTGAACAAAAACATAAGGTGAATGATGGGTCAATAAAAGGAGATTATAGTTCTCAGGTGGACATCATTAAGCGGGAATGCAGGTAGGAATGAGATCACTCTCAACGTGTTTGGGTTTTGAATGCAATCAAAAACTGGATCAAGACAATTACATGGGCAATGTGTGTGGGTGTGCATGAACATGCACACCCACACACTCACACAGGCAGGAATAAAGACATTAATTAATTTGTTCCTGTTGCCTGGAGTCTAATCAAATGCTTTGGAAGTTGTGATGGGAGACATATGGAGATGATGGTTTCGATTAGAAAGGCGGGCCACACAGACTACAGAAGCCTCTGTCATTGGGAGCAGGCCTCACAGGAAGGCCTGGATGGACCCACAGGGAGTGAAAGTCTCAGAGGAGACAGACAGCTAAGGCATGGGACAAGATCAAAATCATCCAAATAACTAATACATCTTGGCTTAATCTAGTGAGGAGGTTAACATACAGTTAACATACATTTCTATATAAGGCACACAATAAAATATGTATGGACACACACTTCCTTTCACCTATTGTAACGGCAGTGTTAGGAACATGCAAATAAACCACGCTAATTCATTGTGATTCGATTTCCTTCACGGATGTTGTACCTGGACGTCCTCTGCACATCATGCGCAGAGCACGGTGTCTAAAACCTCAAGGGAGCAGCGAGGAGATCAGGTTTCTGGGCTGCGACACTCTAACCTGGCAGAGACATTTGATACCAAGGCATACCACACTTAGTTCCAATAAACACTAAACCTGGACCGCAGAGCTTAACGGCACTCATTGTCCCTCCATTTAAATTGGGAAATTGGATTGTTGTGTTTATTGATGTGTTTACATAAGATATTCAGTGAAAGTTTAAGATTTCGTCAGTCACAATAATTATTCTGGAAGGCAGCTGTGGCATTTGTCTTCTAGCTTGGAGTCGTTAGTTTCGGAGCAAAATCCTACTGTTTAGCCTGATATATCTTTTTTAATTATTCTAGAGAGGTCGAATAATAATCTGCAGAGCACTTAAAGGGCATCGCAGGCTAATTATCTCCTGGTAAGTCTGTTCAATAAAATGTACACTAACCAGCCGTCAAGATATTATCTGATGCTGTCAAAGAGAAACAGTAGAGGAAAGTGAGAGTGGAATCTGCAGAATTCCAGATGAGGAGAGAGACATGACAGCAAGGCCAATGTGAGGACAGACAAATCTTTCATTAGTGCCTGCCTGTCTAATGAGTCATTCCTTAGCTACCAGGTGGAGTGACCCGCACTACAACCCCCCCCAGTAAATACCCCCCTTTTCTTCTCTTGCTTTTTTTGTAGCCCACTGCCTCCCTTCCACCTCCTCAGCAGGGTTTCCCCACACTGGCCACCACTGACACAGATAGGTAGTGGAGCGGAGAGCAGAGTAAAGGCATGAACTCATTCAGCAGACCAGACAAAAGCCTGACACAGATATAAACTAGGGGATCGACAATTGAAGTGGGTCTAGTTGGGGGTGGTGACAAGAGACAGCTGTAACACAGTTAAAACAAGTCTGTTGACAGCGGTGAAGCTGGTCATTATTTCTGTGGCTCTGCCGGTGAATGCTCCTCTAATAATCTCCGTATATAAGTTGGAAGAGGTTGGGTCGAGGCCCTTCCCCATGTGTTGCTTGGCAGCGGCTTCAGCCAGACAGCTTTTCTTACTGCGGTAAAAAAACAGCCATAGATGCAGGGCCAGATGCTTGAAGAGTAAGATTTTAAATCCCAGTTGATATATTCACATGTGCGCATATATTGTTTTTTTTATTTGTGAATTGTGATCTTTTTTATCTATAAAAGACATTTGTGCATGGACCAATCAGAGGGGCCTACCCAACCTGCCGTTGATGACAGCTGCCTGACAATTGGTCGTAGATGTCATCATAGAAAGGGAGGGCTTTGTTTGACATTCATTTTGATGTTTCTAATTGTTTACGTGTCCAGCTCCTCTTTTTCCACAAAGCCAATTTCTCAATTCAGACTTTATGATCCTTAAAATCAAAAACGTTTCACTTCATGTACTGCAGTTAATTGAGACTTTTTAAGAGTTTCTTAAACCCTAAAGTAGGGTTGGAAAATATTCTCAACAATGACCTCAGTGACTCTCGCCTTACCCACTTCATTCCCCTCTTACTCCTCTTGGCTTTCTTTCTGCCTCTGACTTACTCTGCTCCCTCCTATTCTTAACAACCTGACACGTGGGGAAATGCACCAGTGTAAACTGTCCAATAAACACAGTTGTGCTGAGACCACATCTATTTCAGATTCTGCTCTCGGAATAGGAAGCAGACCGATGTGGAAGCACACACATCTGTGACAGTATCTCATTTCCATACTGGCCACACTGACTGTATTTAATGGGAAAGAGATGGAAAAAGGCTCTCCCATCTTACAGTCTTTCTGTCAAAAACACCTAGTGTGTGCACATGTGGGAACCATTGAAGTCTCCAATTCCTTTTTTCTTTTGTACAATTTCTGCCAGGGTAAGATGTGTTTCCTCCTCAGCGAGTTAGAAGAGGACCTCTGGCACCTGTCTGTCAGTGGTTTAGGTAAAGACACAATCTAGTTAACCTGACATCCAGTCCCGTCAGCAGCCCCCTGTCATCAGCGTTGCTCCCAACCCATAACGACCCAAGGTAATTACTTCCACCAGTCAGAGACAGATGGACGCTTAAAAACACATTTGACAGGAAAGAGGAGTCCAGTGAAAACCATAAATTCCACAAACAAACATATCCTACCTTTTAGGTAAAATCCAAAAACCCATGTTTGTTGGTGACAAAGCTGAAAACAAGGCTGTAGCCTATGAACAACTGACTTTTTTGAGACGCATGGTTTTCACAGAACAACAACCAAAATCAATACATAAATGTCTGACTTGCTCTACACATGTGACCAGAATGCTGCAAAGGGAACATGCAATATTTGCTTAACTTAACTAGCTACTCAAAAGAAATCAAGCCTTAACTGAAAACCTGTAAGAACAGGGTTTCAAGTTTTCCAGAAATAAAGTATGTATGGGGAAGATGAAGCACAGGATTGTACAAGTATGGACAATCCTCACAGAGTTATGGTGGAAGAGACTAAGCACTCTTTCTCTCACATACTGTGTAGTATCTTCAAACGCTACTCATTTCTTGGCTGTCTGAAATTTATGCCATTATCTTTGATCCAGATCCACGATCAGACTGGCACAGACGTTACCTAGAGTACAATCATCAAACAAGCTAGTGCATGAGTTGGTTTTCATAGTGTGTGTGTGAGCTTTCCCTGTTGGATCTGGCCTTCAAAGTCTTAGTCATAGTGCAGTGATTTCTAATGAATCCATGAAGGATGAAAATCAGGAATGAGCTTTATTAAAACCCAGCTTTAATAGATATGGGTCGACATAAAATTAGGCACAAATGATACACACACGTTAGACTATATTGGTGTTGCATGAGTGCCATGTCATGTCAGATTGTTGCACCTTGGCGCTGGCTTGGCTATGCTGAGCTGAGTGTGAAGTATGATCTGACTGCTGACAGGTGGCAGAGTCTGGGGAAAAGTTAAGTCAGCACTATTATTGACAACCAAAGAGGCAAGATACAATGGACTCTATAAAGCACACTATAATTAGAGAGGCATGGTGTTTGTGCTTATGATAGACGTAGTTCTGACATTTTAAATATCAAACATGAGATGTGTTTGCATTCAATTCCAAATAGTTCTAAGACTTTACTGATTTCTAATGGATCAGAGAAGACAGTTTCATCTTGAATTGTTAATTATCTCTGCTGTTTGGATACTGCTTTATACTGAGGTGAATATAATCCATGCACGGCACGGACAGTCAAATGACTGAGAGGCATGTTTTGTCCTCTGGGCCAACCTGTTTGCCCAACTGGAACAAATTCACAATCAACATGACTGAATGCCCTCTATTTAAAATCCTACTTGTCGATGCCAAATGACTGATGTGTTTGCAGTTTTATTTCTCATGGATCATATCAGAATTTCCTCACTCGTGTTTGCGCTGGCAGATAAGGATTTAATATTTGCTTGGCAAGCCAAATGAGTGCAGTTAACGACCGCCTATTAGCATGCTATATTTTTTATTAATTTTTTTACAAGAGCTGTTGTTCAACATGTACTTCAACTCCTGGCATGAAAAAGTGATTTCTACAGCCACATTTTAGTACCTTAATACGAAGAACGAATGCCATCAAAGGCACGTTAAGCTACCAAATCAAAGAGAACACAAAGTTTGTTTCTTTTTGTTGTACATTGCTAAGAAAAAATTAGCGATATCTCAAATATGTAAGCATGTCATCCTCCCTGTCACCTTATTGGGCAGGGTCAACTGTCATTTTTCTCCAGTGTCACTGGACCTCATAGCACCCCTCACATAATTGGACTGGTCTGAATAAATACGGTAAAACACTCTCGGAAAGGAAAGCCCAAATCTATCAAACTCACACTCACAACAGCCATTAATCCATATCATGATGAAAGGAGGTACAGAGTTACTCCTCAAATTTGAGATAAAACACAATAATACCCCTTTGATAGATACAGAATGAGTGCCCTTTGTGATCTCATGTTACCCAAGGAAAGTCAACAAGAGAGCCCATCTCTTGTTGACTTTCCCTGGGTAACATGTATATTGCAGTGGGCTCCTTGTCTACCTTTTTCAGCAATATGCTGGGCCTCTTCGTCATCCGTCACATTTGAGGGTATCTACTGCATTTTACGAACATTGCTGTTCAACTGTGTGGAGGAAACTAAGGCCTTTCTACCATGCATAACCCTTTATGAGCTAATTTAAACCATGGTTGAGTTTAGTTTGCAGTTATGTTGATGGAAAATAGTTTTGAGTAAATGTCTCTAAAAGCATGAGTTTCACAAATGAACTGCAAGTCACAGAATATTATATTTTCTACAACTCGCAAATCTCATTTATCTGACTGAAAAAGAACAGAAACGCCATCTGCTATTCCAGATGTAGCTACATGTAACACAAGAGACAGAGTTATGGTGCTTTGGTTATTGTTTTTTCAGTTTGACAAACCAACTTAATGTCTTCCCGGAATCACTATCTTGAAAAACATGCCTGCTTGGAAAATTAAACAAGCCCCATATCTTCAATACAAAACAAAGGGCTAAATTACTGCCGCAATGAAAAGTGAGAGGGGAGAAGGTCTGCTTTACTGGCAACCGCTGCCCACTTTGAAGAGAGACATACCTGGCTTTCAGCAAACATGTCCTGGCAATATAAATCAAACTAAGAGACTTTTGAAAACCACCATTAAGAACAAGTCATGCATCCCTATAGCATGACAGTGTCAAGGTAGAAAGGGATTGGCTGGCACACGTATAAAGCCCACTCAGTTTCTGATGGGATAAAAAGGCGTTTTGGATCACGGCACTACAGAGGATCAGCCGTCTTTTGGCGAGAAGGAATGTTAAGTGTTTTCTTACATTATTTAGCCAAAGCCAGCCATCACATCACAGATGGTGCAATGGAATGAAGGGAGAGACATTGCTAAGATCCAAAACTATAAAAAACAATGTCAACAAAACATACCTTAAAGTAATGGAAATATATTTGTGGTATGAAGATGACAATACTCACATTATTCAGGGAGGAACCACATGCCGTGGGATAAGAGAGTCTCCATAAAACAAAATGTGTAGGAAAGGGATGGGGTGGATATATGGCACCTCTTGTTACTCCAATAACTGGGAGAGTTATACGAAGATTAATTGCAGAATAGTGCAATCTGCTACTAAGAGCATTAATCTGACATTGTCAAACATAACAAGACACAGAAGGTTTACCTTGGCCACTTTCTTATTTCCCCGCTAATGACATATTAGATTAGATTCCAACAAATGGCTAAAACAGCCATACTCACACATTTATATACACTTTTATTATCTTATTACCGTATTTTATTCACTGGCACTGAGCTATTATTATTATTATTATTATATATATATTATTTTTCTTTGCAGGACTTCCAAGTGTGTGTGTGTGTGTGTGTGTGTGCGTCAGTAAGATAGCGGTAAGAAATTTCTGGCAGTCAGTACAAAGAAAGGTACTGACACATGGGACCAGAAACGAGACATGTTCAAGTAAATAAAATGAAATAGAAATAATTCAATAAAACCTAGACAGAAATGGCAAATCAAAATGTATGCAGCTTAGTGATACCTTGGCTGAGATTCATGACTGATCTGTGTAAAGTGGGTGTCTTTACCATGCTAACCCCTAGAGGTCTCTGTCTGGTATTTTTCCAAGCTTCACTGTGTTTGCATGAGAAGTAGAGTTAACAGGTTTAACTATTCCAACAAGACGGGAGGCCAGTGTAATGAAGCCGGAGGAAAAAAAGAGAGGAGGACCTTGCTCTCTGCGCAGCAGGGGGTAAGATTTACGCATGGCTGGATATATAGCTATGGAGACACAAATGCGAAAAAAAAATGTGGTGACATTGTAGTGTTGGTTTGTTCCCCCACAAAGAGTAAAGCCCAAAATATTGACTATTGGCTAATATTGGCTTGTATACGGTTATCTGCATACATACGTATGAGTAGACACATATGTGTCATGGGCTGCATTTTGTTACGTACTTGACCCTTATTTTTCTTAATTTAAGTTAAATACAATATATGAAGTGCTTTCATTTCCGGTAAAATTAAATTTTTGAGACATATTGCTGTATTTACTTTGATAACAATAAAGTTAATTGTCACAACTCTGAATTGCTGTTGCTGCCAATTAGGATTAAGATACTGCAAAACCCTCCTATTTCCCCAATTGTGTTATTGTACATATGGTGATTATTTTTCCCCAGAACAAAGTTACTGAAAAACAATTGTTGAACACAAAATAACTTGGCTCAGATAAGCAACAAAAGCTGGCAGGTTTAGACTGTCTTACACGGTGCATGACCACACATACCTTTGCAGTATGGTTTGCATGAGGATGTGGGAGTGCTGCAGGGTGTAGCCCTGATGCCTTTCAAAACAGTGGATTACTTAGTTGGGTAACTTTTTTTCTTGTTGTACAGAGACCATGATGGATTGTAAATGTCAGAGCTCACCTCATTTGTCTTTAATCTTGATTGACCATGGCATACCCGTAAAATCAGCCAGATTTAAGAGCCAAATCTTGAACATAATACTTATGACACGACTCACATATACGCCTGTTCATCTACCCTCCTCCTAAAAAAAGGTAAAGGAAAATGCAATTATGCTAAGTTTGGGTGGTGTTGGGTCTGCCTGAGACAATATGTCAACAGGCAACAGCCCTGCGTGATCATACCATAACAAGTTCAGACACCTTAACCTAACACTCTGGTACCACATTCAAACCGTTTGATGTTTTCACATTAAGCAACTCCATTCCTCTGGTACTCACCCCTCTTTCGCACCCCTCCAACTTCCACCCTGTATTGACCCTGTGCCAGTTTCACCAAAATCTTTTCAAGCACACCTGGTAGTGATTAGGCTCAAAAAACAGCATAAAGCCCCTGAGCGCTGCTGCAGAAGACAGGAAGAACTTGACAAAAAAAGGTACATTAACACATCTAAACTTTATACTGTACATCGATTGCTTATTTTTAGACATCTAATGTTACATCGAGTCTGGAAGTGTCATGTAGTGTAGGAATGCAGATCTATCATTTTTTATTTTACAGAACTTCTGTTAGAAATATTAGTCCTAAAATAGATTTGACCCACATTCAGAGGTTAGTGTTTTGTGATAAAGATGAACAGGACTTGGTCATTATAAAGCAAGGGGGAAGTTCTCATAAAATGTTGCCACACCTGCTGAGGAGGGTTTGAGAGTTAAAGTACTTTACCATAGTTGGAGTCACGATGTGGCGCTGTCTGTGTGTGTGTGTGTGTGTGTGTGTGTGTGTGTGTGTGTGTGTGTAGCATTGAAGTCACATTTACCAGCTGCTGTATCAAAGACTTAATGGATGGTGCAATTTCACTGATTTAGATCAAATTTCACTGTTCAGTAGATTCAAAATGAGTCTTAATACAGATTCCAGGAACTTCACTCACCACATAACGGACTTGTATTAGTAGGTATACAACAGATACAGATAGTGTTTGCTCTATACAACTGATTCATGTTTTTGAGAGATCCTAGCTGTTCTCAAAGCTGTGCAGACTGGACTATGCTTGGCTCTGATCTGGTTCAGATACATGTGGAACTTTGGAAAAATGCTGGACCAAGCCAGCTGGATTCCATAAAGGCCTCAAAGCGGCCTTTGCACTCTCTGTAAAAGCCACGGGATTTAAGCAGCGACAACGTAACCTCCAGATATTCTAAATACTACATGATTAAAAAGTGGGGAGGTTAGATAAGCAGAGCCGAATATACCAAACAATTACAGACTTACAAATACAAGCTGTGTTTGAACTAAGAACAATGGCGGCTTGTAAATGAATGCTATGATTTACATACTATTGAAGTATGAGGAGGAAGAAAGAACACATTTTGCTCAATGACTAAACAAACATTGAAACATTCCTAATGGCATCCAGAGGGGGAAACAGACATGTTTGTTTACTATGTCAGGGTAATGGCTGTGCTATTTCATTTGGTCTCATTCAAGTGTTGATATGTTTGATCATGGGTTGATTTGATTTGTTTTCTTTCTATTATTCCTTTGCTACATTTTAGATGATTGGAAGGAGGGATAGTTTGATAACTGTACTTTAATACACCACATTGCTACCACCTTACACAAGTTGTGGACTAGTTAATTAAAAAAATGAAAGCATTTAAAAAACATTTTGAACTTGGCTTGGTGACATTTTCAGGTCTCAGAGCCTGCTGAGGTTGAAGCTGTGATCTGAGAGTGCCGCTGGAGGAAATGACAAGGGATCACCAGATAAGCAAGATTCATCCTTTGGTGACCATGAATGTCAGTACAAAATGTCATGGGAATCTATTTAATAGTTCAGATATTTCAGTCTGGACCAAAATGATGCATTCTTATCTCAAGAGCTACACCACTAGTGTGGCTAAAACATTATAATTTGTACATGAAAATGTTACAATCTTTTACTTCAAGATATTTAGAACAATTAAAACTATGAATAATAAACATTGAGTTATTAACAACTAATTATCATCTCAAGTACTCATATAAGTCAGAACTCTTTTGTACTGTACTGTAATCAGATAGAGGTGTATTAAATGTGAAATATATTACAACATTCAGTCCAATGGCAAGAAAAGCCAAGCATCATCTTTGAATTATGACTTATTATTTGCATAGATGGGGGAAAAACACTGTCAAATACAAGAAATGAAAAAAATTCAAAATGATCTTTTCACTTTGACTTATGAACAGAATGTGTCATCAATATATTAACAATTAACAACCTATCCGCATCTGTTACCGATTC
This sequence comes from Anarrhichthys ocellatus, assembly GCF_004355925.1. Lineage (NCBI taxonomy): Eukaryota > Metazoa > Chordata > Actinopteri > Perciformes > Anarhichadidae > Anarrhichthys > Anarrhichthys ocellatus. Next base: position 1,823,656 of record NW_022280043.1, read on the forward strand.
AAATAAGCTCAGCACATAAATAAGAAAAAGAACTCTTCCCACTGGTGGAGCAGGTCCATGCCACTGGCTTTTTCGCTTCAAACTGTGACCTTTGACTCCCTGATATCAACAGCTCCTGGTGCTGGGCAGCCTCATCAAGAGTTACTTGTCTCCTTCAAGAAAATACACTATGTCTGAGGATCCACTCGGCGAGGACCCCCCGCCCCCCTAGCCCAGTGCAAGTCATTTGTTACCAATCATGTCAGCAAGCTCTTGGCCCCCCACATCTTATTGTCAACACTTTAAAGTATTGACTGAAATAGCTTTGATTAAGACAGCCAGGGCAAATCTCCATCACCAAATGTCTAATCCAGAGACTGGAATTGTAGTTCTGCAGTCATACATTTTTAATTGGTGATCAGCGTTGACCAGAGAATCTAATCTAATACTGGCCCAACGTGCTCTGAGCCATCAAATTGCAACGTCATGTCAACCTCTAATTTAGAAACAATTCAGGTGTCGAAAATAGCCGTATTTACAAAGGTCACAGACTTTAAATCTGATCTGAAACTGGAGAAGTGTCAGGAGCATTCCTCAGACTGGTGGGTTTGAATTTGAGAGACTCATTCTGGACGGCTGGCTTGCATGTGCCCTCTCCTTCCATGTAGTTTCAATGCAATCACCAAGAAGATTGTAGACCAAGCAATGTATCACAACATAATTTCTAACACAGTGTGCTTTATATAACCTACTATACTGTATCTCCATGGTTGACCCTTGACCTGAATGATGTGTTTTTTTACCCTTTCATCCTAATGTGAACACAACTACTTGAAGCCACAACATGTCTCTACATCGTAAGACTTTCCCTGAAACCAGCGTTTACATAGATATAAAGAAAACTGTCTCCCCTGCTGTCTATGTCAAAATGTGTATAATTGCAGCAGAGTGAACACTTTGTGTTTGCATTGTGGGAGAGCAAGTCTGTACTTAGCATGTTGTTTTTAGCGGGTTCTAATGTCTTCCATGTCTGGGCCCATTTGTCTCTGGGCTGACTGGGCCACATCAATGGGGAACGAAGAGGAGAAAAGGGATGTCTGCATGTGTGTGACAGCTGCAGGCCCAGTTCACAGGGCCACTGTGGCCCACTCTGTCACACCATCCAACTGAACCCTCAACTGTATTAGTATGGTGAGATCCATGGTGAGATTTTTGTTTTAACTGGTGCATGTTTGCTCATTTTTCTTGTCTATGTAACATACATATTAATACAAACATATGCAGTAAGTACATGAAAAATATTATAGAAAATAGCATTACTACTTAACTATGTAATTTTGTAAACTTAAGAAGGAATCCGGAGCAGTTTGGGTGGTGGCCACAGAGTGGGCTGGAAGTGCTCACTGGAGTTTGAGGTGATCCATGTCAGCGTGTTTGACAGTGAGGTCAGGCTGAGTCCTCTGCTGTTTATCCAAACTGCCAAGCTGAGAGCTGGTACAGGTGATTGTCTGACCCCCGGACCGTAAAATCTTGATTTGCCTGCTTCGTTCTCCCCTGTTTACTGATGCTGGGAGATAGTTGCTAGTAGTTCTAATGCAGATGTATTGTATTTACCACACTCTGCTTACAAAGTAGAGTATAGTATCGTCTTTAAAAAAAACAATTTTCTATCAATTTCTTTTTGCATTTGCTCATCTTGCTCAAAGTGGGCTGGAGCCAATCCCAGAATGCACTGGGGGAGAAGCAGTGAAACAGCGATAGGTGGCGAGTCCATCTCTAAGTCAGACAGAAAAACACCGTTATACCCATATTCATACCTGTGAGTACTTCAGAGTTTCCTATTCATCTGACCCATACGGTATATCTGCTCCCAGGGGGGATCCACATGAACACAGGGAGACCATGCAGACTACAGAGAAAGGCAGCGGTCAGACTTGGTGGGATCAACCCCGGGACGTTTTTTGCTGTAAATTAACCTCGCTGATGCCATGGTCTCATTACATAAGCTTCTAATTATCATTTATGTTGTAAATACTACCAATGCCAACTTCCAAGGGGTGAAAACAATTGGGAATTTTTTTGTTGTCCAGAAATGTTGGCTAATGTATATATGACAAACATTGATATCTAACATAAGCCAAAGTCCAGTGTTCAGGGATCTAAACCAAAATGTAATGCCGTCTTTCAGATTATTTTCTACCAACCTCACGTGACCAACTCTGCTTACCATACAACTCTCGATAAGTGACATGCTGTAACAGTCTGTCTGTACATAAAATGGATGGAAATCACCATCTTGGGTTGTTTTATTAGGTGACCGTTTTCATATCATAACAATCTAAATCCTTTCAATCATACCCTCCATTCAATAGGATGTGAATACAGGATAACCACTGAGCCAGTGCGAAAATCCCAAATAAATCAACACAACAAACAGAAAGCTGTCCTGCCAATATTATATGAACTCAAATAGGAGTCCAGTCAATTTGTCGCATAGATGTGAATGTCCAGCATGACAAAACACCAGAAAATGACACAATGAAAGGGAAAATGAGAATGTAATTGTCAAAGGATGAAGATATGCATTTCTTTGACAAGATTATACTGTTTATAAGAATAACAGAGATCAAGAGAAAATGACAGCCTGGTGTATTATTCAGTGCATGGAAACATACCAAATGTATCCACCCCTGCAATATGTTACCACGACTGTAAATCAAACAAACAATAAAATGAGTCTAAATAAATGCCAAAATAAACATCATATTCATTACGTTTTACTTACATGTTAAAAATCCCCCCAAAAAAGCAATAAACTCCAAGGAAACTCCAAGGGATATGTGAATTCCCTTTTGTGTGAATGTAATTGTTGTTGGATGTGCTGGTTGCCAGAATTGGTCTTTGTACCACACTATTCTGTGCAACAGAGCTGCAGACATGCTTGCTTGCTAGCAGTTATTTGTTTGCTTTTCAAACTGCTATCTCTTGACAACAAATAATCAGTCACTTATAAGTCACTTACATTGTTCAAATTCAAGTGATTTAAGTGTTTAAGGGATTAGATCTTTGAAATCTGATTTTACGTAGCAATGATGTGTCTGAGTCTGAGTCCCATTGTCTCCCTTCTGGACGACACAAACTTTTCCAACAGCTGTATTAGTTCATATGACTGAACCAAGATAAAGGTCTCTTATAATACTGTGAGTCATGGGAGATTATCTGATTCTGCTGACCCATATTTTTGTGTTGCATCGTTTTGTCCCTAAAGTGAAATGCAGGGGTGGGGGAATTATTTTCCGCCTGTTCATTTGTTCATATCCACATCTGTCCATCACAAACACAACCTCAGACACCACTGATTTGATTCTGAAGGGGAATTTCCCATCACTGCAGTGCTACAAATACAAATTAAGGTGCCATATCTGTGACCGGCTGGCCCAGAGGTGGACTGCATCAGGTGAGGGCATGTTCACTTTTACCTGCTGTTTTTGCTGTAGTCAAGGTGATGACCTGGTAATGAGGGTGTACATAACTGGAATCACAACATGGAAAGGATGTTACCTTTGAAATAACTAAATTACAGTTATCAAGGTAGCTACATGTTGAATGCCAATTACCAGTGTGTGTCAGCAAGAGGTTTGACAATCAGCACTTTAATATGCGAGTTGTCCAAATGAATGTGGCATGAGGAATCTTCAAAAAAATGTAGTATGATAGTTGCTCAATGGTCTAAAATTAGCAGTTTCCAAACAAAAACTGTCATCAACTTTTCAAAGATGATATTCACAGCTGTAATGCCATTTGGAAATCACTCATTGGAGGCCTGTATCCAAAGTTAACATATATGCTGGCACCACAGAATACTGGAAAAAGTGATATGGTGTGATAAGTCGTTTTCACCTACATGTAGACCAGCATGGTGGATCTGTAGCCATCTCATGCCAGGCATTAGGTCTCTTATTAGCTCTGCATAGTAGTGCAGTAACGCCAAGATGTATGAATCGTTTTCACAGGACCAGGTGCACCTTTTGATGCATTGTTCGCTCAGTGTGTTAAGAGATGGCAAAGCCCCCATTCACACAGCTAAACAAATTCAAGAGTGGTTTCAAGAACACCAGGGAGAATTCCAACACCTTCACGGTCAAATCTCCTCGTCCACATGGCTCAGTACTTGCATTACAGCAATCCTTGGAGAATTGAAGATGTTAGAAAGGCTGAAAATGACTCTAGTCCATCTGAGGTAATCGATACTGGTAGGTTTTTTTGTTGTTGTTCTCTGTCTGTAGTATCAGTGTTGAAAAAATAATGAAAACATTATTGTGTAGGGAGAAACACTCCACTTTCTTATTGAACAGCCCACAGGCCTCATCTAAACAGACTCTTGAACGGAACAAAAAAGTGAAATAAAACCAGGGGTTCTTACAAAACTTGGAAAAGGTTGAAGCAACGTGTTAGTGTTAGGCACAGCTGCCATATGTAGACATTATATGCAAAATTGAAGACAGGTCTCAACTGCTTTTCCCTGCTCTCCTCTTTTTCTGAGCTTTACCGAGAATGACCGAAATTCCTCAGACATCCTGTAAAGCCATCAACCTGATTTCCCCTCATGTCAAAATGTAATGGGTTGTGGAATACTGTAGCATAGCACGTCCAGGCACTGAGAAAACACGACCTCACTTAAGGCATGAATAGCAGTGTAAGCAACTGTGTGCTACACCTTGGCAAAAGTAAGAGCGGAGACACATGCTATGTTACATAATACTGAAATGGACAGAAAAGTGAAACTTTAAGCGGTAAGATGAGGACCTACACTATAGAGCAATGGATTGGAGGAAATAAACATTTACGCCATGACATCACACCTCCTTCATTTGTATGAAATCTTAGAAATGGGTTTGCGCAGCTCTCCATGATCTATTACTGGCAGAATCACTAAACATAGAGCATGCTACTAAACTATCAGTTGGAGAGAGCTATCCCAGCTGGGGCATGCGCTATGTATGTGAAAGGAAAGTGAGACCTGTCTACACCCAGAATATATCCAGGTTGGATCAAAAAATAAATTAGCACCGTTGCAAACACTCTTAATGAGTCACCAGCTAAATATAAGCACAAGCACATGAGATAAAAATACAGTATGTTGCATCAGACATATGTGAAACAAGACAAGTGGTGAAGCCTCCAAACCACAATTCCCCCAGCTGACGCTCAGCTCTTCCCTAAAAGCCAAATAACAAATGACAAAGCCCCTCTGTTAATATTCAGGTCACTCTTTCATGACGACCCTTTATCTATCTGAGAATATCTACTGTATCGTGAGCACAGCTGATGTGATATTTTAGTCACGCAAGCAGATCAAGTGACAGAGCGCTTGGTCTTGTGATGATAAGAATAATAGTCACATTTAATTGCCTACGTCTAGCATTTCAAATAAGTCCTCCAGGAAGAGAGGAAACCTTTCTGCATAAAAGGACAGTGCTGCAAATAGATTTAGCGTTATTTATTTACATGAATGGCTCTTATTAGATATACAGTATAACATTACAAGTGAGCTAAGCACACAGTGAACTCAAATGAGTATCTTGGAGGTTTTGTTTAAATTGAGTAATTGTATTTTACATAACTGCATAAAAATTTGTAAACTTGTCTTGTTGCTCCTATTCCTGATTACTGTATGAAAAGCAGAAGGAATATATTTACTGTCTCAGTACATATTACTTGATATTATGTTGCCAGAGAAAGTTAGATCTATATACAAATATGTGCTTTGAAATTAAAGGTTATGTAATATCTTAAATTTATGGTAAGGCAATATATGATAACACCGATACATAATAAGTTAAGATCACAATAAAATATTCAGGTCTGTAGTGCCTGGGGTAGAAACTGATACCAGTCACTTGAGAGTTCAACATAGAATACAGGGTATTGCAGTGTACTATGGTTTACTTAATTATATGGTGCACTTTCATCTGGTTCCAAACGGGATGCACAGCCAGCCGTGTTCAGAAAGTATGAAATTGTGTAATAATAATGAGATAAACTCTTGCATCAAAAGAAAACAGTAGATCTGATGAGGAATTGTCCCCGCCTGAAAGGCTTATGAATGTTCCATTATAGAAGAGCCTTCTGTTTGCCAAGTCAGGAAATGGCCATGCTGTTTTGATGAGACAAACATCCATAGAAATTCAGCATTTCTGCAGGGTGCTAATTTGTCATGCCCCGCCACAACATGCACAATGTATAGAAGGCCATCCAATCTCCTGCTGGCTCTTGGGGTCATTATGAAAGGAAAAATCACAGCAATATAGACAGGGAGAATGAGGTGGATTCCTGCATTAAGTGGATGAGGCCCTCCACACTACAGAACTTGGGTTACACTACAGCCTACTACACATATGGAGCTCTTTGTCCCACATTCCCTCAGTTTTTTTATGACAAAAAAAAAACCTTAGTGTGTCAGCTAAAAGAAACGTCCAATATTGCACCATGTCATTGGATAATGTAGCTCTCAGTGTCAGAGAGCGCTCATCATGTCATGACGCCCAACGGTCTTTGTTGTTTGTTGGGCGCGGTCAAATAACTCGGCAGGAAATGTTTCCTCTCTGCTACAACAGTACAGACGGTCCTAAAATAATTTAAAATGCTTCCTTCAAATCATCATTCTGGTGCAGCGCAATGTCTGCATCTTTCCTTCGCAATAGTGATCACGGGACGTCTAGCTGACACTGGACTCCATGCTCTGCCTGGGTTTCTGTGGACTCGACATTTTCCAAAGATAACATGGGCCAAAGATTTCCACTCACGGGCAGGCTGAGGCCCTGCTGCGGCAGCCAGCCTGATGTGGAACAGACAAAAAAGAGCTGGCTCAAGACGTCTACTAAGATCCATAGCGCTGTACTATGTGATGTGCCTTCAAGGTCTAGAGTTAGTTACTATAGATGAGAGAAGCAGTGTTCTTTAAATGCACTTAGGGGATAAAGAACCAGACACAGGATGCTTTGCTGGTTTGATAACATGATACCATAGGTGAAGAATAATAAGGATGTCATCAAATACAAAAAAACAAATGAATCAAGTGCATTTACGTGCATTTCCTCAACTTACTATAACTCTTCACTAATTGCTCCTGTTGCCCAATAACTCCATGTTTCACATAGACGTGATATATTGTCCCTTTTCTATGAGGTTAATTGAGATATCCAGGAAAGGCTTGTCCCTCTGAGAGAGCCTGGAAAGCCCGCCCTGGCGGTGTGCACAGTCATACACCACATGACGTCTTAGCAGGGGAACATTCCTCCATGTCTTTTTCTCTCCCTCCAAAACCATCTTTCTCGATTTAGAAACGGGGGGCATGAAAAGCGGTTTCACACAAAAATACGGGGCAGCAGATTAATTCAAAAATAAGCCATAAAAAACCTGATATATGTGAAATGTCCCAGACTGGGAATGAAATATCATTTCTCCGACTCAGGAACTTTCCACAGGAAGAAATACATGAGACTGAATTCCACTTAACCTCTTTCCTCTGTGTGCCAATGAAAAATAGAATTAAGAAATGGTTTATAAGTTTAACATTGCCATACAACACCATTAACATTACCTAACAGAATATCTCCACGAAGAGCAGCTATCTACAGTATGTCCGAAAGGTAGTGTCTTGGAAGAAAGTCAACACAACTAATGCCAAACAGTGTTTTTAAATTATTTTCTTTCCAGCTATGCCATAGTAAACATCACAGAGGAAGGCAGAGGACTGGAATGATGTTATGCTTTTTGTATTCGATGAGGATACAGGAGCTGGGATTGTGTCTCTTTTCCATAAATCATTTGATGGTGACAGGAGGTGGTCCTTTAGTCCCTCAGCCCGCCCCCGCCGGCCGACCTCAGGGGTGACCGCTTCCCTCAAGTGTCAACCCAAACAAAAAAGGACTGCAGCCAGCCCCCATAGCCGGAGCTATAGAGGTCACACAGGCCTGTGCCAAACCAGCCCTTTCATCCTATAGCATTTTACAGGATCGACATCCTAGAACACAGGCATCAAAGACAGAGAGACAGAGTGTGTATGTGTGTGTGTGAGAGAGAGAGAGAGAGAGAGACAGAGAGAGAGACAGAGAGAGAGAGACAGAGAGAGAGACAGAGAGAGAGAGACAGAAATGACCTCAATGGCCCTTAATATGTGTGCAACGTATGTGTAGGAGGGTGGGGGATAATCCTGGTAAGCTGTGCGGTGGGGGTCTCCAGGTGGCCCAGAGGGTTAGACAGGGTTAACCCCAGTTGACCCAGGCTCTCTGCTGTCAGAAGTAAGAGATCAAACCTTAGCTTGTCGAGGAAACCAGGACAATGTGGCATGTCCCTCATGTAATACAGTCTCTCAAAAGAGCTGAAATGGGATATCTTTTCATTATGTAAACGAGCATCAGGAATACATCAAATTCTAGACTTTTTTATGAAACCAAATGGTTGTGAGAGCACTCCTCTGTTTCTGTAAGTATAAAATGTCAAAGATGCAATATGTGATCATGCCCAAACTAACTCTCATCATCGTATGCCAAGTTTGAAGAAAACACCGGTTGTATTTGTTCCAATAAAGCGAAATGATAGTGTCTGTCTTTAGACAAGCCTCGGCAGGGGCACATGTCTAGTTGGCAGGTTGATCTTTAACACTTCCTCTAAATACTGAGACACAAAAGTGTCAGATGGCAGCACATGGCAGGGTGGGAGTCTCCTATATTGTCGTTTTAAGTAGTCGCGGAGTTCCTGCAGCCTGCAACAGCTGACTGTTGGGAGTTAGGGGTCACAGTCTAATTTTACTGATCAGTATGAAGTGGGGAAAAATTCTTGAAACTATGCAAATGTATGGTTTTGTCCAGACATCCAGGTGAGGACGTAATACGAGTTTTGACATTGAGGTATGTAGATGTTGTCTGGAAATGCTTCCTGGAGTAGAATAACTGTTACATTTGTTCCAGGGAGGATGACAAAGCGTGAGCTGTGAGGAAAATAAAAATGACTGTACTGTAACTGATTATTTTTACTGCACTATATTGTATATTCTCTATATATAATTAAGCTCGAAAAAAACCGAATACAAAGCATGAAATCTTTTACTGATAATAGAATAATTTATAACGGATACAGCATGCAGCAGCATACTCGCTTGTGGCACACTTAGATTTAAAGTAGTACACATATGAACTGTATGAGTTTGTATGTTGTGTTTTCTTCTTTACTTAATGTCAGGGCTCTGGAATTTGACAATTGTGAAAAATGATGGGATATATATGTGGTTCATGATGAGACATGTGATTGCATTTTATTTGTGAAAAACCATAACAATTGCTCACCATCTTTGCCACATAGGTCACCAGTGGTCTACTGCATAAAGGCTATGAATGGATGCTGCACTCCCTGCATCTCTTGAGAGAAAAGTAAAACATTACTAAAGTAGATGGCCTGTACCATTACCCAGCAAGCATCATGTTTGATGATTGCCAGCAGACACTCTGATACTGTCCTTTAGTTTTCTCAAATTAGTAGTGGATTTAGGAATACGGGTAACAGAACGCTCATCCTAGGTTACCTGGTCCAGGCTCCAATTTTTATAATATATGTTTATATATATATATATGTTTTAAATTAGCTTGTTAGACTTTGTGAAGTGGCCTTAAATCTTGTCACTTGACCATTTTATCATTGTCACTGAGCGTCAACTTGTGACTCCCCCTTCCCTTAGAGACCAGGCTCTAAAAATCTTACACGTGACCATTTCAATTAGTTTACAGTTTCTGGGGCCAAATTGCCTTGGAGGCGGGGCTATAGAGCCAAGCTGGAAATACTAATTTAGTTATTTGCACATGTAGTTGCATAAGCAAAGTTACTATTCATTTGCCGGTTCCTATTCGTGTTTTTCAACAGTTCAGGGATTGAAAATAATAAAACCTGTACAATAAGAGGCTACTTTTGTAAAACCTCATTTTTGTTGACACTGTGTCAGAAAGCTGTTTGTTGAGGCTTTAGATTGTGGTAGCATTTCACTGAATTGCATGATATTTAAACTTAGTCCCGTTTACTTGCTAACCGCCGCCTCTGAAAAGAAAAAAGGAAAATAAAAGATAATATAATATTCAAGAGCATAATGCAATTCATTTCATTGAATAGATGTTTGTATATTGTGTCCACCCCTATTTAGTATTTATGTGTGTGTGAACAGCAAAAACTGAATGAAATCCAATACTGCCTCTCTTAGCTTTGTGTTGAACCTTGCTAATACAAAAGGCATTCATCATAGAACAAGCAGGGAGAACAGCCACTGATGTCATTGAATTCTGAGGTCCAGACACTGGGAGAGATTCAAACATTTTTCACATTTTCAAACGCAGAGATTAAAGGCTTATACACAGGCTTTTATCTTATAAACAAGAGGTCTAAGCAAAACATTTTACTGCTTTGTGTGTTCAATGATCCTTAAGTGACCGCTGAGAAAACCACCATACAACACATTTGAATAGATCTGAATGGATCACAACAATGTGTGACATATTCACTGAAAGACGGGATTTAGCTTTAACCACAACAATGACGTAAACACGGCTCGCTTTCCTCACAACTTTAGGACACATCACTTTTGGTTTATACCAATAGAGATTTTCGCTCCTCTTTATAACAGACTAAGCAAAAGCAGACAATGTTTCTTTTACTCGCACCACGGAGTATACGATTGGGTAAGCTGCTTGTTCAAATGTAATTAGTTCAGAATTTTTCACCACAGAATTTGACAATTCCTTGTTGAATTTGGGAACGTTCTCCCCTTGCAAATTACCGCAGCTCCAGCCATGGCATTAGTGATAAAATGCTCCCTAAATTCACAAGTTATTATGCCATGCGTGAGTGTTCTGCATTGGTAAGAACCTTCACTACCGTGTGCGACATGCATTTCATGTAACCTCAGTTTCAGATAGAGTCATCCCAACTGCCAGACATGCCTGAACCGATTAAGTAGGCTCTTAGCCGACATTCACAGGCATTGAGACCTCTTCTCTTTTTCCCCCTATCTACTGTATGGCTTTTTTCTTCTGCTTCAAAGAACATAACAAAGGTCGTCCAATCTTCTCCTGCTACGGCCACTGTAAGTGGTCCCCTTCAGAGCCATGGGTGGGCTGCAAGAGGAGATTCTCCTGATGCTTGAGCTCTGTATTTCAATGGGCTCTCCAATCAACCAACAACGTCTGGAATGGAGGTGGAAGGATCGAGTATTTCAGCTTCAGTTGCGCCCTTAATTAAAAGCAAAGTGACAACACTACGCCTACTTTTGTAAATCTGATTGCATAAAACCCGCCCCGCTACAGACAGCATCCTCCATTGTGAGCTTTGTGTTTGCCAAGATAAGTCTTAATATCTGTCAAATATGTATTTCTTTACTTCTTGTTGCTGTTTCATCAGTATCAACTGCATTGAATGCTCTAGTTTTTTATTTTGTTTATTTTACAGAACTCCTGAATCCCTCCCTAACCTCAGCGTTTGTAGAAGGTGAATATAAATTAAATGGAAGTGAAAAGGCTATCATGTTTCATTAAAGGCCACAATATAAATATTACTCATCCCACCTCTGCCCTAGACTTGAGCTTACATTAGCTCAAAAAATCAACAACTGTAGTTTTTACTTGGCCTTGAACATGTTTGAAGCTGATAAAGAGAAACAGATACCTGATGACCTAGATAATATTTACAGTGGATCACAACGTGGTCTAAATATCCATAATCATTCCACAGCTGTTTATCATGCCTCCCGTCTGCGTGGCTACACTGCTAGAACACGAGTAGACGGCTCTCAAATCATTAACGCATCACTACAAATTGCCACAGACTTTCTACCTTTGCCAATGGCTCATGATGAATATGCCTGAAGTTCCTGTTGGCCCCCAGTCAGTCACCACAACACAATGTGAAGCATGTGGAGCCAGAGCTACAGCACAGAATGGAGTCATAGAGAGATTAAAAAAAGGACATTGTTGATCTGTCTCAAATCATGTATTAAAGCAGCTACTGTTTACCTGATAAAATAGAAACAATACATCTGCACGGTTCCTCTGACTACATCATCATATGTGACCAGGGCATGGGAAGCTGGCAAGTCAGAGGGAGGCTGCAAAAGCAGAACGAGGTGGAAGACACAGGGATACTACTGTCCTCACGTCTTTCATTTAGGAAAAAAAAGAGAGAGACACAGCAAGTATGTGCAACATACGAAATAAACGGTTCTGATTCTGATTCTGATTCTGCGGGTGAGCATGAAAGCTACCACAATTGCGACAGGCCCTCCAGAAAAAAACGATGACATGAAAAAAGTCTCTCCACCAGTTAGGAGTGAGTACAATAGTCCAGTATCCAATTTACACACTGCAAAAATCCCCCTAAACAGGTCATGTCAAGCTTTACTTTTCCAGCTGATGTCAGCTCAAAGACTAAATTGATCTCCACACAAGAACGTGACAGAAACTCCAATAAATCCTCCTTCAAAGCAAAACAGCCATTATACATGATTCAAAGCTATAGCCAGCTGTGGCAACACTACTTGATCCAAGGTGCGAGAAGAAATAACAGCGCTGTGTCATAGAACGTTGGATGAGTGACAGTTACTGTAACGACAAACAGAGAAGATATGAAGTGTTTTGGTTCTCTTTAGTATTTCTCATATTTTCCTAAAATAGATGAGCAGAGGGAAAGAGACGTTTCCTTACAAAGACATTGACATCAAAGCTGAAGAAAAAGAAAAGGAGCCTGCATGACATGAGAGAGAGGATGTGAGATGGAATTCCATGGCACACCGTGATTTGGCTGAAGGCCAGACGGTTACTGAGTTAAAGGTAGGTTTTTTTTTTACTCAATACTGGCACTTAAATGCCCATATAGTATAACCGCAGACCCCAAAGTCAAATATGACAAAGATGATGAATTACACGCCGTCTGAAACTCAAAAAAGTAAAATTTCAGAGATAGATGATGGTACATATATAGTATATACTGTATATATAGCATAGAGGCAGATTTAGTAAAGCATAACCGGCAAAACTCACAACTAGTTTAGTGCTGAAATGTTTGACACAAAATAATAGATTGTTTTGATGATTGATTTTCTTTTCACTACTTATTGAGATTTGAAAGACCAAACAATGAATCAATGAATCATTAAAACAATCATCAGATTCATTGAAGAAAATATATAAATATGCCATAATGGCATTTAAATCTGTCAGTATTGAGTAAAATCTTTGAGATACATGGAAAGAAAAGTATGTGTTTTCTGAGTCTGCTCTTCTCTGTCCTCTCTCCATTAAGGATGCACACAGAGGGCAAACATCGGCTGTGAAGAGGCACCTCAAACCTCAGCTCCAAACCATGATAGACCCCCTGTGTAAATACACAAACAGTTCTCTGCAGACATCAAATAAATGTTGGTTTAAATAAAAACAAACTCAGATTCCTTCCAAATTGTCCATCCTTCAGGCTGTCAGCTGAGGTTACACACCTGTCCACTTCAACAAAGACCGCTCCAGTCTCACAGCAGTGGTAAACCCCACAGTGGTCTGGTTCACACGGCATCCACTCTTAGCGTTTCAACTCATACGTCATGATACGTCATTGAAAAACTAGATTTTGTTATAAGCTGACTGTAAAATGTAAGTTAAACCAATTTTGAACCAATCATAGGATTTTTCTGAGGAGTTTGGCTAGTTGTCCGAAGTGAATAGAGATGAAAAAACAGAATATCATTATTTTCTGCACTCAAAGTCAATCATGAGGCTATACGACCCCTTGTTATGCACAGGAATACAATTTTGCACACTGGTCAGGCTGCATGCTCACATTTCTCCCTCTATCCTGTAAACACAGCAAGAAAAAAAAAAGAATACTCTCTTCTTGGATAAAAACGTAGACAGCTCTCTTCTTATTTGGACGGGTGAGGAGCAGCAATGAGGGGCCTTACAACTGGAACCAGATGGCTTCTGAATATGTGCATGCCTTTGCATGAGTGTGTGCATGTGAACGCGAGCATATGAGCGTGCTTACAAGAATTCATGTCGGAGTAGTCTCCAAACTTGTCCAGTATGTGAAGCATTAGCTCTTATCCTCCCAACAAATGGAAAAAGTTGCATTTTAGTTGTGAGGGCACAGGGACAAAATGAGGGGAAACATTGTCCTTTACTGTTGCCCATAAATGAAGCATTACCCTAAACTACGTTGTTATCTCTCTGCATGGGGTTGTTGGGTTCACGGCCAAACAGAGAGTATATAAAAACAGAGTGAGGGAAAGTGTGAGGTGAGCGATACCATCAAACACTGATCTAGGTTTGCTATCAGCTGTGATTTGTAAAGCAAGACCCACTCCACCGCGCTTCTCTTCCTGAGATGTTTGCGGCCTGAGATTTCTCTTATTTGGCACGGTGTTGTTGACGTTGGCCTCCTGGGGTGACTCTTAGTCCATGATCCCATTTTGGGGTCTCTTTATTGGAAGTCAGAGAGGCAATTTGATCCTCCTCTGTGTCTCATGGGTGCTACGTGATATGCATGTTCTAAATTAGTGCCTGCTTGCTTGGCACCCTACAGTCAAAAAAACATGACGAGAAATTTGATTTGATTGCTTTAATGTGACTCTAAACTGTGGTGCAGCCCTGAGGATTCTCATTAGGTTCTCTAATCCGAAGGTGCATTGTGACAATGTTGGTACAGATAGTAATAACCAGATAATAATGCCAAATAAATGCAATAATAGAGTTTTTCACATTTTCCCAGAATCTTTTTTAACAGCTGCAGAGACCTGGATATAAGCCATAACCTTGGGTAACTCTCTTGACTCATTTACAAAATGATAGCAGGCATTTCAAGCTGTTCTTCTTTTTTTTACTAGGCAAGTTAACTACTGGAATTGTTTTTTATGTGTATTCACAAAACTACAGATGGCTTTGTACAGATCTGGCAGAGTGTGTGGAAAAGACAGACACTGTGGTTGGGAGCACCGCGATAACCCGCAGGTGATCTTATCCTCTTAAGTCAATGTGTTGACATACCATACATACAGTACACACACACACACACACACACACACACAAACACACAAACACACATAATAATATACTAATTAGACAAACATACATTGAATGACCCACATTTAACAGCGTATATATTTCCATGCTACTAAATTGTAAGCTTCCAGAAACTCATTCTCCGACACGGTTTTCAGAGGGATAACCGTAGAGTATTCACTGCTCATCGTCTTCCATTTTAACTACTTCAGAGTTTTCAGTTGTCAAACTGAAGATCAAAACTACCAATTTGACAAAATTAGAGCGCAAAAAAGAAAGTCAACAGCAGTCACGATGAATCCTGTGCTGAGTCCGGATTATAAGAGGTTGTAAAAGACAAGGCAGATAATCCACTAAGAATGTGTCACCTCTTATTACAGCTGTCACTCCTCAGCTGAGGTCAATGTGGTGGCTGCTGAACCTGCTCTAAAAGGGGAACACCGACACATTTTAGCTTTCAAATGTATAATTTTTATGTTTGTGAATAATAACTACTTGTCACAAACAAAAAAAAAAAAGAAGTTTTTTCTCTCTCACGATTTGTGATTGATGGAGACCTGGCTGCATATGAAAGGATGTGTATGACTCGTCAGAGTTCAAGAGGGTTTTCTGGAGAAGGAGAATTTTCTGGATTGCAGTTGATAGATTTACCACATCAAATGTTAGCCGAGCATTGCATAAATGTCAATGTCAAGTTAACTGCCAGAGGAGCAGCATCTGACTGGACATCTGTATGAACTCAAGAAAAGCTAGTTTGGTGTCTTTATTTTGCAACAGCTGCTGCTGATTACAAAACATATGTGACATTTGTCAATTCTTAACTTTTAACTATTTAAACATCCACACTATGATCTCTCTCCGTCTCTCTTCCCGTCTTCAAATTATCCACCATCACATTAAGGCAACTCGGGCCGCCTCGGAAACAAAATGGCATATAAAAAGAGGACCTACTATACTGTACTTGCAGACAACACTAAAATAAGCACAGGACTGCTTTAATCAGGCCCTGGCTACCACATCTAGTCCACCGACAACAATAACAGCCCAACCATTTAAACAGGCTGTGGCCAATGCTTACACGCAGAGACGGATGAGTTGAGTGTATTTTTTAAATCCCAGGCTGGTCAATCAAATATAAACAAAGAAGAAAAAAACACATCCATTCAAAAGTAATTTTCTTTTTCATCCACGAAAGGACTGAAGCATCAATCAAGTAATGTATATAGCATGCATACACAGAAATATCCAAGGAGCTTCATACGCTCAGAGATAAATATTTATATGGTGCCTGATCTGCACTTTTAGTACACAAAGAGCCTGGACTACATCACTGTGTGATGAAAACAAATCACTGTGCCAGAGGAAGATCGGTACACAGCACCTTAATAAACCATTAGCTCTTTGGGTGAGCAGTTTTCTTCCTCCACTGACTCTGATGCATAGATTTCTGCCTGGTCCATGCAGAACCATTTGTATGTGACTATGATTAGGGAAGCTTGGATTAGGTCTTATTGTGGCTCATGACACATGCACACAGACAGACACACACACACACACACACACACACACACAAACAAAATGAAAGCCAGCCCTGTGATGTGTACATTTGGAGAAACCCCAAAAACCTGATGACATAAACAAAGTTGTGTACTTCTTAATTAAACCTTCAAATACATGCAATGGGAAAACCACATAATAGTGCTACAAGACAGAGATTACATACATGATTGTAACCAACTCATCACTCATGTTAATGGAGTGGGTATAAAGAAAATATCTTGACAACGTGGGTGTTGCTAACTTAGTACCTTCAACAAATTACATCCAAACAGCAGAGGAAATGTTGAAACAAGCACCCTTTAGCCTAAAGCTAACACAAGAGTGGTGCTATTAGTTCAAGCTTGTCAGACTCAAACAAAAGGAGCATTTCTAACTGTGTTAAAGCCACTCTGATGCCTCTGTACATTTTGCGCTGGCTATTCTCCAAAGGCACTTTATTGTAACAGGCTTTTTTTCATTGTATAAAATCTCCTAATTATTGAGAGACAAAAAAGTATGGCCACTGCTAGACAATTTTTTTGCTGACAATTTTGGCCTTTCATGTTGGCCTTTAGGAGCTGACAGCAGGGAAATGCTCTATCCCTTAATGCAGAGCAAGTGCACAGGCTGAAGAATACCATGCCATTTGTCTTTGGGAGACTAACGAATTATCTCCTGTGCGGAGCAGGAAAATCACCCAGTAATTCTGCACTCATGGGCTACGAGGTAAGCCCTCTAGTCAGATAAAATTAGGATCAAATGTCTGGACAAGTTAACAGTAACAGTGACCACCTCGCCTAGAGGAAATAAATCAGCAAGCCACACGGGCAGTCACTGAGGGAGGCTAAAGAAAGGGCAACAGGTGGCTGTCAACTTAAAGAGAAAGAGGGTCATCATCCACTTAGAGAAGAGCAGCAAGTCTGTCTGCCACTCCACAGGCTCCACTAAGCTAAGCCAAGCACCAGCAGGAGGAGAGAATAAGGTGAAGCCAGTTCAGAGTATGTGTGGACAAGGTTCAGCCATGTTCAGCATGTGATTGGAAATATAGGGATCCAGTGTTATAAAATCAGGGAGCATCTCCCAACAGTATCATTAACAATAGGAACACAGAAATACAATAGAGTAAAACAGATATTTCCGTTCAAATCAACGTAGCAGGATGGTCAGAGCAGCAGCCATTTTTATGTGCAGCATTGCCACTGTGACCGTTGTAGTGGGATAAATTCTGCATTAACTAAATGCGGACTTGCTGAGGTGATATTTTGCAGTAACGAATAAAACGAGGGAGGCTAAAGAAAGGGCACAGCGAGCAAGAGTCAATTTGTAAAAATGAAAAAACTTCATCCATTCACTCTTGTCACAGCATAGGAAAGCACACTGCTAATACCAGATGAGTGACAGCTTTGTTTGGCTTATTTTCTGTAACCAGTGTAGCATTAAAGCATCGTGGAAGTAGCAAGCTGGCTAGCTGAATAGCATACAGCTGGCTTGGGAAGCCCCATTAGCTCATATGAGTCCTGGCGAGTTCGACCCACAGCAGCATCTGGCTGCTTTTGTCATGTCATTAAGGCAGAAACACAATAAAAAAATTCTTCAAGCATACAGCTGGCTAGAATTTCCTGGTTACAGAAAATGAGCCAATCAGAGGGCTGGCGATCAGCGGCAATGCTGGGTCGAACTCCCTAGCTAACAAGCCAGGCATCCCGCTGCATCCGCCCTCTTGCCGGCAAGCCTATTCCATGAATAGGAATTTAGCAAAGTTTGAAAACCCTCCAAATACAATATATCTTTTGGTGATTTACTGTATCAGTATTAGTTATAGTGTCAAGCACATCAAGAGAAATCCTCTTTGAGATCACCTTGTGCTTACTAAACCTCATAAAGTTATTTCTCATTCCTATTTGGTCTCACCAATAGTTTAATAAGCTGTCATGACTGAACAATCTCAATAAAAGAAGACCGTTTCCAAACCTTTCCATTGCACATCATGCATCAGCAGATAGACTAAATAACCATAGATGACTATCAGAGATAGCTCTCAGAGTGACTTCATTCAAATGAAAAATGTCTGGGACTTTGGTTTACTTCTACTGCAACAGAGAAATACGGCCCAATTTAAAATCTGACAATTTACAGCCTAATAGCTTTTCCAGGCATTGGGGTATTTTTACACTGTAGAAGAGGCACTGTGTGTCTTTGTGTAGGAATGCCTGCTTATCCACGTTCTGCTACTGACAGCTATAGTGCTCTTTGCTAACAAACCCTAAAAGTCACAGGGAAATTACTTTTTAAGGGCTTGTGCATTGCCCTTACATTATATGCGCATCAAGCAAGGTGGCAAAATCATTAACACCTATTTATCAGTCACATCTCACCAGAAAGATGTGTCAAAATTTACAGAAATCAAAATCTATATCCGAGTACAATGAAGTTGGTAAAAAGCTCAGGCAGTTAGCATCCTTAGTTTAATCAAAACCCAACCTCTGATCGTCTAGCGTGTGTGTGTGTGTGTGTGTGTGTGTATGCGTTTGCAAGCATGCCACGTGCATCCATGTTTGCATATGTTTTCACTCAGCTCTTTGGGCATTACTCAAAGACACCAGGAGGCCCAATAAAACAAAGTGACAGAACACAGCAACTCCAGAAAACATTAAATGTGTTCAGGCTTTGCTCCGTGCCAGTGGTCTGTTTCTCAGAGTGTTGTTAAAATGCTGTTAATTCTCGTTCAAATTAAAATTCTAGGCTATTTCCCAAAACTGCCACTGTGCAAGTTAAACAAGGACCTCAATAAAACAATCCCCTGGTAATAGAGGTAATTAATACTCATACCTCACTGGTCACATAGACGGAGAACCACAAATTGACCATCATAAAGTTAGAAATGACAAATGTACAGCTTAGATGAAAGTACAGTTTATTACCCACCGATGCAGGCATGGACTCTGACAGACAGCTGTGTTCGAAGAATAACGCTGTGTTTCTTGCCCCTCCTGTGAAGAAAAAAAGACAAAAGGAGAGAAAGAGAAGTGTTACAGGACATTGACCCATGTGTGATTATTTAAATGTGCGTGTGTGTGTGTGTGTGTGTGCTTTTGTCTATCTAATCTGAGGCAGCCTTCAATATGCCAGAGGCAAGCAAGCGCTGACAAGAAAATATACTGCAAAGGTGCAACATGATGACAAATTATACCGTTCAGTCTTAATCAAACCCTTCAATATTTGCCGTTTCAACACAACAGGGAACAGGTTGAGGAACAGAGCAGGGGAAAGGTCTCCAAAGGTGAAAATGAAGGATGGGAGTGGCTAAGAGGTCAACTCCCCCTCCTGGGTTAATGGAGATATGTCAAAACCCTATCACCGTCCTGTCAACTGCTTACAATGTCTGAATGACACTCCAAAACAAAGACGACAACAATGCACCCCGATTCTATTCAATGGTGAAAGTGAATGTGAGGGCAGTGTAGTTTGTATTTATACAAAGGATAATTTGGCTACTTAGAAGACCCGGCCCACATTTGTGTACAAAGTTTTGTGTAAAATTTGCCATTTTAAAGTATAAGGCTGGCATTATTCTATATTTATTTTAGTGGCAACAGTTCGCAAGAAAAGACCAAAACCAAGTGCAACCCTGTGAGTCGTTGATGTGTTTCTAATAGTTTTTGGACAACAAAGGACATCGACAGATATAAAATACAGATTACGATCAGCCTTATCCTTTAAGTGTTTTTCAGTCAGTCATAATGGATTCTGTCTGCCTGTGTTTGCATCTCAAATGTGAACAAACCTATAACAACATTAGAGGAAGATAATGACTCAGATGTTGTTGTTGTTGTTGTTGTGTCGTCTCAATTAATATGACAGACAAATGACATTTCAATCCCATGTTTAAAATTGTGGCGGTGGGGGCAACCGTTTTGTTTACATTTTGGATCACAGATTGTGCCTTCAACCTCCCGACTAGCTAAAGAAGCACAGAACAAACCCGGAAGACACCACTGTGGACAAGAGCACAGCAGGTAGAATTTCACAACAACCCCCCTCCTAATTCGGCTCTCTGACAAATAGGCTTTTATGCCGCCTGCACAAAGGCTGTGCGATTGTTCAGACTGGCATAGAGCTAGCGACAGACTGCTACTCTTAGTGACAATCAGGCAGCAGTGAGTATGACACGGAGAGAGAAAAAGCCTATCAGCACAGAAGGCAGGTCACACTGCAGCCTCACCATAAACAAGCAGCATTACTGCATAACCAATCCAGACAGACATACTGACATCTTTCTTTACTTGATCAGTCAGTGGAAGACTGCACTGACACACAAGCAGATTGCACGGCAGAGGAAATCTGTATATGCTCACTATTTATCAAATATATTATCCAGCAACAAGAAGGTGTGACACGGGAGCAACATCTGTCAACACGGACCTTCAGTGGTGAGATGAGACAGCAAACTGGAACTTAATCCTCCGTGATACTGTTGAGGCGAATGGGTAACCAGATCCATTTTGTCACGAAAGTCTGCTTTCTCTCTGCTCGGCTGCAACAGTATCCCCGTGCTTAACCAAGACCTGAGGCTACACAGGCCAACATGCTCATTATCAAATTAAACAAACACGCATGGTATATAAGTGAGGTTTTCAGACCCCCCTCACCAATTAAACATGAAAATTGGACACTCCTTCAGACAGTGCTGCAGGCCTGGAAAGGGTGGAGCTCAAAGTTAGAGGAATAATAATAATTATAAAGAATGTCAGCCGAAGAACAAATTGGCTACATGGTGGGATATAATACCTAGTGAATTCCCTGCTCCCCTTTTGGTCTTGTGTGCCAGAATGTTCTGGTTTCTTCTAGCGGTGGTGCTGTATAATCAACTCAAGCCAAGCGCATATTAAATCCGATTCATCATGTGCAACATCATGCTACTGAAATACCGTTGTTGCCACCATTTGAATAACCATGACGATAATCTCATGAAATGAATAAACTTGACCATTACCCAAAGCAATTGTTTTAAATTAGATGGCTTTATAAAGGATTAAATGAAAACATACGGTCATTGTTATTCATTCTGTACATGAAAAGAGGCAGTGCACTATAAATCTTTTTACTTAATAGCATAAATCTGCTATTCATCATCATCACTTATCAAATGTTGCAAACAGGAATGCAGTTGTGGAACCATAACAACTATACCTGCCAATTAGATACCCCATATTATTTTCTTCTCTATTCATCTCCAATCTCCCGTCACTGCTCTGTCCTACAGCGCCCTCATAATGCGCCGTCTTAATCCTAATACCCAGAGCAGCTGCAACTGGACCAGTGGATAATACCTGCCAGCTCCTTGCTCTCTGGCTTCATCTAAGGGAGCATTACTGGCACTGTTTATAAAACAACTCAAAATGTGTACCCACAGAAGGTGAACACACGAACTTTGGATCCAGTAAAGCCAGTACCTCTCCTTGAAGACCAATTAGTGCCAGACAAGAAGGCCCCACGGAGGTCTACTGACTCAGCACTTGTTGATGAACACTGCTTTCCTGCAACAGTGTCTACAGAGGGACCCGCAGAGTCTGAGTGAGCCGGGGGGGGTAAGGAGGTTGGAAGAATCTATCTACAGGCCTGCTTCACTAACCATTGACCAAGTCTCACACTCAAGACATGCACACATGCACACACAACCACATGCACACCGAACAATCACCAAGCGGTTCCATTCTGTTAATAATACCTGTTAACTGCTCCACAAACACAAGAAGGGACAACGGGTATTTTATTTCCCTCCTTTAAGTTTAAGCTGTACTGTGTTTGACAATTCCTCTGCTTCTTTTCAAATGCACTTTTTTTCTCCTCAAATAAAAATGGTGTGCGCTGTCTGAGTGTCTAACAAACATGAAAACATATTGAAAACAGAGCAGTCCCAAGAGAGATGAAATAAGATGATCAGAAACTCTGAATAGTTGAGGCAAGAACAGTTGGATTTTAATAGGCTCGACTTCTAACTGGTTGTTGAACATATCAAGAACACTCAATAAAACAAAGAAAGGCATATTCAGCAAAAAAATGTTGGCTTTCAGATGTGCTTTATATGTACCAGGCCAGTGAAATGCTCAAACGTGTCTGTGCTGTAGCAAGGTCAGCTACACATTTCACATGCTGAATCAATTATGACAATTGTAACAGCACTTCATGTTATCTTCTCTCAAGACAAGTCAGGGAATATGTCCTTGAGGATTTACAACTTCACTAATTATCTGCCAATTGATGTCACAGATTTGAGCAAAAGTGACATCAAGCCCAATGCATAACTCCACGCATGAGTTCGATATGCATTAACATGTTTCCTACAACATCAATCCATGTAATCCACAAAAATATTCAAGGGCTATAAATGTCGGGCCATCTGATCCTAACTACGTCCCCCATACTCCATCTCGGCTCAGGGCTACAAATACAGGAAATTGTGGGTACGGGGTCAATCAATCTATCACAGCTAGACAACTAAATGACACACTGACTACCTGAAAGTGTGCAGATACATCTGAGCACATGCCTGGGCTGTATGGCCAGTTAATAACAAAGTGAGACTGTATCGGAGATGTGACAGGGGATTTATGAGTCACAATCGCCTATAGCTGAGCTTCAAACACAGTGTGGAAGTGATTATGGCCCTTAAGCTCCCGTGACATGGATATCTCCTGGCTGTGCAGCGCTCTGTCAGAGAATCATACCTTAATCTGTTTGTAAAGACACTAGGTATGACACAGGCGCCTCAGGAATGTAACCTGTCATTAGTATCAATTACAGATGGATTCAACGGCCAATGATCAGGAACTCAGGCAGTATGTGAATATAACACTATTCTCTTTCCAAAGGTATAGTGGCTAGGCTTAAAGCAAAAACAGGTAATCCAACATTTTGCTTGTTAACTGGAGTTAGTGCAACACAGTTATTTTGATATCAACTTGTAAAACTCAAAAACGGGGAAATACTCAAATTATTTTCTGTAGGTTAGATGTTTTGGAGTTGGAGACTGCTGCTGACAGATTTGCAGTATAAAAGGAGGGTGAAAACAAAAGTAAAATGAAACATGTAAAGGTGAAATGCCTCATCAGAGCGTTTATTAGCTCAATAATCATCAAATCAACAACACCGAGCAGTGGGGGATGTAATCCTGGGCACATCGGCACCATAAAAAGCCAGCGAGCACAACTGCCCTATTTTTACAAAATAATTGGCTAACCACCTTCACCTCCAGCCTCCTCAGACAACACTGTGTGGGATTAATGACACACATCCATACCAGCCTGAGCCAGCTGGCACGACACAGGCCCTGGCAGGGTCAGTCTTCGACGAGAGAAGAAGTGGACCACTTTAACCTCACGGCTCTCAATAGCCTCCCGTAAGCTCCTAACAATTTCAGATGGAACTGGGAAAGGAAGGCACGCTCATCGTCCAATAGAAACGCCGAGCCAGAGAGCAGCTTATGAATTCCAAGTTAGACAAATAAATCCATACATGTTTGTGGTCCAGTCGACCAGGAGCTCTAATGCCAACCTTTGGTTCGTGATCGTCTAAAGTGGGCGGCACATGAATGATATATCAACATACTCCACCGTACATGAAAAAAACATATGGAGTCAATAAAGTAACTGGCCAAAGAACATGTATGAAACTAACACTATTTTAAACTTTTCTCTTCTTCATCCAGGTCTAGGAGTAATTTCAAGACATAGCCTCATTTAACGACATATTACCAGGAAACAATGCAGCCAAATTAGAAGTTGAGAGTTGCATGGTGGCGGGTGTACAATTGTAGTTTGGCCACTTCTAATGAGAGCACTGATGTAACATTCAATTGAGACGAGGGCAATTACTCACGAGACGCGTCTACACCTCATAAGTGGTTTAGATGACATCACTTCTGTCACCGGGCCAGGGAGGCCAGGTATTTTAAGAGACATGAATGGATGAATGCCATGGAAACTCTGAGACATTTAGTCTGTTACAGAAAAGGGCACTAATGATACCACCACAGAACTGATCAAATATATCAAGGACTCGTTTTCATCTATACAGCTATGATCAGCATAACCTATGCATAAACAAGTATTATAGTCAATCAATAACATATCCTGCAATGACATTGTTGAGATATTTGGTGCCTGATTCACAGATGAATTTGTGAAGTTAATTATATGAATATTTAATATTAACTTTTTTTTCGAGACCTATGAAACTGAGAGTCCCTAAAATGAGGTAAAGCCTGTCCCCTCGTTTGTTCGACAGGCCAAAGCGCCTACTGAGAGCAGCTTTTGAGCGGGAGAGCTCAATCAGCTGAAGCCCGGAAAAGGGATTATTTCACTAATTGTTCCTGAAACAAAATGGGTATCATTATGATTCAAATC
The DNA here is from genome assembly GCF_004355925.1 of Anarrhichthys ocellatus. Taxonomy (NCBI): domain Eukaryota; kingdom Metazoa; phylum Chordata; class Actinopteri; order Perciformes; family Anarhichadidae; genus Anarrhichthys; species Anarrhichthys ocellatus. Next base: position 1,848,662 of record NW_022280043.1, read on the forward strand.
ACTGTAATAGAATCAAATATGGCAAGCAGGATACTTATATGTATCCCCATTTGTCAGGATTTAAATAAGGACTATCATTTGCCTCTTATCTTGCCTGAATGTTTATGTCTCTCTCTCGAAAAACAGATGATATTGATAATGTCTGGCTTTTAAGGCAGATAAATATGTTTCGTGTTTTTAAAAGTCAGATTGTTGTAATAAAAAAACCTTTCAGGTGAGTTACTCTTGAATAACACATTTTTATTTCTGGTTCATAACAGCACATTTGACCACTACAACATGAACAATCTAGTCCTGGACAATCAGCGCCTGGCAAGTAACGTACATTATCAACCTCCAGTGCCATGCTTCCTACGTTTACAATCTGACTCTTGGAAGTGCAAAGAATATATGACCAACTTTAGTGCAGTGACAAGAGAATGTTTTTCATGTCAGCATGTTGTGCATATGCAATTGTTTGCTTTTGTTTGGTGATAGTGAAGGAAAAGCTAAGAGGATCGAGTCAGAGGGGATCGTTATCTTACCCTCCTTCCTCCTGAAATCCCTCCAGTTCATCTCTCTGCTCGGCCAGGGTAGACTCCAGGTCCAGGTAGCTTCCATTATGGGACAGCTGAAGGGCACAGTCATCAGGCTAGATCAGAGGGAGACAAAGTTAAACACTGATCTGTCTTCAACCCTCTAAAGATCATGTAATTTACACATGTAAAGAATACTACATGTTGAGTAAGTACTGTAGTAGATTTATGAGTTCATGGTCAGTTGAGGCTGAGAGCCAATGGCCTGTTATACCAAATACTGCACCTATCAGATCAGCCCAGAACCAACACATCAGCTAAACAAGGTAAAAAAAAGGCAGATTTGGAGACTCAATGGCTTGTTACAACCAGTGGCAAGGAGACAATCCTTCTAGACATATTGCTCTGGAAACAGAAGAATGAAAGGGTTGAATGTCTATTTTTCAAGCAAAATATTAATTCATAACCACATACATAACAATCACGATGGGGTGAGACTTAGACTCTTTAAATGACAACTTCAGCTGTAACAACAATGTCGAAACAATATATTTTATGGTCGTATGCAAAAACATAACAACTTTGTTCTTTTTATATGGGTCAATGCAGAGTGTATTTGAGGTTTATGTCTAGTCTTCTGCGGACCATAGAAAGTTATTTTATCAGCTCCAGTCAGCACTCTACAATGACAAGCAGGGCAAGGTTGGAGAGAAGTCATGCAGATCTGGAGCGGTTTGGCAGTCTGGTGCCTCTTATCTGTCTGCTCTCCTGTCTGATAAACTATCCATGACACGAGATGATTTTGCAGAGGAGGTATGATTTGTCTGCTCGTGGATGGTTGTCAACAGCTGACTGTGGTCAAGGAGATGAGGAATTAGTTCTGTGTCTGTTCACTTGTCTGGCTGACCTCCAAATTGGAGATATTAACCTATTTATATTCCGAGTCTGTCAGCTCCACAGGACAGCGGCTCCAACGGTGAAGCAGAGGACGGGAAAACAAATACCATTACGGCAGGGAGGACATATGACTTCAGTGAGGAGAGTGGCACTGCTCTGCTCCATCGACAGCCAGGGTATCTAAAACAACCTCATATTGTACAATCCTGAAAATACACTGAGCACATAGAACATTTGTCTTCTCTTGTCAGCTCACATTGAGGGCTTTGTAAGATAGCGAAGTCTATGATACACTTTCATAAATTACCATGTACACATCCCAAAAGCGGTTTGCTCGATTATTTTCTCTGAAAAGAAGAGCAACGCATGTAAACACATATATAAAACATGTGATTTTTAAATTAGAGCGGTTATTGCCAGGTCTGATGCAGTTCAATTTCCATATGACAGTAACTTAATTGAGCGTGAAGGGAAAAGGCTGGGAAAGGCATTATGGGTCTGATGGCTTTGATCTCTTAAGCCACTCTGTTTGTATAACTGCACTGCAGCACTCAAGGACTGTGTCATATTTGAGCAGTGAAACAAAACATGTGGTTGGTTAGGATAACTCTTACGCTCCCTGACTATGAGCTGTCTTGTTGGATTTCCATGCATGGTAAACCAAATGATTATCTGGAATATAATAGTTGAGGAGCTTATAGGGCTGAACTTCTTTATTTTGAGAGACCAGAGATGAGGCGAAGCACAAGGCCTATGCAGTGAACATACACAGAAAACTTCAATTACTCAGTAAATCCTATTGTATCTAAGACAGTGATAAGCTCTAGTTAGATCGTTGTTGATGTTCTTGCAGTAAGGCGGACTGACAGATAAAAAGAGACACAGATAGAGAGAAAGGTAGAGAGGAAGGCAAACAAACAAAGCTATACTGTACACAAGCAGAGGAGGGAGGCAAGTGCTTCTCCAGATTAAAGGACAGATTCTGGACAGACAGGAAATCCAGGCATGTGGGACAAAGTTAGGCCCACTATTTTTATGTCGATGGACTGAGATGCCTTTAAAAAATAATGGGTGTGACAGTAATATGAAATGTAGCATGAAGGAGAAGACACACTAATTTATATACTCTTACAGTATATTTTTTTACTCTTTTTATGTCTTCAAATTCCTTAAATTCTGCTTTAAGCACCATTGGAGTTCATTAATTGGATAAAAGGGAAAAAAATGTTGTTCTCTTTAAGCTTCACGCTGTGTATCACAACCTGAAATAGACAAAACATTGGCTGAATTTGCAGCTGTAACCAGTAATCAGCTGAACCATGAAATGCCTTTCACCAGACACCAAACGTGGAAAAGTCAAAGTGAACCATGCAAGTCTGCCATTAATCAGTCAATATCTGTACATACTCGTTCATGTATTCACATATCCATCCTCTAACCAGTGGCTCTTCAGGTTTTCATTATATAATCAACCTGGATTACTGATTACAAGTCTTGCCACGTAAAACCGTGCCAGGTTGATGCACAAACGGCCCTTAATCCAAGAACAGTGCTCCCAGATTATCAGTAGCAGAGGCTTTCTTAGCTGTCCCCCGTCTAGGACTTGAACCCACAGTGGCCTGTGATGGCCAAGTCCAGAGAGGTAACCACAAGAGCTCTGCTCACACACTGAGGTCTGGCCTCTCCCTTCAACCACCATACTGTGGTCCACTGACCAGGGAAGCAGTTAAGACAGAAAGAGCTAAAAATAAACACCATGCAATTTCCAATTTAAAACTGCTATCTCACTCCAAATTTCTTTGGAATGAGAAGAGGAATACTGTGTGCAAGTTGCACATTGCAAACTCAATAGCCCAACAACATTGACTTTTACACAGTTTTACAAATGCTAACCCCGGTAAAGCTAAACCTACACATTTCTGTCTGTTAACTGCACCGGGCTCGAAATTAAACAAGATGAATTACACCTTAAAGGTTGAAGTTTGTTTGATAAAAGTGAAGATAGGTATTTGTGGTCTTTCTGTGAAGGCAAGTGATTAAAAACACATTAAAACACACTTGATGCATGAGAGAGAAACCACAATCCTCTGTCAAGCATGCGGAAGATGAGTCTGTCCACCGACGCTGCATTCTTCTGAAAGGAGCCCTCTGCCGAGACAACCCTTCAAAATGCAGAGACCAACAAAACCTCAACTCTGCATAACAATGCGCAAAAGAATTCAAAGGAGCTCTGACAGGCATGAAGGAGGAACCTGTATTTTACAGCATTTAACATAACTTCTCATTACGGGACCCAAAAATTGAAATTGGTAAAGTGAGAGAGTCCATTCTCCAAGACTTAGCCACATTTTCCCTCCCTTGAACACTGCTTTGCAATCAGATGCCAGGCCTCAAGGCCACCAAGCCACAAACCACAAAACACTGACAGAGAAGAAAGCATGTGAAGGACTATTGATCTATTGATTTACGATGACATTACAAGTAGATCTGGAATAACTCCAGCTGATGTTGAAGAGCCCGGTCGCTATGTCATCTGACAAGGACAATGCATTATTCATGACAGAAGAGTCGGGCTGAGTCAGGTGATGACTTGTCATACTTTGTATCCACAGAAGACACAGAAAAGTTTGAATATTTGAATCACCATTCAAGCCCGCGAAATATTCAACAGTGCTACTGCGATGACAATAAATTACATACTGCATTTAAATACATGGTGGCAGCACTTTTTCCGAAAGGAAACGGGGTGAAAAACTGACTTCAAAGTGTGTCTGCTGTCCTGACAAATCTGTTGTTGCTACACAACAAGCATTTATGGTTTAAATCCTTGTTGCTATAAAACTTAATCCTTGGTCATAAGGGCTTTTGATGTTTAAACCTCACTAACAGTTAATTGATGTTTGACTTTGAGCAGCAGCATAGCCCATGTGCCATCCCATGTACGAACCAATCCAACACACACACGTATAAACAAAAACCACTCACACACACACGTACAGATCACCCCTCTGGTGACTGCAGACTGAAGCTGACAGGAAGAGCCCAGAGACAGCATATGCTAGCTGTTTTGACTCCCTCGACACCATGTGTCTGCAGCGTGCTATTTATACCAGATTGACCTGCGCCATAGAGACGGAGCTCAAAGACAACAGATTTGCTATCGAATGCGTGTATGTGTACAGGGTCACGGCAAAGTGAGGGTGTGAATCACAGAACTCAATGTGGTCACACAGTCTTGTCATCCACCTGAATGTAATCTTTTATAAAAAGCACAAGGGCTGCTCCTTCAAGTTACTGCCGACCACAAATGCCCATGTGACCGAATCTCACAGCGCTGCTGAGCCTATACCACCGGTACTCCCTCTCTGTCTAGTTTGTGGTGCAGCCGGCCCGCTGCTAAACTGAGAGCAGTCGACTGTGCAAAGTACATCAGCTCTTTGTTTGTGTTTTTAATTCTGCCCGCTTCCCTCTCCTCTCTCAAACAGTGGAAAGCGTTCCCATCCCATCCTGCTGGTCAGAGTGAGTTGGCTGCAGAATGAGAGCCAGGCTTGTGGTGATCCACAGCATCCTGAGGCTTCCGTGACTTATCTTACCAGCTCTGCTCAAACAAGATGGAGTACCATTGATCTGACAGAATGAAGAAAGACCCTAATTAACTTTCTATTTACATGACTTCCCAACCAGACTAAGATGAGTGCTTAATAAAACACTCAAACTCACATCCTATGGCCCCTTTGCTTTGTTTAAATGTGAAGGTCAGTAGATGAGGCCTTCAGAAAAACGTGTTTGGATGCACATAGTGTAATCAGAAGGCAGAAACTGGCATTTCTCAAAAGAATTAGCCTTCAGAGGCCTCTGAAAGAAAAATAATTGAAAATGGGCTTCAGGTTTACATTATTGATGTCACTGGATTTCTTTAGGAAACATAAACACCATGCCAAAGAGGAACATTCAGTTATTTTGAGCTGCTTAAAACTGGCTGTGCAGTTGTGGATCTTGGGAAGACCAACTCTTGCAACCAAAACAGACATAATGCAGCTGACAAAACACAACAAGGTAGAGAGGCACTGCAACATGCATTCTGCTTCTGACTAAAAAAAAAAGAGAGAATATACCATAAAGGCAAGATGCCAAATAAAAATGTGTTGTGTTTCCACACAGATTCAGAAGTTGCGTTGAGATCGGATGGTTGCAAATTCAAATCCGCAGATCTAGGACAATCCGGGTGGGGAATTACCCTCTCCAACCCATCAACAACTGACCAACTGGGCATTTGACCCCCCCCCCCTTACTCTAAAATGGGGCTTTGTATAGACAACAGCAGAAGTGGTTTCCTAAATAAACTTCAAGCTCAGTTAAGCCAAGAGACAACCAATTGAAAGTTGATGGAAGCTTAAAAGCAAACAATGATATTAATTGAGTAAACCACTGTTGTATTATCTGTTTATTTCTCTGTTTTCTTTTCTCTCACACAAAAAAACTCCAACAATACTTTTCAAAGTTTCAAAAGGTCTCTCTGAATCAAGCTAATGGATATAGAACAGGTCAAACGGAGGGGATTGGTGTCGTGGTTGAGGTAAACATTAACAGATCCCTGCTCCTCAGACAAATAACGGATGTCTAAATCATTCCAACACCACTTACTGCCACCGGATATACTCCTTAATGTCATATTACAGGCCTATCTTACTGTCACTGTGCATGCAATCATCGTTTAATTAAAGCACATTGATGCTCCATCAGTCACTGGCTCTATCAATGGTCTATTAGGTTTGTTTAGTATAACCTCACCAACATGCTGAAGCTAATCATTAATTTAAGATTCTGTAGGTGTTACCTTTTCTCTGAGCTCATTGAAAGAGACATGAAGAAAAACATCATCAACAGATTAATAAGTATACTGCATACCTTCTGCGGGGCTTTTAGCAGCCTGTGGACTCCAGCAATCTGATTTATCAGAGGAATATCTTCCCTGAAGGTGTACTGAGGTGGCCGGGTGGGCTCGGGGAAGTTGGTGCTGTTAAATGGATCAGTATCATCTAAGACCTGCACCCTGCACATAAACGTAGCCATGATGTATCCATGCAAGCCGATTTTGGATGAGGAAAATAGTGGATGCGACACCACAGCCTCTGACAGACAGGCAACCCACCCCCACCCCCCCCCACCCCTCCCCCCTCCTCCCCCACACCCCACCCGCCCGCCCCCGGGCAGCGAACTACCGGCAGGTCTTCTGCAGTAGCAAAACCCTGCACCCTCTGTTATCCTTGGACCTTCTCCATTCGCTTCCCGCAGCGCGGAGGATCAGGACAGTGTGCACAACGGTCCAGAAGTAAAGATCCTGGGTACCTCGTTGAGAGATACGGTCAGTCAGTGCGCTGTGGAAATGAGCGGGGCGGCGGTATCCAAGGGCATTGCGGGCGTTAGAGGTGCTGAGGCAGACTGCGGACGGGACTGCCACACTTGGTGCCTGGTCTGTGAGAGCGATGGGAAGCGGCACCCTCCTCGAGCATAAACTCTGCCAGGGGGACACACAGCGGCCAGACGGCCGGCTCAGCTCATGTTACAAGCGCAATGGCGGCCTCCAGCGGCGAGTAGGAGAAGTACACACAAAATCAAAAACGCTGCACCGAACTGGCAGCGACTCAACAAAGCAGCGCGCGATACAATCAACTAAAACTGAGAAACACATTGTGGCTAGATTGATGGCAGTATATGGCAAATATACAGAGCTTCTTCATATAGCTGTATAAAAGAATATTTAAACCGACAGACAGGTAGATAGCGTAACACTTTATCCTGCAAAGACAGATGAAATGACATAATTCTAGAGATTTTGATAATCTCAAAATAACTGTATATCAAACATAAATAATAAGTACATAAACAACCAATAATGTGTTATTAACACGTCACAATGTAGTTGTAAGAATATATAAGAACATCTCAAGTGTTTATGTATTTGTCAAAAAGGATATGGCCCAACTCTTCTTGTAAAGCATCCATAAACAGTTAATGAATGATTGTCAATATAAACTATATTGTATTGAATATGAAAAGTGAAATATTTCTTATATGTATTAATTAACTGTGCAATGATAAATACTTCTTCTGACTCCATGGAAAATTAGCAAACTCCATCTGCTGACTAAGGCCATAAAGGCTGACATGCTAGGAAATGTTTGTATTGTGACACACTGTTTTATCATTCTTTAACTCTGCACCATACAATAAATCATATAAAAAAATGTTCTTCCAGTAAACCTCAGTGATTGACCCTTCCTAATCAGATAAGACTAGTTCTTACACACCTGATGCTCTCTGACGCTGCATCCTAGTCAATCTATTACAGAGGTCCAGTACATAACCAAGGATCTTATGCCGTGAGCCACAATTTGCATTCCAGCAATGCACAGTGCACTAGTGTATCCCAACAATACTACAGTGTCTGACTGATCATGAAGTTAAAACTCCCCAATCCAGGCCTGGAGGACAGGATATTGTCCCATCAGCAGCTGGACAAGCTGGAGGAGGAAGAAGCTGGAGACAGACCGAAATGGGACAACAAGACCCAGTACATGCTGACCTGTGTTGGGTTTTGTGTGGGCCTCGGAAATGTTTGGCGCTTTCCCTACCTGTGTCAGAGTCATGGAGGAGGCAAGTGGTGCTTTCATTGTTTACTGCACTTATTCCACATTTGACTATTTACAATAACACTGGGCAGAAAAAAAATGTGTATGTCATTATATCACCCAGACCAACTGGAAGAGTTCAGGAGAACGTATACTCCCAGACGTCTTTATTAACATTTCATTCACAGGCATCAGGCAGGTCTGTCTGCCTGCTATGTCATCAACTATGCATTTTAGATGACCTGTTGAAGGTTTGGAATTATTCCTAAAGCCCGAAGACACGTGACAGCCTAGAGACTGATAAATGCATATTTCTTTGTAGTATTGGGAACTGTTGGTCAGCCGTGGATTTTGTTCCCCCTTACATCCATTTGCTTTTATTTTTATGAGCATATTTTATATTTTCACGTTGTTTTTATGTATGTAAATTAATTGTTTGCTGTGGTTTTATGTTTACAAACTAGCTAGCCTCAATTTCCCCCAGGGCCAAATTATTTTTAATTGGTCTATATACAGTAGGATAATAGTTGACACCCTTAAGTTAAGTAATTACTTAACACTATCACAATACCACTGATCCAGCAATGACTATATCCTCGCACTATCTTTCAAACACTAGATATAGGAAGCAGCTTCTATCACATGAATTCACATCAGCAGTGTATAGACTCGTTAAGATGGCTTGTAACTTATCTGTCAGATAAGAAAGAAGCAGAAAGACATTTCATGCCCTCCGACGGCCAGGAAATCCTCGTAAACAGCTTACTGCAAAGGCTTGAATGGGTTGTTGCATTATGAAGTTACATGCATTCACTGTCGGACTTTATCTCTGCATGTGCTGACATGCATCCTAAATGATTAACACCCAAGAGATTTATCGCTAACATGACATCATTAACCGTTCCTTCGTATTTTCTTCCAGGTGCATTTATGATACCATTTCTGATCCTGCTGGTTCTTGAGGGAATCCCACTTCTATATCTTGAGTTTGCAATTGGTCAACGTTTAAGAAGAGGCGGTTTGGGAGTGTGGGCTGCAATTCATCCCTATTTGACTGGCATTGGTGAGAAACGTTTTGTTTCATTTTTGCTACAACTGGTGAAAGAGTGCCTTAAAAGAACCCCTTTTAAAACATTCACTGGCAGGTATTGCTTCCATGGGTGTATCTCTGACGATCAGTCTCTACTACAACACCATCATTGCCTGGATTCTTTGGTATTTCTTCAACTCATTTCAAGAGCCTCTGCCTTGGAGTCAATGTCCAATGAATGCTAATTTAACAGGTAATGCTACAACTGGTACTGTATTTCTTGCAGAATAAACTCTTGATTTTGGCGTACCAACACAAGCTGTTAATTCTGTTGTTAAATTCTGTCAGACATCGTCTCAGAGTGTAAGAGGAGCTCCCCTGTGGACTATTTCTGGTACAGGGAGACCCTGAACACAACTCCAACGATTGAAGAGGACGGAGGTCTGCAGTGGTGGATACTGTTGTGTCACGTGTGTGCGTGGTCTTTGCTCTATATCTGCATCATTCGTGGTATTGAGACAACTGGGAAGGTACAGCACATTCCTTACTACAACAAGAGAGACAATTTGAATTCAACTAAACAGTAATTGTGTGAATATACTTTCTTTTCCCGAGGCTGTGTATGTGACTTCGACCCTTCCCTACGTGGTGCTGACGATATTTCTGATCAGAGGGTTGACCCTGAAGGGCTCTTTGGATGGAGTCAAGTTCCTCTTCACGCCAGATGTGAGTTGCATTTCATTTAAATTCATTTCACACTGATTTTACTGCAGATAACAAATCAGAATGCATTCAATCGATAATTAAAAAAAAAAAAAATGTTTTAATGCTGTTTGAAAGTTAAGTAGCTACAATTGTATGCTGACATATTTTAAGTAAGGATTAATTATGTTTTAATGTTTCCAAAAAATAAAATGAAAAAAATCTGTTTGAGTTACCCTCACGTATTTGATCTTTTATGAAATGTCTTGCTATTTCAGTCCTCTGAAAATAACTCATCCATATTAGATGGCTCTCATATTATGGCCCTCGTTAGGGGTAGAATATAACCCATCAGAGCAATAACTAGTTGATCCATAATGGTCCACTGTACCATTTCTTTCAGTTAGCAGAACTGGCGAAGCCATCAACATGGCTCGATGCAGGTGCTCAAGTTTTCTATTCCTTCTCTCTGGCTTTTGGTGGTCTTATTTCCTTCTCCAGCTACAACTCAGTACAGTAAGTTATTTCGTTTTAACTGGTGTCATTTAAAGTTAACTCAAAGTAAAATGGCATTCTTCCTTTAGCAACAACTGTGAACAGGATGCAGTGATCATCTCTATCATCAATGGCTTCACCTCCGTCTATGCTGCAACGGTCATTTACACTATAATCGGCTTCAGAGCAACCGACAGATTTGACAACTGTATTTCTGGGTACGTTGTGTCTTTTTCGCTAAATTATATATTTAAACAGCTCATATATTTTTTTCTCCAGCAATACATCGACTGTGAAAACAGTTTATTTAACATTTAACTAAAATTTTGTGTTTTAGAAACATCCTAACATTACTAAATGTCTTTGAGCTTCCTGAGGGCAACATCACTGACAGCAACTACGATCAGGTTGTTCAGCGTCTTAATGAAACACACCCTGAGGTTATTCAAGAGCTGGATCTTAGGACCTGCAACTTAAACACCTTTCTTAGTGAGGTAAGATTATTTATGCACCAGGACTTTTCCATTAGCAAAGAAGCTGCTCCTTGTTAGTGGAAAATATACCAATGTGTATTTTCAAACTATCCCTGCTATGCTCTGCTATAATGCTGTGCTTTGTTTGGGTCTAGGGAGTTGAAGGAACTGGTTTAGCCTTCATTGTGTTCACTGAGGCCATCACCAAGATGCCCCTCTCACCGTTGTGGGCCGTCCTTTTCTTCGTAATGCTCTTCTGTCTCGGTCTGTCTTCTATGTTTGGTAACATTGAGGGAATTATAGTGCCACTGCAAGACCTCAAAGTGTTCCCTAAAACATGGCCAAAAGAAGCTGTCACTGGTAACGCCCACATGTATTCGTTCAATTTACATTAAGAGATTTCTAGAATATCTTAACAACTTTTTTTGGTTTCCTTCAGGTGTAACGTGCATGTTCTGCTGTCTGGTGGGTCTGATATTTCTCCAAGGCTCAGGGAACTATTGGCTTTCACTCTTTGACACCTATGGAGGATCCATCCCTCTACTAGTTGTTGCATTCTGCGAGATGTTCTCAGTTGTGTACATATATGGAATAGACAGGTGATAGAAAAAAAAATATATATATATATGTTTTACTATAACGGTTTGTTTTTGTCAATTAAAAGATGAGAAAAACTAAATTAGCTCACGGTATCACAAGTATCCCACACTATTATTGTACCGCCTTTATTAAAGGAGGCTTGTTAGTCTGTTAGTTTGTCTACACACTCTTTGACAATGGAATATATGTGTCACTTTCCTCTTAGGTTCAATGATGATATAAAGTTCATGATCGGACACAAACCCAACTTCTTCTGGCAGGCAACATGGAGAGTCATCAGCCCACTCATTATGCTTGTCATCTTGGTTTTTTACTTCGTCACTAAAGTGTCTGAACAGCTCCTTTACAAAACGTGGGATCCTGAATCGGTAAATAATGAATGAATTTTGAGATGATCAAAATCATCTGAGCTACGGATAATGATCTTTTAAAACATGCCGTCATGAACCACTGAAAACTCAAAATATGGCATTTGCTCTGTCTTTGCAGGATAAGTTCCCTACACTGGAGGAAAAGCCATATCCAGTCTGGATCAGTGTGATCATCTTCATATTGGCAGGGATACCCAGTCTTGCTGTGCCTTCAGTTTGTCTCTGGAAATGTTTAAGGACAAAAAAGAGGGATACAATTCATCTCGATAATAACTCTGACTAAATTCAAATGAACAATGAAAGCAAAACATCCCCAGCCTAATATGGTATTTTCTTTTTTTTCAAGAAGATTTAGGTAATTGTTATCATGGTTTAATCAACACACATTTAAAATAGGAGGCACAGCTATACTGAACAGAACTCTCCGTTTTCCTCAGCCACATGTGACCTGTTTGTTGTGGCTAAAATCAGTGGTATTATATTCATATGTTCATGAAATTGTGGATATCATCTGTTTGCTTTTAGGAACATGGTATGTACCATTAGGCACATTATTTGAGGTAAAGGCACAGGGCCCATGCAGTGTGCTCTACATCATCTATTCTTGAAGCTCTATTGCATAGAGACGCTATAAGTCTGGTCTTAAATCTCAGCGGGTGGGCCAGGACAGTTTCTTATAACTTTGGGTGAGACTCAGACTTTGCTAACAGTATACATTTCAAAACAAATTACTGCAAACAAATTCTGTCTATCGATCAAGTCTAGTGACATAGGATCTTAGTATAAGCCCATAGTAGAGTTATATCCCAGGCCCCGTCGTGGGTTGATCCTTTACTGGGATTAACTGTGATTTGACAGCTACAGTTTATTATGTGATTAAACAAATAGATTTTGAGACTATAGGTGCTGCCCCAGAAGGAAGCTGACTTTGAGCCATGCAATGAATGAAGGTACATCCATCTGTCCAGCTGGGGTCACTATTGTGACATGTTTGAGAAGTGAATCAAATATTGACTAAATCAGCTGCATATCTATCTTTTATTTTATTTTTTAAATTCCTTCATTTGCCATTTGTAAAGTAAATTACACTGTGTGTGCTGTATGCCTCTACTCTGTGTTTGCCAGGGAACAATAATGGATGTGACTGATTGTAGTCTGTATGAATATGATACATATTACGTACAAGACATTTTGAATAGTGTTTTTGGTGATGAAGTCTGATAAGGAACTCCATACACAATACATGTTTTCTGGAGTAAGTGAAGGTTGGTAATTACCGTTGACTGAAATAACTCAGCAGTTTTGTAAAGGATTTAAAAGGCATCTGTACTGTCAAAGTTTTCTCCTGGGCTCCTTATTTCTGCTGTGTTGTATTAAAACCACCTGTTATCATCTCTGTTATCAACATCATATCATGCTGCTTTACACAAGGGCTTTTTATTACACAAACAAACCACACAAAGCCTCAAGGGCCAACAAGATGCATGAGGCTGATAAAGCAAATGACGCCCCTTCGTCAGGTAACAAGTCACCAGTTTCTCCCCTTCTCTTCAGACAGACTTTACAAGTCCGACAAAAAGATTTGCCTCATTAAATAAACTGAAGTAACAAAAGACAAAGAAGTGATGGACAGAGAAAGTGGAAGTGATGAGCAGACGCAGGTTCATGGACCTAAAGAAATTACTGAAAGACCAAAATGGGACAATAAAGTACAATATTTGCTAACCTGCATAGGTTTTGCTGTGGGACTTGGGAATGTGTGGAGATTTCCATATCTGTGTCAAATCTATGGTGGAGGTAAGAGCCTTTCATTAACAGTGTGCTTCGTAATGTTAACACAAGAAAGTGAAGTAGACAGTCTGGCTTTCCATTTGGTTTTTCATGACCAGAAATATTTAGCAGTCAATAATCCAAGTGTTTAAACTAAATGCTGTTATTAAAAAAACTTAACTGTTCCTTTATTTTATAAATTAATTTCCTTATGAAAATACCAAAAAATAAACATTTCCAGAAAATAATTTGTTTAAATTACAACCAGGGTAATTGTCTTTCTGATATGTTCCCACTATACAAAAATATGCACGTATAAACATACAGACTCTAGACAACAGTTCTACTTCAATGTGGCACGATGACACAATAGTCACAAGATTATTTTTTACAACTAGTTTTCTCTTCAGCATCGAATTGACTATTATTGTCCTACTCTCTATATTAGCATGTTTGGCATGACTGAGACATGGTTTCACATATGATGCAGAAATGATGCAGACATAACTTTGCTCTGATTTTCATGCTGTAATTATCTTGTTTTTCCAGCACACAATTGACATCTCTGACTTTGATTATACAACTTTTAAAGATGACTCCACTTTTAGTTTGATTCCACCAATGATTTAGAGAGGTATATCACTGCAGTGATGTGGCACCTTTGACTCTTGTTTTTCATGTTTGACCGAAGACAATCCCTACTTGGATAGTTCACTACTATTCAAAATGTATACATTATCAACCCATTTAAAAATATTTAAAAATATTTTTACAACTCCATACAGTGGTGCGCAAAATATACAATTGAAGATCAAATGACGAGGGAAAACATGGCTGTTGCACACTACTGTAGGTCAGGTGTTAAGATGCTGGCAATGAGTGAGTGTGATAAAGCTCTGCTTGTTGATAATAAAATGTCCACTAATGGGAAACTGAATGACCTTCAACTATAAAGGCAATGCCAATGTTTATTTTTAAGTTGAAGTCAAGCGCTTACTGAAAAAATAAGGTTTATCGTTTAATTATGAGTTATCAAAATCATTTTTATCCCTTATAAATGTACTTTATTTCAAGGGGCGTTTCTGATTCCTTATGCCATTGCCCTGGTGTTTGAGGGACTTCCTCTGCTGTACATGGAGCTGGCCATCGGACAACGGCTCCACATGGGAAGTGTTGGGGTGTGGAATTCAATCTCCCCTTATCTGGGAGGTTTAGGTAAGAATGTTTGGTATCAACAGTGGTGGAGGAAGTATTCAGATGCTCTACTTAAGGAAAAGTACTTGTACCACTCTGTATAAATAGTTTGCTGCAAGTAAAAGTCCTGCATTGGAAATGTTAGTCAAGTAAGAGTATCAAAAGAATACTTAACCCCTATCCTACAAACATATTTAACATACAAGGACTACTTTTATCTATCCTTTCTACCTTATCTATTAAAACTGTATGGGTTGCAATTGGGTACTTTTGACTGCCCCCAGGACACCAATTGATGTATGTTCAAACAGGACAAATTATACAGAATACAATGATATGAAGTCATTAGGAGCCAATTGATTAACAAAGTCATGAGAAACTGGAATGACACTGGAGGGAAAGAATAAAGCAGCAGTGAGATATGACAAAGAATGGGTTGGGGCCCACAGGTGGGATGCAGGAGATTTCATTAAATCATTTGCAATATTTCTTACAGTCTTTTATTTAACATGTTTTATCTGCAGTATACATTTGAACCACATGAGGGAGCCTGAATGTCTAATATGAACGGCTAGCATACATCATTTTTGTTTTACTGATGTGATGACAAAAAAAAACAGAAGCCAAATTTGCACTTAAGTAGAGTACTTAAGTAAAGGCACTTAGTTCCACTACACCACTGGGTATTAATGAACTTTACTTGGGGAAGCAAGATGCCAAAGAAGGAATGTCTTTAAAAACATAAAGCTACCATCCATAATATACATACATACATTTCTTGTTGCATAATGTCAATGTGTATACACAGGTGTGGCTTCCTTGGCAGTATCCTTCCTAGTTGGTCTGTTCTACAACATGATCTTGGCCTGGGTCCTCTGGTACTTCTTCCACTCCTTTCAAAGTCCACTTCCCTGGAGGGACTGCCCGTTAAACTTGAATCATACTGGTAATTTTTACATCATACTAATATATCATTAACAATAAATGCTGAATAATGATCAAAGTAAAAATGAAGTAAATCATGATGATTCATCTCTTTGATACAGGCTATGTAAGTGAATGTGAGAAGAGCTCACCAGTGAACTATTTTTGGTATCGTGAAACACTGAACATTACCCCAAACATCGAGACCAGTGGGTCCTTACAGTGGTGGCTAGTGCTGTGTCTTGCATCTGCATGGTGCCTCGTGTACATCTGCTTCATACGTGGAATTGAGACTATTGGAAAGGTAAGGATGTAGCGTTAAATAATATTTTTAGAGTTATATATATTTGTTATATCTTCTAGTTTAGATACAAGCAATTGATGGCAAAATGTTGGAAGTGCAATGTAGATCCCTCCAACTTGGCCAAACAAAATTCTGACCTCAACTTTCATCACTGGCAGAAATTCAACAAGCAAGTTACAAATCAAACGTTAAAATCTAGTAAAACCTGCTGCCTCAAACAGTAAAATGACAAAAAGTTCAGCAAAAGCAGGACAAACCAATAATGTTGTTCAACATCTTTTTCTCACACACATTATGCATCCTGGTAGAAGTTGTATTCAAGGTGATGAAGGTTATGGGTGGTAGATTGTTGGTTATCATATAAAGAAGTTACAGTATAGTAGTAGCCTCACAGCTCTTAACACCCTTACAGGACATTCTGCATATTAACGACGCTGAAGTTCGAATGAAGTTCGAACAACAAAGCGTGCATACAAAGCGTTATAAAAATCTCAAATTCAGTTTGATGTGAATATGAAATATTGTGTTTCAGCATCATAACTTTTTCAACAGGCTATTTATGTCACAGCCACCTTTCCCTATCTTGTTTTGACCATCTTCTTGGTCAGATCCTTGACTCTGGCTGGGGCCACGGATGGCTTAATATACCTCTTCACACCAAATGTAAGTTTGTCGGTTTGTCAGTAACTTTATATTGAAATAATTTCATGACACAATCTAATGAGTAAAGTATGATATCTAACTAACAATTATTATTATGTTCATTGCAGTGGGAAACCCTGAGAGATCCTAAGGTCTGGTTGGACGCGGCTACTCAGATCTTTTTCTCTTTGTCTTTGGCTTTTGGAGGACTTATTGCTTTCTCCAGTTATAATGCTCAGAAGTAAGAACTTTATGAACACATTTGTATTCATTAAAGACAGTGCAATACACAAAATAAAAATTGAAATAATATAACATCTTTGCAGGAATAATTGTGAGAGAGATGCCCTAATTGTCGGCTGCGTGAACAGTTTTACGTCGATATATGCATCGATTCCTATTTTTGCCATTCTTGGATTTAAGGCAAATGAAAACTACAATGACTGCCTAAATTGGTATGTACCATATAGGTAATTATAATCTGCCATAGTAATGTATATTCAGCATAATGATTGTTATTTATTATTATTAGACCTGCAACTGGAGATTATTCAATTACAAATTGTCAGACCCCAAAGCAATGTGACTGCTGTGATTATACTCACTTCAATATGAGTCAAAATAAAAAATAATGAATCGATTTGTGATTGTTACGACCCTCTCTCACTGTGGGAGGGTGGTAACAGTGATACTACAGAGCAAACTTCATCCTATACTTTCAACAGTTTGTGTTTTTACTTAAATTACCGAAATGTTTTATCAATCAACCATTATTTAAACATTTTCTCAGTTAATTAACAAATAGACTTTTAATGTGTAATACTTGTGAAAGCAGTGTTAACCGATTTCATTTCTTGTTGATTTTAGGAACATACTGAGATTGACTAATTCATTCAACATTGGGGATGAAAACATAACTGTTAAAAACTATGATGACTGGTTAAACTATCTCAACGCAACTGATCCCTCAGAGGTCAAAAGCCTCAATCTAAAGACCTGTAACCTACAGACTTTCCTGGACCAGGTGCAGTACATCCGTTACTATTAAAACAGTTTTTAACAGTTTTTTCTATGAGGTTTTGTGAGTGTATATGAGCTCACGTACCGCATCCTACCTGTAGAGTGTCTCCGGAACTGGACTGGCCTTCATTGTGTTCACTGAAGCGGTGATAGAAATGCCAGGCGCTCAGGTGTGGGCGGTGCTCTTCTTTGTCATGCTCTTCAGCCTGGGCCTGTCCTCCATGTTTGGAAATCTAGAGGGGGTCCTTACTCCTCTGCTGGACCTGCACATAATTCCATCCTGGATTCCCAAGGAACTTTACACTGGTAAACCGAAAAATCTCATTACTTCATACAGTAGTTGCAATCATGGCAAATGGGGCACTGACAACACACGTTTGTATTGTAAGACTGAACAAGTTAGGTGAAACATATCTATTACTTCCTATACTTACCAGTGATAATGACACTTACACAAAAGCCATATGTGAAAGCCCACCTGTTGATGAACAGTAAATCTGCCTTTTGGATCAATAGTGTTGATAGGCACCCTGTAGTCTTGTGTAAATTTTCTTTCCATGTGAAATGATGTCTTCCCGTGTGAAATAAATATTGTCAGATATGTCAGATCGCACACTTTACGTTCAGATATAAACATGCTTTAAATTACTTTTGTACAGATAGACTCGCTAAAAGGTTTCTGTTTGACTGAATTCAGCGTATTAATCATCATAGCATGAAAGAAATTATATTTCCTATATTTTCCTTTTTTTGCTTAAAGGGTTAATTTGCCTCACCTCCTTCACTGTGGCCCTCATCTTTACTTTGGGCTCTGGAAACTACTGGCTGGAGATTTTCAACAGCTATGTGGGATCCATGCCTCTGCTCATCATAGCCTTCTTTGAGATCATCAGTGTGGTGTACATCTATGGAATAAACAGGTGATATTGTAATAAATGTCATTATACTTGCAAACATGAAAACATATTCTAATGATTTGACCAAGGGCTTCCATTTGCCCACAGATTTAATGACGACATTGAATGGATGACAGGTCGGAGACCAAATATCTACTGGCAGGCCACTTGGCGCTTCATCAGTCCTCTCATGCTGCTGGTGGTTTTTGTGGCATACGTTGTAGTCGAGGCTGAAAAACGACCAACATATAACGTCTGGAACCCAGATTACGTAAGAAAGATTTCACACTTGCACTACAGTGGCACTGGGTAGAATTTGTTTAATTTGGTGCACAACGAAAAAATAAAGACATTGACTTCCCTCTCATCACCCCTACAGGAGCACTTCCCCCTCGCTGACGTTCAGCACTATCCTGAATGGGTTTATTCTATCTGTGTGCTTTTATCCGTCCTTCCTGTTGTATCAATTCCTCTTGTGGCTCTCTACAAATTCATGGGCTTCCTGAAGAAGTACATCATGAAAAGGCCCAACAAAAATCCATATGAGAATGAATTATGTCAAGGAGAACTGTAAATGACACTTTTTAACCGTTTTATCTGATTGGTGGTCAGGACTATCGATTTACATATTTGAGATCTGATGTAATCTAACAACATCGTATTGTGTATATTCAATTAAAAACCAAAAGTCTTTACTGATTGTTATACTGTAATATTGGGTATTTTTTAAAATCTTTTCTACAGTATGATATAACAAACTTCTGATCACATTACTGTTTAAATGACATTATAACGAGAGGAGTAATTGCTGTAATTTCAGTATATTTTCAAAAATAAAACTTTTGTTTTTAATTTACACAAGTGTGTTTGTATTGGTGAAGCAAATGCAAACACTGTCTGCTAGATCAAATCAATGGAGGACAATATGCAGGGGAAAAATATTAACAAGAGAATACCAAAGGCTGGAACTGAACATCAGGTTTGTGTTTGATTAAAAGGAAGATCAATTTCCTGTGTTGATGTTTTGAATGGGAAAGAAGATGAGTGATGGATAACTTTTCTGAATGGTTTTTGATGTGCGCATTATCAATTATTATTATTGTTTGTAGCAATGCTGTGTCACTGTATGTTCTGCCAACATCATCGTCATCATGTTGATATTATGCATCATCTTGTAAATCACATTCCTGTCTGTCCATGGAACAGCTTTTGATATGTGATATGATATAGAAGTCTGCTTTCTACCCTCTGTTACCTGCAAGTGTGAAGAGTGAGCTAGTGTTGCATTTGTCCTTTATGTAACTTTGTTGCATGTTAACAGTAAGTGTGGTTGTATGAGACTAGTAGAACGGTTTGTGTGTGTGTGTGAGTGAGGGTGCATGCATGTGCTCACCGACCATGCGCATGTGTGTATTTTGAGCCATACGAGTTACACGGTTGTCCTTTTTGTGGTGTGGGTGGACAGTGATATTGTCCCCCTGGTGTCACGTGCTTTGGAATATGCTGGCTGCCTTTGTTGTCCCTCTGCCTGTTCTGCTTTTCTGGCACTTTCATACAATGGTGCACTTGAACACTGTGATGTTATTAAGCCTTTCAAACTACTACAGTATGAATTCCAGCTCTCAGGAAAGACTAGCATCCCAATGTAGGATACATGGCACAAGATAAAACATCGAGGAATAGCAGCAAGGATTGAGAGCAACATCAGAACAAAGGTGATGATTGACAGTGCATTGACTTATGAGCGCTATGATTATTGTCTGTTTAAGAGAGCATGTATAGAGCTATGCATGATGTCACACTAATGCTACTGCAAAATCTTATTGTTTGATGTGCTTTTTCCTGTTTTATCGTATTATTCACATTCTGACTTGTTGACCCATGGCAGCCATTATCTATGCCTTATTCAACGTGTGACTGATGTGAACGAATTTAGATGTGGAATATTTAATAATAACAAAACAGCTGAAGAGGTTACAACCATGTACTGACAGTTTACTGTTCAAAAGGACATGGCATTCCAACTTTTGTTCCATAAAGTTGCTGGCTAGGAAAAATAAATTGTGTATTTAATAAGTGAATACAATATCGCCACATGTTGATTTTTGGTCCCGTCTATAGAATTTCTTCCAAGTATGTTAATAAGTAAATAACCAATAATCCTATAAGTGGTCTAAACATGCTTGTAGTCATCAACAACAAAGTGGAGTAAGAGTGTCTTTTAAAACATCCAAGTGATGCTGTGACCTACAGTCCTGAAACACTAGTACCAACAATGGGACGAGAGTGCGACAGGGTCAACAGTCTTTTGACCTATGATCCTACACTAGGAAATGTCCAAGCGAGCAGATGCCTCCCAGTGTGGTGGGGTCGTGGTCGAGTTTGAGTCTGACGACATCAGGGATGCAAGAGCAAATAGAACTAGGAGTATACCAGGTGAACTCAACTTTGAATCAAACTAGAATTTGTGCAATGTATTTGCAGCAAATATGTGTGCTTATTTAATTTTTTCTTAATTCTTCGAAAGGTTCAGCTCTCATCTACCTCA
The DNA here is from genome assembly GCF_004355925.1 of Anarrhichthys ocellatus. Classification (NCBI taxonomy): domain Eukaryota; kingdom Metazoa; phylum Chordata; class Actinopteri; order Perciformes; family Anarhichadidae; genus Anarrhichthys; species Anarrhichthys ocellatus. The sequence continues at coordinate 1,869,675 of NW_022280043.1, forward strand.
AGGGTCCAAAGTTTCTCATCTATGTCAGTGGAGCATTGTCAATGTGGGTAAGAATCATTTCCTGAAGAATCAGATTCCTGGAGAAATAGATAACACATTGAAACTTAAATAAATGCAAGGTAGCCTACTTACTGTAAATCTTGTGACAGCATACATACAGCAACTTGAACAACAATACATAATGTGTTTATGTTGTGTTAAACAGGGTGACCGCATGTGGCACTTTGCAATTTCTGTGTTCCTGATTGAGCTGTACGGCCGTAACCTGCTGTTGACTGCAGTGTTTGGGTTGGTAGTGGCTGGGTCAGTGCTCCTTCTAGGAGCTTTGATTGGAGACTGGGTTGATCGCAATCCCAGGAATAAAGGTACGCAACAATTTCCCACCAATTTGAATATTTCAGCATGCCGTATATCATAGAACTGTCAGTGATAAAGATTTTTTGGATCTCAATCTTGGATGCAGAGGTCAGCTAGTTTCGTATCCACCCAGTTGGTAAATTGCATTTACTGATGCCTCAAGTGTAAATCAGTCCCGGATTTGACAGCTAGACTCAAAACCACTTCAGGCACAAGTCTCTCATCTGTCACGGCTAGGATTCAGTTTTTACAGGACATGTCATCTGTGTTGTGCAAGTCTAAAACTGTTTTTCTTGTCCCCTATTTTAGTTGCACATGCATCTCTTTTCATTCAGAACATCTCAGTGACAGTGTGTAGCATTGTGCTCATGTTGGTGTTCTCATATAAGCAAAGGATTGAACAGATCTGGGACGGCTGGCTTACTGTGAGTAGACACTACATGTTTGACTAATACTTACATTTCATAGCTTGATACCAGATTGATCTGCAAACAGAATACTCACCATGATGATTACACAGAGGAGTTATTGCTGCTGTTGTTCCCTCTGTCCTGTGTCCCTGTTGTCTCTGCTTCTGAGCTTGTGTCTACTCTGTGCTGTCATAGTAACATGTTGCATCGCAAAACTTACACAAGGTGGTTTGTTATACGGTGGTGATCGTCCTGGCAGATGTGGCAAACCTTGCAAGCACAGCACTGACCATTGCCATTCAGAGGGACTGGATTGTGGTTATCACAGGCTACAACCGAGGTCACCTCGCTGGTGAGGGGATTCATTCTCTGTTAATGCACATGTTTGTTCGCATTCAATGCTCGTCACACATCACTGTTTGTGCACGATAAATACTTGGATTACAGGTATTGGTCCGTTTCTGCTCTTGCTGACCGTCCTCTAGTGGAAGTACATTAATCTCTGTGTCTTTGATCCTAACAAAAGGAATGAATGCAACCATGAGGCGGATAGATCAGGTGACTAACATCCTGGCCCCACTAGCAGTGGGACAGGTCATGACCCTGGCCTCCAATGTAGTTGGCTGTGGCTTCATCCTGGGCTGGAACCTTGTGTCTCTCATTGTGGAGTTCTTCTTCTTGTCACGGGTGTACCGCATCGTCCCTGCTCTTTCTGTCAAACCACCAGTGGTGGAGGAGGATCAGGTGTATCTGCAGAGGATGGCGAGGAGAATGTCACAAGGTATGGAATATGTTTTGTTGTTTCTGACTTCCCCAGTATTCACAGATTTTAAGAATAGAATTCTATGAGATTTACTGAAAATGTCTGTGAGCATTATGGGCTCCTACACCTGCTTGTAGATTTAAAAAATGAAGTTGTCAAAATAAGATTTAGAGCTGTGCATTAGGATAAAATAATAGATAAATAAAGTATATAGACAATATACAGCATCTTCTATTAACTGCTGGTGATTATGCAATGCCTGCTGGAATCAGTATTAGTATACTACAGTGTACATTGAAATCACTTTCTTCTCAGCCTCTATCACCACTTACGTCACGATACTTTTCCTTTTTGAAAGGTCAGGTTAAAGTGCTAAAAGTTCTATAGCAGGCTTGAGCAGTAGACATCATGAGAGGTACTGATGTAGTGAGATTTGTGGCGAATGATTTTCAAGGAAATGTTAAAAAATGTAACACTAACCTTGGAACACTTGGAAATTCTTTGAAACGACATTAGAAAATAGATATCGTTTAATGTTTTTGACATTACAGTTGTCCTGATAGTTATACAAAGTATTTTTTTAAACTATAAAGTGCTTATTTGAACCATACATTAATTGAAGACACAAACCTCGGTTTATGTGCAGCACCCAACTACCATAGTCCACATGGTTTACATTTATATGTAGATAAGTGTAGATGGTCTGTATAAGGGATGCACCGATACCGGATATCGGGCCGATACTGACTCAAATAGCAGGATCGGAGTTAGGAAAGTTTGTAAAGCAATATTTAAGTAAAGCCTGATGTTGCCTTACACATAAAATAATGATGTCAGTCACTTTCCCACAGTGAGGTATACAGCTTATTAATTAAACACTGGTATCGGATCGGTACTCTGTATCGGCCAATACCCAGGTAACAGTATCAGGACTAAAAAAGTCAGATCGGTGCCTCCCTAGTCTGTATTTGACAGATGATGTGGATTCTAGCATGTGCAGATCACCAAATGGACCTTTGAAATTGAACAGAATTGATGGATGCCATTCCTTTTTCTTATCAGGGGAAGATAATGTTGCACAACCTCAACCTCAACCTCTGACCGAAGGTAACTGCAACTCAAGCCTGCACATAAAAGAAATCACCAACCTGCCACTGTGTTTCCGGAGGTTTCGCTGGTTGGTGAGCACCTGCAAGGACGGCTGGAGGGCCTACTATCGCCAGCCTGTCTTCCTGGCAGGAATGGGTCTGGCTTTCCTCTACACCACAGTGCTGGGTTTTGACTGCATCACCACTGGCTATGCGTATACTCAGGGCATAAGCGGCTCTCTCCTTAGTCTGCTGATGGGTGTCTCGGCTATTACTGGGCTGATGGGCACTGTGATGTTCACCAGACTCAGAAAGTCCTATGGCCTGGTTAACACAGGCATCATCTCGAGCTGCCTCCACCTGGGCTGCTTGCTGCTGTGCGTGTGCTCTGTGTTTGCCCCTGGCAGCCCTATGGATCTTAGCTTGCTGATGCCCTACATTACCTCCAACTCCTCCACTGAGCTCAGAGGGATGGCAAACCAAAGGCAAAAACACACTTATCCTCTGAGGGGAGGCAACAATCAGCCGCTGCTACCCGACCGCTCCTCCATCCACTGGACCAACAACACTGTGCTCTTTGACAACGTCCCCTCTGACACGGCGCCAGAATCGTACATCTCCATTATCCTTCTGTTCTTGGGTGTCATCACAGCACGCATCGGTGAGTAGAAGGACATCCAAAGCCGACTGGTTTCAATGGACACCAAAACTTAAGTTAGTCTATATATTACATTGAAATAAAATACACGGGAATACTGTCAACTGTAGAGCTTCACCCATACATTGGCATACAGATACTATCAGCCAATATTAGCTTATCATGAATATATTGCTGTCTATGTTGGGCAATAAATAAAAACAAATTGCTTATGGAAATTTAGATAGTGTCGCAATTACATAGTCTATCCACCAGAGAGCACTGTCTAAAAACTGTAAAATGTCCCGCTCAGTACATTTGTGACAATTACAGTATTTCATTTTCAGCATTTAAATCTTTTCATTGATGGTCGACTGTAGAGTTGTAGTGTCACTATATGATGTGCAGCTTTACCACTGGGCCACCAGGATGCCCCAAAAGATCCCTATAAAAAATGTAAATGTCTGTTTCAATCAATTAAATAGCCCGTGGGTAGGGCTGTAGTTAACTATTCCCATAACTTCAATTATTGTGTGAAGAGCTGAATAAATGCAGAGCCATTTTGACGACTGGCTAATTTAATGACCTGGGCAACTTTTAAATCCCAATGATATCTGTGTTTTAGGTCTCTGGTCCTTCGACCTGACAGTGACCCAGCTCCTGCAGGAGAACATCTGTGAGTCAGAGAGGGGTGTAGTAAACGGTGTGCAGAGCTCTATGAATTACCTGATGGATCTGCTTCACTTCATCATGGTGATCTCTGCTCCACAGCCACAGCACTTTGGCATCCTAGTTATCATTTCTGTATTATTCATCACCACCGGGCACACTATGTACTTCCTGTATGCACACAAAGTCAAGAGAAAACGCCGTCACGACACATAAGGAGCAGACATGGCCCGCACATCAAGCCAGGGGATGCTTACCAGCACTGACTCCACTCCGCACCTGTGAAATGAATGTCTCCCTCCTGTTCCTTCAGCAATCTTATTGCAACAATCCACTCCCGACTTAGCCATTCATTTCAGCACAACACAGCAAGTGCCTGTCCCACCTCGGTTGCTTTCTTCCTGCAGGGCCATGTGCCGTATAGCAGCAAACAAGAACTCAGGTGAAATAGAGTGAGAGACACGCTCTCCCTTCGTGTACATAAGTTGAGGTGGCTACAATAAATGCAGCCATGGTACCTCCAGGGGAAATGTACTAATCTAATGTACAGGACACGAAGGTAGCAGCTAAGGCACCGGCCTTTACAAGCCCTGTGGGATTACTGCATGACTTTCATCTTACTTAGCTTTTTGGATGGGAGGGTGGATGGATGGAAAGCTTTTTCTAACCTTCACTCAGTAAAGAACTGGTGTTGTGAGGAGAACTTAACAGCGATGCATGAAAATGCAGACAAGACGAGACAGTACTTCTACAAGTGGCATCAATGTTACTGATCCGTCCACTTGGAAATATTCCAGGATGTCCAAAAAGGAACATAAAGGGAACTCGATGTGAGGTTGTTTGATTAGAAGAAAAAAAAAAATCCGAAGGGAAGCCCCCCCTTTTCATGGACTGAAGTGAAAGGACAAAGTATTTCCTTTCCCTGGTTTGTTTCTCTGTGGATGAATCAAGCTAATATGTGCCTTTCTTTTGTGCAGGTAAACCTGGTTTATGCATTACAACAACAACAGAAATGATCAAATCACGCCATGTACTTTCGTCAAACTATTAAATGCGAACTATTTTATTCTAACTGCTTGTGTACTTTGATAAATAAAAAGTAGTTTCCAAACTTTCTTTCCTTCCCATATAAAGAGTGATATTAATAGTTGTATAGAAATCCAAGAGGAAAGCAATCTTCATTTTGTGACATGTTTGAAATCAGTGATATGTGAATATGGCAAATGTTGATCACTGCTATTGGCAGCGTTGTATTACACATTGCTTCATTCTTTTTTAGTTCCGATGAACTAAACATGACCTTACCTCAACTAAGAACAAGAACACTGTTGGGAATATGCCTTGGGAATTACTCTCAGCTACTGTATGTTTTCATATCTCCTTCTTGTACAGTGGAAATAATATCAAAGTTTAACCTTTTTGTCATACAACCAGCAACACATCTCAATATATTTGTATAATTTCGCTGTGAAATTCCTGTATTGTACTGTATTTTTCAGACTGATAATTATGATAATAAAGATGAATGAAGATGATCTTTCACCTCAAGTATTCTGATGAAATAATCCACAAATCAATATAGTTCCTCTGTAATGTAAGATAAAGTGTTACACATGTCACACTAGATGAAGTTCTCCTAATTCATGTAAATAAACTGCAAAAAAATGAAATTCATGACATTGTGAATATATTTGGCCCTATTCATATCCTGAAACTTAAATAAAGTCATCCATTCAACCTCTACAAGTGAATGGTAGTACTGGAATCATTTGAACATCCAAATATGGTTTAATACTGTCTGCCTGCTGTGTAGCCTACATATTTGATGTAGGCATATATATACAGTATATATATACACAGGCAGACTGTAAAACAGGAGAAACAATAAAACCTTTACACATAAATAGGGACCAGGGAACGTACAGTAGCAATATGCAAATGTAGGGCTTTTTATGGCCAGTAGAGGTCAATGTCACGTTAAATGGTCATCACCATACCAGTATACAGAATATGCACCATTACCGTAAAAATGAGACACAATACGCAGACAGTATGTTTACAACCTATCTCAACTCCCAGATTTTCTATAAACAGTCAGCACCATCCAAGAGTGATTATAATACTGATAACTATTATCCACAGGAGGACATATGAAGGTGGATAGAATAATGACACAAAAGGGAGATCATTCAGGATTGGAGGACATGGAAATCCAGTCTTTACTCCAGATATTCTCGTCTGTCATCTGCAATGTCTGGCATCACCACGATGTGAGCTCTATCTTAATTAAGTCGAGTATGTACAGGAAGAAATGATTGGTACCTTCAATATTGCCACCATCGAAAGATATACTGGTTTACCACAAGTACTGAATAGTATCAGCAGCACTGTACAAGTCTTTATGGCTAATGAAAGCCTCTCATATATTATAATAGCTTGTTGCTATTCCATGCAGAGGATACTGACTAACTCTATACACTATATTAAGGCTACAATCACTGACAGTGTGTAACGTGACAGCAGTTACCTTGGTAATGAAGAGTCATGAGTAGGCTAGTAAAGGCAACTTGCCAGGAAGAACTGTTGTTGGAGTGGGAGGCTGTTTTACTGGAAGCAGTAGGCCTACACAGCATTGCCGGCCTGATGAATATCGATCTTGAAAATGAAGTGAGTTCAACAGTCAATTCCTTTCTTGCCTTGTGCGACTATGCAAGAGTCTAGGTTTCGTGTTGTGCAGCTACGCCAAGCTCAGGTGACTATAGTTGACGTTATCCAGGTTTAGTTGCGTAAAGGCAAAGCAACAGCCATACATCTGATGCTGTTATCAAAAAAAGTGTCACTCAGGAAAGAGTGACGATAACTCTCCAAGCCACAATTACATTTTTTCTAATGTAATAAAATAATGTAAAGTTAAATCTATGCCTACCCTGTCTATTAATACAATAGGGCTTTTATTATTTGAATATCATTAAAATGATGGAGGAAATCCAAAAAGCAATGTTGATAAAGGCTTCACGGTCATAAACTTGCTCCATGGCTAGAAGCAGGAACACACAACAGAAATACAAATCCAAGACTAAAAAGCAATAAAAAAAACAACGAGTTAACTACCAAGCAAAATATATTGTACTCTCGTGTACTTGGTGGCTTTTTCATCTCGGCGTCAGTTGTCAAGTTGTTTCGGAGACCGGTTACCTTATTTCTACCAGTTGCCGGTTTCTCAAGTAGTCTTTTATCCATGATAAAAAAAAACAGTAATCCGCGGGTTGAACCCTGTAATGTAGAAGATTCATGTTTTTACCAAATTGCTACTCTTGTTCAGTGACAGATCTTCCTCTTTGGGTTTAATTGGTGGTCGACACAAGTTACTGTAGGTGCACACCAAAGTGAAAGCTCCCCCGATCCGATGCATCACCAAGTTACTGTTGTTGTTGATGGTGATGGATCTATGTGTTGGATACCTTGTCATTATTAAAATGTTAAAGCTGCTTTAAGCTTCAACAAAAACAAAACATTATAACTTGAATAGGATTTATTGTAGAGCTGTTATATTAGATTGCATTAGTCTCAGGTACTTCCCAATATGAAACGACTCCAAATATATAGAAATTGGTGTAAAATATCTTTTTTTTATGTAGTAGATTGGATATTTTAAATTCCGGCTGTATGGAAACATCTTTGAAGAATCTAGAAAACAGCAGTGCGTTCAAAGTTTTGGCTTCTTACCAGAAACACAGATATCGTATAGCTTTTACACAGAGGTGTAGATGCCAGTGTGCTGTATGGTTCTTTAATGTCCCTCGATGCTCTTCATACTGCTCCCACCATGGTCTCCTAAAACTAGCCTCCATGTGTGAAAGAACGCAACCAGGGATCACATTTCTCTGGTGTGTAATTTTGATATGTGCATACATTAAGGTAATAATGCAGAAAACATGGGTTAGCTTCATCATTCAATGTGGTGATGTTATTGTTTCTGCTGTTAAGTATCTTCATTAATTTGAAAGAGATTGTGCAGCTGTTGCATTTCTGTACTTGGCTGGGTGTTATTTTGGAATGGGTATACTGCAACAAGCTCAGAAGAGTTTCATCATTTTTTTACTCTTTTGCAGTGCCGGAGGCCTACAGTGTACTGCCCATGGTTGTCATGGTAGTCCCTGGATAAAGACGACAGTTTGAGAGCAAGCTTGCTAACAAGTCTGACTTCAGGCGTTCTCAATTTGCAATTCATTTACTTGAGAAACTGGGTCAGTGGTAGCACATTAAAGCTATAGTTGTCCTCCTGGCTTTGTCTCACTAAGGATCGTTCACTCTGAAGGAGCAGGAAGGAAGACAAGTTTGTTTTTAGACATTCAAGGCCAACAATTCGCTCAGTTTAATTTAGAACAGTACAGGATAGCCTACTTCTAAACGACAGTAATACAGTACTGTGGCCATGTTTACTATGTTAACATGTTTAAATCAAGGATGTGGTCAAATCTGTTTCTTTTCTCAATCAAAAAAAGAGCATAGGCCAATTTTAACAACACCTAAATTTCTCTAAAAAGCAAGTGATGAGGAAGCTTTATCAGCGCATTCTGATTATAGAGACCCCAGCTAGAATTAACGTTAACGTAACATTAAAGAGTTGAGGGATGAAATTATTTAAGTTATGCAGAAAATAGCCTGATATACACTTTTAGAGACATATATTGTATTATGAGGGCAATGGACATCTTCCCAATCATTTACTTTGAAAGAACAAAAGGGCATTGTGAAATGATGGATCTCAATATCACATGCAAAGAGAAACACCACCAAGAGATGTGGGACCTTTTCTCATTCTGAATTTTGCTGTGTCAGCAGTTTGGAACAGCGGCACAATTGAATGGCTTTGCAAGGACCCAGTCAAGCATCACACTGCTGACAGAGGGGAAAAAGATATCACACTAATAGATAAAGTCTTCATGGGAAGGATTAATGTCCTTGCTTTACCTTGGCCAATACATTCAGCATCACGCTGGTGCTTCTGTAACTACGTTAAGCAGTTGACAAGTTTAATTTAATTAGCAAGTGTTTGACAAGTCGGTGATCTTAAATAAAAACAGACACTTTGTGCTTGTAGAAGACAAGATACAACAGTTTGTGGACAGAGCAACAAAGCTCTGCTCTAGTCTACAACATTGTTAGGGCTAAAAAATAGGCTTTCTCCAGCAGCTGCTTATAAGTGACAGTAGTTTACTGGATTGTATTCATTCTGACTGAAAACAGTTCAGAGTTGTTTTCTGTGCTTGTGTCTGAATGGCTTTAAACCACCACAAACGTAATGCATCTCCACCCTAACAAGTGTTTGACCCTCCAGTGTCATGTACCCTGCCCAATCCTGACTCTCTCCTGCTTTCGGGAGATTTCGAAACTTCCTTTTTGGGGCTGTCCGGCTCTCCAGATGTTTCCTGAAGCCACCATGTTCCCAACTCACCCCCCCTCCCCAGTGCTAAAAAGCAAGCAAAGGACAGAGAGACGGAATCTGTCATTCACTTTCAGTGAAGCTAAGCACGCACATATACCTGGAGTGGAGTCTTTGTGCGTGTGTGTCTCTCCGCCACCAAGATGACCAAGGCATACGGGGACTGGGATTTTGTTTGGCTGCAGTGACAGAAGACTCTCTAACTCACCTGAAACGGAACACACACTATACATACACTCATTTTTGATCTCCTCACCTGCTCTTACACTTTCTTTTAAAAGAGTAGTGTGAGCTCACAGGCAGTAGTCCTGCTGTTTTGCCTGGTGGACAGCCGCAATGTCGTGGGACTGTGGCCTGAAGCACATGTTCTCCGTGTCCCCTGCGCTGCAGCCGGGGAGCATGTGTATCCTGCATGACAAGGAGGACCTGTCCAGACTGGAGATGGTCCAGAGAATGGCCAAGGATGGCTGCCGCTTCCTGCAGAACCACAGCAAGGGCTCAGAGAGGACAAGCGAGGTGAGATGCACAACAACACCGCTGCAGTCAGAACATTCAGTTTTATAATATACATTTAACTATACATTTAACCACAGCCTTTGTGTGAAATGCTGCACTCTATCTATGGCCTTCTCACAGTGAAAACATCAGTCAAGCTGTTTATCAGATAGTACTGTGTCATTATGAGCCCTACTCAATTAACCAGCTACTCCATCCTTGAATATTCAGTGAACATTAGTCCATTTTACTCTGGGCTGGTGTGTTATGCTGCTGTTCTGTGAGCATTGTGCCTAAAGCATCGTTTCTCACACTCCCTGTAGTGGTCTGCTTTTAATTTGTTGTCTGTTTTTTATTGGCCTCCATACATTCCATAGTGTCTCTGCTTTCTCTGAACATCAATGGTGTCATTTAGATTCTGTCCAGACTACAACAAGCGTCCTTAGATTCAATATACCAAAAAGTCTCTAGACGGCTGCCAAAGAGATGTAAGAATGAAATGGATATATAGAAGATTTCATAACAGTATATTGTAGAATGCATTGCAATCACATGCATACAAATGTATGTTATAAATGCACTGTATCCATTAAATTAAATAAATTATCAGCTTTCATCATTTCAGAAATTTAGCATACTGTTAGAATGCAGTTTGTCAGTATGGCAGCATCCTTGGAAATCTAAATACAGGTACTAAATGTTCAGTTCAGGCTGCATTTTTTTAAAAACATTACATCACCTGCCAGTTGGCTGCGTAGGAGACGTCTGATTGGCTGACCTTATGGTGGGCTCAGCTTCTCCCTTCCTGCCAGCTGTGTCTGAAATGAACAACAATGGCAGGAAAAGTTGACGCAAGTGGCCAGACCACCATGCCAAGACATTGTATGGTTTTAGGGTGGATTCCAGGGCATTGAGTCTCAGACCTTTTCTACAAACACAAGGCTAGATCTCCTTATCAATGTTGTTAGTCAATAAGATGACCTTTCGTCTGCACTAAGCCACTGCCAAACTGCGTATGATGTTGGTGCCGCATAATACAACAACATGTTTTACCTTTGTTGTGTTAGTGATATGCATTGTGCCAAGTTTTTCATATAGAAAAATAGTATACCAGTGGCAGGTGTGTATGTGCCATTTGGTTAATCCTAGCAGTAATGGCCAGATAAGATGATGTGATATATTTAATGCTTGACATTAAGTAGAAATATTAAGATTATGTGAGATTATCTGGAAATGTTTCTAGATTATAGAATGGTTTAAAGTAATCCAATGATGCTACAATGCATGTACTGTGTTGCATGTGACTCGTATAAATATCTAAACCCAGACATATAAGAGCAGAGAAATCAGCTAAATCCCAGCTGGCAGATTCTGGTGCAGGGACATTATGAAGGTTATGCAAATACAATTCTGGACTATTCATAATGTATTTTAATGTAAAAGTCCATTAGGTTCCAATGTAATAGTTTACAGTTTTGATTTTGGGAATCACTTTTTGTTTTCTTCGATTACATACTCACTGTTTTGAATTATTCTGGGGTATCAAATAGTTGCATGATCATCTGTTGCATTTGACACTTTTCTTATACCTTGCATAACATTATTTCATCAGTTTGCTCTGACCATCTGATAAGAACATAGAGCTGCTGTGCATAAAGCATAAGAAAGATTATGTGCACATATTTTACATAATTTGCATATACTCTTGTTTACAGCATATTATTAGAGCTTCACCCAGGAATTTCAGCTAATTACTATTGGAGATAATGAAGTGTGTCTGCATCAAAGGGTTCTTTGAAAACAACACTGATGTATGAATCTTTGGTTTATTCTTCCTCATCCTCCCTTTCTGTATGACCCACACTATTCCTTGAGAGGAATTTAGTCCAATCTGCACCCTGTCAGGACTGACACCTTCCAGGTCTCTTTAAGTGATACCATTTACAGTCATACCATGCATGCCAGAGCTGCTGCAGCAGCACAGAGACATGCAGACAGAGAGTGTCCCCCCTAGCCAGCGGAATGCAACTGGAAAACTGAAAGAGACATGAAACATTTGGCAGGACTTGTCTTTGGGTAGAGGCCTGATAAGTAGTGTTTACTCTGCTGACGGTGTCCATGTTGGGAGGACTTCGGTGGTAGCTGTGTCGAGGCCCCCTCCAGGCTAGGGTGGCCTCTCTGTCTCATTACGAGCTTCCACTCGAGAGGCCTGATTGTGTTTTTTTTAGTATGACACTGGTAACCACAAAGCCCAGGGCACACCGAGAAGTGGCCTGAAGAGGCAGAGGCAGGATCGATAATTCATTTTGAGGAGAGGTTTGTTTGCTGTCTGACCCGTAAACAGTACACTGAGACACTCTGTTAATTATAGTCAAGAATTCAACTCGCTTTGCTGTCGGGCTTAGTCAGACAAAAATAATGTATTTTGATAAAGCTAAGAGCACACAGTGTACGTCGCGTCTTGATATAGATGTAACTACAGATGTCTTTTTTTCCCAAGAACCAGGAAGCTAATCAGTGCAGACTTCCTTTTATGGGAATTTTCTAGTTCTTTGCTTTTCATCACGCCCCTAACGGTACGTCATAGGTCCTGCAGGATAATACAGTCTGTTATTACACAGGACACACCATTAACAACATGAAAGCAATTTTTCTATACACGTCCATGTGTATGAGTATATTACGATGAAGGAAATAAATGCATAAGTTGTAACTTTAACAGACATGTAAACTTTGCTTCGAGTCATAAATCATATCACTGAGGGAACTGCCAGCAAACATTGCCATTAACGGTCTTTTCTGAGGCTTTTAAAGCATCTCTGCTGTTTATAGATGTCACTATTGAACTGTTTGTTATTGCTAAATGTGGTGGACACAGTTACGTGTCTTTGTTCTATGAGATATTGTGCACGTTCGCATGTTTATGTATGTTTGTCCACACATCACAGATAGGAAGTCATGCTTAACTGAAGGGCCCTATATGCTTCTCTGGAAAAGGCAATTAG